>NW_017259222.1:219216-269146 GCF_001594045.1 Atta colombica
AAAAAAAAAAAACGTTTTTACCACAGAGTTTAAATCAAAATAATTTTAATCAAATATAAAATATATAAAATTAATATACTATAGTATATCATTTTGATATATTCAACTCACAATTCAGAAAAGTGTTTAGCAAATTTTACAATTATAAAACATATACTGAAATAAAGAAAATAGAAAATATATAATATGTTATTTATTTGTATTATAAAATTGTTTATATTTTTAATTTTCACATATTTCATATATATGGCAGCAATGTTAAAGTAGGAAAGAATGAGATGGAGACGTTCACATTAAAAAAATTTATTAGTATTAGGTTGGAGAAAAAGTTCTGTGGAATTTTGTTAGCTCAAAGTTATATACAGAATATATTTGTTGTGAAATTTCGATTATCTGACCTGAAAACTTAAAATTTTTTCTAAAAGTTCGTTTTTAAAAAATGTTCCTACGACTTTTTGTTATACACGGATTAAATAAAAGAGCATTCTGATTTTGATTTCGCATAACTCCGTTAAAAATTATTTTCATATTTTACTAATTATTACTAATTAATAAAACAGATTATAGCTGAAACGTTGCTTTATCAAGTGTGATATAATTACCAATTAAAAAAAAAATATATATGTAAATATATAAAACATACATTTGAGCTAAAAATGTGATAGTAGTCCTTTTTCCATTGCGCAAATTATATATAAGAACAGTAAAATTACATTTTTTATTCCAATTTTTATTTATTTTACATTTAAAAAATTAATATAATATTCGATAGAGCAAAGTTTCAGCTTTAAGAATCTGTTCTTTTAATTGTAGTATAATGATTTTTAATGAAGTTCTGAGCAATTAAAGTCAAAATGTTCCTTTTTACTTAATTCACGAATAACTCAAAAACAAAAAATCGTAAAAAAGATTTTTTAAAAATTCTGTAAAAAAACTCCAAACTTTCACGATATAGATAGTCGAAAATTTTTGCAAATTTTTTGGTACAGATCCATAAAGTAAAAAAAAAAATTTCCCTTTTTTTCAACTCATAGTTTTCTATATAAAAATTACAAAACTTAAATAAATTTAAAAAAATATAGTAACCATTTAAAAGTAGAGATTTCAAGCTTTGAAACTTTTTTTTAAATTAAATTTGATCATTTTTAACGATGATATTGTATATAATTTTGAGCTAACAAAATATCACTTTATATAGAACTTTAATAGAACTTTTCTTCCAATCCGATTTTAAATTGGTTTTTCATTGATTGTATTTTTTGTAATTATTTTTTATACATGTATAATGATGATTATTTTAGATAAATTTTGCATAAAGTGAAACATTACATAAAAAGTAATACATGTTATTCTGTAGAATTCTCATAATTAAGATAATCAATCCGATTCACTAAACGCCGTGACCCCTCCCCCCCAATTCCGTTTTTTCTTTGTATTTAATTTTTCTTTTAAGAATAAAATATATGATATTTTTGTAAATATATTACATATTTAAAAAGAAAAAATAATTATGTGTAATAATTATGTTTTAATATAATTATTCAGATCGCAATAATTTTTTTTATTTGTAGAGAAAGAGTCAATTACTTCTTTTAAAATTGAAAAGTTAATTTCGATACTAAGACGAATACCGTTATCAACAATCTATTATCTTGGGTTGATATGATGAATCTAGCATGATTTTTGTCTATTAAGTCTTAGTAATAAATATACCTTGAACTCGGTCAGCCAATACATCCCCGAGAAGATCTCTGATCAAGAAAGATTTATGCTCCTGCATCATCGCCAAGCAAAATAGTACACTCGTAACGCTCACAATAGGCGATTGTTATCGAAATTGTATTTCTCTCTGACGAAACAATAATCAACGGCTATTTTATAATTTATCACGAATCGTGTGAACACACTCGCACTACAGTAAAATCCGTAATTTTCATGCTATTGTACGGACGCTCAGCGTCATTCTGCATCGCCGACAACCACTGCGGCTGATCGAAAACTTCATCCCCGATACCATCGTCATCCTCAGTGTCGTCGTCAACTATCGTGGGGGAGGAACACGCGTATCGAGGTAAAAAGTTAATACGCGATCGAAAGGGGGGAATGGAGGGGGATGTACGCGCTCGCGTATTGCTCCCCCTCGAATTAATCCGCCCGTTTATTTTGAACGGGATGCCTAATGCCCGCGCGATTTCGCAGCCATTTTGGGGGTGGAAACGCCATGCTCACTCTACCACGAAACCGGCACGCCTCCCTGATTGGTTCTCCGAGACCGGAATATGGGGGTAAAGAAGTGAGTTTCTAACGTTGCTATTGGTCGAGAGATTCTACAGCCAGTCCTTCCCATACTCGCAATTCGGTGTCTCGGTACACGTTTCAATTTAAGTGGATCCGGTAAAGATGCAAGGGGCGGCGGAAGTCGCCGAGATGGAAGCTGGAAAGGAACACAGGAAAAGAGAAAGAAGCAGATACAGATGGTAGGGGGAGAAGGAAGTCATTGGCGAGCGATTACTGCGAAACGGGAGGAACAAATTGAATGTGAAACTTTTCCACGAGCGTATGATATATATAGCTGGTTTTCTATGATTTCAGTGCTTGAAAGGCGGATACTTGCTGAGTTTCCGCTGTTGTCGGTCTTGGTCGTCTCATGGTTTGCGCTTGTTGACTTCATTACGAAAAAGAGAACGCGGGACTCCAAGGCATAATAAGTTCTAATAATGTTCAATCATAGAAACGTTGCTTATTTAATACGAACTGTAAGGCGTATACATCGCAAGAAAATTAATTTTATTTTTTACGAGATTTTTCAAATATAATGTGCAATGGGGCAATTGGATGTTTACATCTAAAATATTATATCATCGATATATAACGCATAGTAAATTTTAAAATTAAAAAATATGCCTGGAAAAATATTACCATACATAAATTTGCAATTTTTTAATTTATACATATTTCAATTGTAGAATCCCATGTAGGATTTTACTATTCCGACATTGACCTAAGATTGATTAGGTAGCCTATATTGGTGATAATGGCAACCATGACTGGTCCACTAATGGGAATACTATGGGATGATAACTTCGGCTTATCATACCAATTTGACCAATGGTTTTAATGCAATGATTATTTCAATTATTTGAAATGCTTTCCAACAAGAGATACAGAGATAACAGAATCATTTTATTTTTGTTTAACATTGTCAAATAAGAATAATTCACTATGTTCACTATCATCTGTGACAAATGGTTTCTTCATTGTGATATAATATAATTTTACTTATATTGTTCACTGTCAATATTAATTTCATTGTTATTTTCTTCACTGTTATTTTTTTCAATATTAATACTTATTAATTTTCAATATTATTTATCACTGATGTTAATTTTTAATTTTCAAAAATTGTTTTAATTTTTTTTTTTGTCTATAATAATTTTTCGACATTTAATAAGGACTCAATAACTATCGCCCGACAAATTAAATATAATAGACAAAAAACTGTGGAAATCAATAGTATCCCAGACAGTCGTATACCAAATATGGCTAGAACAAGATACCAAGTATCGACCAATAATTGGTTACCATATTGGGTCAAGCATTGGTGCTATTGAAAACGATTGACATTCCTATATAGAATGCAGCAATCATAAATTTGCTTCGTTTTTCAATAAATTATCCACTATAATTATGGTGACTATGCATCTTTTATTGTAAAAGACAATCCTTTATTTTAGATAGCTGTCCTTAAGATTTATTTGTTTCTTCAAAATTAAATTTTGTTGACATTACGGGAATTTTCTTTTTAACTAGCATTCCAATGTTTATGTATCCAATATTATATTAATGAGCAAACTTTTTTACAGAAAATATTTTAAATTTCGATGTTCATTGTATGTACATATATAGCGATAATTTAATTTTTGTAGTAACAAGTTTTAAAATTGATTTTAAAAGCAATTTTGAAAAAGATTGTGAGATCAAAAAACGTCGATTATGTAAATCGATTATGTAAATTTAAAATATATACTATTGTTTAATGGTTTAATGGTTTTTACATACATGTTTTTAATCATTTCTTCAATCATTTATTAAATTTTATTAAATCCTGCCTAGAGGCATCCGACTTTCTACACGAAGCAAAATTCATCCGCTGAAAAGTCGAACACGCTTAAGCAGGGGAAGTGATGGATTTCACTTTTCGTGGAAAGTCATTACACAATGAGAGAAGAATGTGGGATAGTTCTTGACATTGTAGTTCTTAAATCAGAAATTAAACATTATTTTTAAACTTTTTTTGTTGATAACATTTTATGAATTTTATCAATATTCGACAAATATAATTGCCAGTATTGCATCAGTATGGTTTATCAATGTTTGATTGCCAACAGCATGGATCAATATCGGATCATATTTCTAATTGACAAGTGTTAGACTTGGGTAGCGACAACAAAGTGAATACAAGCTCTATTCTCGAATTTTTCGGTGAATGTAACGCCGCGTGTCATTGCATAAAATGTGTGTACTAACGTAACATGCATCAACAATGCAGAAACACGATTGATGATGTCAATGACACGTTAATAGCAGTGTCGAAACGAAAGATTCTTTGTTTCAAGAGAACCAAGATGTCGTACACGTTTCGGAATTCATTAAGTTTAATGTATGCGGGAGATTAATTCAAGAAGCAGCAAAGCGGCCACGTGCTTTCTTCACGAGTGCGGAAAAAGAGCGCCAAGGAGAAAATGCCAGAATAAATGCATATCAGAAGGATCGTCGAGACCGCGAGAAACAAAGAACTTGTTGAAGTTCATGTCGATGTAACAGCGTCGATCACCATCGTTGATAGTTACGAAGATCGGAGATATAAAAGACCAATAACTATTAAAAATAAATAGTTAAAAAAAGTTTATTTCTTTTTCATGTCTTATGGATACACATTTATTTATCTTAAACTTACTAAGTCCCCTTCTTGGCTAAGTCCCCTCTTGTACGCTGAAGTAAATAAATTCTATAATTCTATTCTATTTATCTTAATCTTAAAGCTAATAACTCTTCCACAATTTACCCGATTGTATAACTCATTCGCATATGTTGCACACGTTGAAACTTTCACGTTCGTTGGAATATTTCTTATTTTTCTTATTATTCTAAATATTATATTCAAGTTTTTATCATGTTTTATTATGTTATTATATTGAGATCTAACAACGCCATGTGTTTTTTCTATTATATATAATCAATTTTTCTATTTAAATTAAACTTTTTCAATAAATGCTTTTGAGCGATCTAGCTATAATTTTCAGATTAAATGTTTTCATTTTATCCTGTTACTTCTTTAATTCTTTGTGATAACATTTGTATTAAGTAAAATAACGTAATTTTATGATATAATGTTTTAAGGGAGATAATAATGTTTTGAAAAGGAATTAAATCTTTATTACTTTGGTTGAAAGAGAAACTGTCTTTAAATGGATTGAGTTATATTAATTTCTTTTAAGAAAAATTAAAGCCATTTGGATTGGAAATATATTTCAACAGAAATACAAGGTTACATACTTAGGTTTCATTGTATAAAAATTAAAGATAATGCCACTTGAATTATATTCTTTATTTAATTTATATTGGATTTAACTTAGCACCAGTTGTTAATATCAAATCTTTTAAGAAGTAAACATATCATTAAAGTCAAGTAAATAATGAAGACAGAACTACTTGGTTTTACTTTTTAATTTTATATCAGATTTCAGTAATCTTAAAATTCCTAAATGTAATTTATACATACAAAAATTTTAACTACATATGTATAAAATTTTAATAAGAACAATAAGTTAATTAAATGATCCAAAAAGATAATAATATTATAATTAATAGTTTGTAATTGATTAGTATTACTATATTTTCTTAGTTTATATAACTTATTTATTGTTCTTATTAGAACTTTATAATATACAGTTGACATGCTATTTATCTTCAAATTTCACTTATAACTTTTTTTCTCTGAGTGTGTAGATATTTCTAGCGAATCCTATTCAATAAAGATAAGCTGTAGAGGATAAAATAGCTACAAAATGATTTTTAAACAATTGCGTAATTTACAAATATTATAATTGTAGTTATTTAAAATGTTTTTTTACAGCAGGACTCTTTATGCGACCATGCGCATGAAAAGAATACCGCACAGAAACAGTTTATCGCATTTATCCTGTATCCGGATGAAGACAAATTAATGATAATAAGAGGGTGGTTCGTATAGAATTAGCTACGAATCATCTCTCCCGCTGACTGATCGTTATCGGTAATTTGCGACGTTTGCTCCCCCGTGGGATTCGAGATCTCCGGGGGTATTCTTCCCCCATCCGTTTTACTTCTCTCACATTTGTGCTGTGCAAATAGGATTTCGTTAGCGACAAATCACTTTCATGATCGCACGAAGGTCAATCAATATAAATAAATTAGACATCGATAAGTTTTAATATAACATACACTAAGATTTATCAGATAATAATATATAATTGTAGATATATGTATATTAATAACATATAATTAAATTTTATGTTATAATATATTAAAATAGATACTAATTGTAATATAATATTAATTAATTGTAATAATAATATTAAATAATATTATATAATATAGATAATTATTCAAATTAACGGACATCCCGATGATTTTGATCTTGACATATGTTGACTTTCAAAAGGTTTTAAGTGGCGGTCACTGTTTGTTCAAAAGTTATTGTTAATTTCAAAATAACATAAATATTTTATCTTTTTTTTTGTAGGTATGTGCAAAATATATTTCTACATATACACCCTAGTCAAACATTGTTTTTTGTCAAATCATATCTGAAGATTTTTTTAATTTGTAAAAAATTAACATTAATTTTTTTTAATATTCTGAATTCTGGGTGTGAAATTCAACACAGGAAATCTGAATGTAAAAAGCTCCATATTCTTCATAAGGAAGTTTCGTCTGTGCTTTCGACTCACCGACTACAGACTACTAATTCAATATTTACGTTATGAATATTCTTAATCGAGTTTAACACCATCTGTACTTATAAAACTGGCCAATCTTCTAGCTATTCCTCTGAAGAATGAAATGACTATATGGCCAGTTTCTAATTACGGATGTTATTGAACCCCGAGGGTTCATTTAAGGGTGATCGAGTAAATATAAATCATTGTAGACCCATTCATACATTTAGTACAGTACATAAAAGCATATTATATCTAATACTTTTTATGTACAGATATATATACATAACTGTCATGTCTCTTGATATAAAAAAAAAGTATATCAAACTTACCTTTTTAAAAAAGATAAATGAAGGCGCTAAGAGTACATGCTCCTCGAAAAAAACTATTGTACTAAATTATAAAATCTAAGTGATATTGTCTTTATAAGAGTACGTAAAAGAAAAACTATTGTACCAAATTATAAACCAAATTATATAAAATATAACCCAAGTTATATTATCTTTATTATATTAAACAAAAAGTAAAAACTTAAGTGTGTGGTACTATTTTAATTATTTACTTAACTCTAATAATATATACCATTGGTATAAAAGATAACAAAAACTGGCGCCAAATTTTGAAAGAGAATTAAACAACTATTACTATTGATTGGAAGAAAAGTAGTTAGGATTTAATTTGGTGCCAATTGTTAATGTCAAAAATCTTTTATACATATCATTAGAGTTAAATAAATAATAACGTATCATAACTCGAATGTTATTTTGTATATAGCTATTTTTTTATATAAAGGGAAAGAGACACTCTCGAAGAATAATAGTTATAGAAAAGGAGTGCTTGAACACGGACGATGGTCAGGCCCCTGCGGTTCCAATTACGATTGAAAGGCGCTCCTGTTTGTTCACCTCTTACAACTGCAGACTCTTCAATGCCTCGTAGAACCCATACTCTAGCCCCATGACCACTTTTGAATTCGGTGAGTGCGTTTCCATAACGAAAACGCGATTTTCGCAGCTGAACGGCAACTTCCTCCATAAGGAGAACTCTATTCCGGCATTTGAATATAATTAACATGCGATCCTCATGTTCGTGTCAAAAGAAAAATTGACTAACGCTGCGCATCGAGATTACACAAATTTACATTTCGTTGAATTTTAAAGGCTCTATTAAATGTATTAATTATAGTTTTTCTTTTGCATTCTTGAGAATATGACTTTCCTTTTTTATACCGTATGAAAAAAAGAAGTCAAATGATTATTGGATTATGGATAGAGATCTATTTACATTTTCATAATACATTTTCTTGATATCGAGAAATGAAACATTGCTGAATGCACTATTATGTTAACTTAGCGTTCCTGTTTTCGCAAAGTATTGAATAATCAAAGAAACAATTGCCATCACAAAGGTTTTTGATTGGCTCGTTTATATTACAGTAATGTTAGACTACCAGATGATATAGAATCCTGTAAAGAAATAGGAAAGACTAGAATCGCGTGTCAGAATTTTTGAGTAATGACTTTTGGAAAAAAGTGGAAATAAGATTTTGAAATAATATATACGTCATAATGTACTCCTTCATCCTTTGGATGTTAAGAAAAGATCATTTTTAAATACATCATATGTCGTACAAAAAAAGTTTAATTTCAAATAAAGCTGCGGAAATATAATAATTAGCTCCGTACTTAGGATTGATTGTCACACGTTCCAAGCAGTAACACATTTTTTTATGAATACACAAAAAATGCAGTTTTTATTTTAATATCAATTCTATATTTCAAACAATAATAGTAATTATACTATTGCTACAAAAAAAATGATAATGTGTCAAGGTCATTTAAAATTGGTGAGGCCGTCAATTTTCTAAGTTTTATCTTCCCACCCTCATTTCCGTGCACTGTGCGGAGAAGAGCGACGCTTTTTTGTTTCATGCAAAACGCGTTGAATAGCCTAATTTTATTAATTTTTGAGCTGCATGAGCGAAACTGTATAATTACCGTAAATCAATTTATTGGCTCTTATAATCAAAAAGGTTGATTCACACATTCATTTATTGACAATAAATTATCAGAACGCATTGTGGCATTTTAACTCAGCCAGAATGCGTATTGATCGATTATCAAAAGAATCATAATACGAATTTCGCTTTGTAGTCTTTTTGAATATGCCATTATTGAAGTTATTCAACAAAGTTTTTATTTGTATCAAATCTTATTATTTCCACATTATCTTTCGATACAAATTTTATTTTGTTCCAGGAAAAAATTATTTTTGATTGCTTTATAAATATAGCTTTTCGTAAATATAGCTAAATTTTAATTGCATTTTAATAAAATAGAATTGAATTTGCATCGAACTGTACATATTACTGTTTTAAGTAATTTTTCGTTTGAATAATTAATTTAAAAGTTTAATTTCAAATAAAGCTGCGGAAATATAATAATTAGCTCCGTATTTAGGATTGATTGTCTCACGTTCCAAGCAGTAACACATTTTTTTATGAATACACAAAAAATGCAGTTTTTATTTTAATATAAATTCTATATTTCAAAAAATAATAGTAATTATACTATTGCTACAAAAAAAATGATAATGTGTCAAGATCATTTAAAATCGGTGAGGCCGTCAATTTTTTAAGTTTTACCTTCCCACCCTCATTATCATCAATTAAATTAGTGATTTTGTTGATTGGAATCAACATTTATATGAAATAAAGAAATTTATTTGCATTTAATACGAACAAATTCGTATACCAAAAAAAATATTGCATTACAATATCTGTGTGTGTTTTCACTAAACTCTCAACTCTATTAGAACTGTTAAATGTAGTAATTTGTTTACAATAATAATAAATTATTTTGTATTATTGTAGAAATGTTTAGTCGTAAGTATTGAACAAAATATTTCAGTTAGGTACACCCAGTTAGGAAACAAATTTCATAATTTTTAATAAAATTCTCCTCTCAGTGCATAATATAAATAAAATAAAAATAAAAACAGTAATTTGAGAAATATTTCTCTCGAATAGAATATATCTCTCTTTCTTATATTTCTATCAAACTTTTTATCAAACACAATATATTATCAATATACAAAGTATCTGATAATTGTTCTGACATAATTCGTGGACATATAGAGCGGACTAAACTGAGACTGGAAAGTCCTCTATCATTTTGTAATTTTCGCAACAGTTAACAAGATATTAATTGTTAAAAATTACTGAAAATTAGTTTTCAATAATTTTTTACTCAAATACTATCAACTTTATAGAAAAATTACAAGAGAAAATTATTAATTTTCTTTTCATAAAGTTTAAGAATTTTTTAGAATTTTTTCAGATTTTTTTCAAAAAATATCGTATTTTCTCATATTATTAAAAATAAGAAAATGCATACTAGAAAGTTGAAAAATTTGCAGTTCTATGAAAAGAAAATTAACAATTTTCGTCTCTTGCAGCTTTTCTGTAAAGTTGATGGATTTGAGTAAAAAATTATTGAAGACCAATTTTCAACAATTTTTTAGCAATTAATATCTTGTTAACTATTGCGAAAATTGCAAAATGATAGAGGACTTTTCATCTCAGTTTAGTCCGCTCTACATGTCCACGAACTCTGTCAGAACAATTATCAGACACGCTATATATTAAAAAATATGCTATCGTGCCTTATAATAAGATATTAGATTGTGAGAATAGTAGGAAATTACTTTTATCATGATTCTAAAGTTTGATTTCGTCGAAGGATCGATATTACGAATTAAAACTAATGCTATCTGGGAGAAAGATCTTGTGGTTGAAAGCCCGAGGCAATGGCGCGCGAGGAGAGCGTATCCTGTAGAGTCAGTGTATCAGTGCGCCGAAGTTGGGAGAGGGTGGCTTGTTTACTAGCGACAGTTGATTTGACAAAGCCACGAGTCCATTTATACAAGTGAATATTACAGGGGCGCAGTCGAAGGGTGGCTTGTTATCCGCTCATTGAAGTTAACCACGGGGCTAAGTGCGCGAGAAGGGTACGGTGACGACGGAGGCAGCGAGGGCTAGAGGATTGGTGGTTGATGCATTACGAGGGTGAGTAGAAACGTGATGGAGAAGAGGGAACAGAGAAGAGAGACGGTTTACGCGAAAGCCTACGAGCCAATAAGAGGCCAGATCGTCACCACCGAGTAACCACGGGGCTTTCCGCTGAATTATTCGACCGAGATTGAAAAGTTAGCGCCAGCTGGTTTGCGATATCCATGAATCGCTATCTTTGTAACTCTTCTGTTAGTTTTTCTAGTTAAAATATATATCTATGAAAAATCATAGAGTTGCATTTATATAAAATAATAAATCTCCATAAATAGCAAAGAAACCACTTCGCATTTAGAAGTAAATTGTTAGTCACATTAATTTTTACTATCGTAATAGTAATCATAATAGTCTAATAACATAATAACTAATCACATTATATTTAATAACTAATTATTAATTATATTAATAACTAATCACATAATAATATTATATTTAATTTCTTTACTTTAAAATAATACAAAAATTTATGGTAATTATTCGGATTAATGGACACTATGCCAATGATATTTAGTTTCTTTACTTTAAAATAATACAAAAATTTACGGTAATTATTCGGATTAATGGACACTATGCCAATGATCTTGATATTAATATATATTGTTAAGGTCATGACTCAATACAACACAGAATTTGCAACAATATCGTTATAATAACGCTGCAATATTGCTGCAGTGTTGCTGCAACTTTTGTGCTGTAGGGGATCTTCAATAAGTGATCTTCAAAAAGTTTTAGACAGCGATTGTCACTGTGTTCGTTCAAAAGTCATTAACAGATAAAATTTAACAAATGTCTTATTTCTGCAATATCATACTGACGGGTATGCAATTTTCCACACGAAGGAAGGTTCATCCTACTTCCTCCCCTTTCTAGGGACATACTTTTCACGCGAAACGAGTTCCACTCCAGTTTCCTCCCTGCCACAGGGCTTACGACTTTCCAAGCGAAGTGACTTAAATCCCACCTCTCCCACTGCCTCGGGGCGTATGACTTTCCATGCAAAGCGACTTCCACCCCCAATCCTGCCATGAGGCGTAGACTTTCCACGCGAAGCAAGTTCCACCCCATCTTCCTTCTGCCATAGAGCATATGACTTTCCGCAAATGTGCGGTAAAAATATATTGCAATCATTGTACATCAGTTTTGTTTCGGATGAGATGAGTTAATTCCTCGACCACGAACTTTTTAATGTTTAATTCACACAATTTAACATTTGATATGTATTTAAGATATTCATTCAACATCCAGTTTTCTAACTGGCATGAATTTTTTTATTCCTATAGGGAAAGTGATTGACAATCTCATAAAGAGCAACATCGATTAAAAGTGAAAGTTTATGAAGTTTATGAATTATGAAGTTTATGAATTTATACAAGATAAATAATCATAAATCATTTGTAGCTACTGTTGATGATGACTAAAAAATTAGCTGGAATATGTATGATTACTAATTTATGTAATTAGTTTTTATTTATTATAACTTTATTGCGCACATTTTTAGCGCTTATTCTCATTTGCCTCCTTTTTTAAGTCTTTTTTTTTAATCCATATAAAAAAGGTGTAACGATTATTAAAAATAGAGAAATTCTGTTTCTAGTATACCTTTTACATGAATTATTAACAAAATTATCCATATATGGAATAAAGGAGAAATATATACAATAATTATAAACTAGTAATTATAAACTTAGAATATATATTTCATGAATTAATAATTGCGTCCACGAACAGTATATAATAACCAATTTTAAAATTGCTGTTCAAAAAGTATACATGTACAATATTAAAATGTCTTTTGTTTCAATAAATTTTTAGAATTAGAGCTACGCGTTTCATAATATTTTATTCTATTCATTAATTAATATTTTTTAAATATTCTGTGAATGTATAATAATATAAGCGTAACGTATACTTTAATTGTTATCTATGAATTTATCATATAGGATAGTCCATTTTAATTCATCCAGAATTAATTCATCTAGAATATTCTTAAGTTCATTCTTAAGTCATCCTTAAGTTAATCTTTTTTATCCCCCTTGTAACTTTTGTCTGAAACATTTTTGTCTTAGATTGTTCTATCTTTCAATGAACTCTCTCTTCAGCTGTTTTACTCTCTTATGTTCTTATTTTTTTAACTCTTTTGTTTATTCAGTAGGTTGAGTAGGTAAATTATCACATAGTTGAAACAACTGATTAAATTTAAAAATTTTGAGATATTCTACTAGATGCAATAAAAACGGACCACCCTGTATATAGATATACACGTGCCTGCGCGCGCGCACACACATATATCTATCTCAAATGTCTTATTTCTAAGAATTAGAGATTATAACTTTTCGGGACTTTGTCACACTTCTCATATCGAGATTATGATTTTTTATACGATTCTTAAATTTCGACTGTGACTTTTCAGGACATTGTCGTAGTTTTTAATTTTCGAAACATTCTTTTCAGGATTTTGCATGTCCTTCGTTTTGTAATTACTTTGGGTTATAAGACTGATCCTATTATAGTCATTTTACTTGAAATAATAATCATTCAATCAAAACAATTAATATTAGCGATAATGATAGTTTAAAAAGTATTCATATCATATATATATAGATGATATATATATAGATGTTTATATTGTTTCTTGTACGTCATCTGCAGCTGTATTAATAATACAATCTTCATTTTCTGATAATGTATGGTGTCCCAAATAATGTCGATATTTCCGAATTAATTGCGGAATAATAATATTGTTATAACATGCCATACCGATTAAAAGAATTATAAAACCAATGAGCTATAACGAAAAATTTTGCAGTAATGTTTTTGTTATATGTATATAAATACTACTAATGATTTTTACTTCTCTAAAGCATACCTGCATATAATGAAAAACTTGCCACTGAAACGCTAAAGAAAAGATCCATATCACAATTGTACGAACACTGTCTAAAATCATTCTCGTTGTAGCACTCATTTCCTTAGTAACGCTAATACCAGCAAAATTAAAAAAAGCAATACTAAATGATATACCTGCAATAAGTTTGAAATAAGTTTGTTATAAAGACCAGAGATTAATAGTTGCGAAAGAAATTTTAAAAAAATAAGACTGACCGATAACAGCTATCAATAATTTACTATTACTTCCTATTTCGATAAGAGCTTCTACAGTAGCTTCAAGTGTGCCGCGTGAATTATCCGCAAAAGGAGGTGGCGCGCTAATATAATTGAAAGGGATTATTATTAGAGAAATACCAATAAATCCAAAGATACCTGTAAAAATAGATGCGAAAAATAAAAATTATTCAACATTTTTAAGATATTGTTTAAATATATCAATATTAACAAAGTTTATATAAAAAAGTAAAAATTATACCTTCCCATCCAATTGCTTGTAATGCAGGAATGTCTTGCTGTCCCACGTATTTTTCTTCAACAACCATTTGAACAGCTGTTATTATCTAAAATATTTGAAATTAATTTGAAAAGAATTTTATGAAAGTAAACATATTTATCTTTGCATAATTAAATATTTCGTTTAAACAAGTATGTAGTAAAAAGAAATCCATTATTTTTCTATTCAATTTCATGCAAAAATAATGGATTTCTTTTTACTACACCTAATTATTAAATCATAAATAAAATTACTAAAATAATAAGAATAGGGCTACAAATAAAGAACAAGATTTTGATGTTGAATTATTAAATAACAAAAATTTATTCTAACATATGTAATTCCAGTGATTTGATCCCAATCAGTATAGAATAATTATACACTATAATTAGATTATTAAAACAATAAAATTCAGAAAAAAACATTTTAAATTATTCGCTTTTTATTTTTAATGATTAACGGATATTTTAAATAGAGTCAATCCGAAGCTGCCATGAATTAATGTTTAGGTCGGAGTTTTAGTACAAAAGATAACGTTAAGAAATAAAAGAACTATTAAATTCGACGATTCTGATCTGTGCATTAATTCAACTTTCAATTGACTATTTACGACATCTGTTAACTACTGAGAATATAAGAGTAATTTAAGATGTTTTTTTGTCTGAATTTTATTATTTTAACAATCTAATCATAGTAATGGCAAATATTATACACTGGTTGAATGTTTAATTATAAACTACCTGTAGTTCCTTTCCAGTTCTTTAATTATAAATTTGTTAATTTAAAATTAGAATAAACTTTTGTTTGTTAATAATTTAGCATCAAGATGTTGCTTGATTCATAGCACTATTTTTATGATTTCAATTTTTGAGATTATTTGAATCTTTTACTTTATTAAATTTATAATTACTAAGTTTTATATATATTTTATATAATATAAAAAAATCAATAACAAAGATGTACCTGGGCAAATATAATAAGCAAATCCCCAGTGATTACAGAATTTGCACTGACATCATTGTTTTCCATTACTAATATATCGCTAATACCAACAAATACTAAACCTATTACTACAAAACCAATGCCTATCCATTCTCTTACTCCCAATTTTCTATTAAGAAATCCAATAGAAAGCATTCCTGTGAAAACAATTACTGATCCACGCAACATTTGGAAGCTACTTGCATAAGTCATATTCAAACCAACATACATTATGGATGTTGCAAACATATCACATAATGCAGGTACTATTAAAATAAAAGGATTAAAAATCCTTGAACCTTTGGTGAGGACGTTATTATCTACAGAGCCATCCTGAGAATAAATTAACATAATAATAAATTTAATTATTTTTATAAAGAACAAAAATCATAAATACTTACACCTCGCCGATTATAATAGTAGTAAAAGACTTTAAATGCTAAAAAACAAAGAGCTTCTCCAAGAAACATAAATGATGATTGCATAAAAGGATGATTGAAATATCTAAGTTGTTCATCTTCACCAAGTACAACTTGTTGATCTGCATATCTAAATAAATTTTAATTAATTGTAATATCTATAAAATTAATTATGCATTTTCTTCTATAATATAATTTTATTCTTTATATTGTGTATGTACATAGTTTAAAAATATAATACTTACTTAACTGATAAAGTATTAAATGAACCTGTAATTATTTGAAGTATTGCTAAAGTACATTGAAAATTTGACCACGCCATTGTTTAAGAAACAATGGCAGACAGTGATGATACACCACTTATTATATAGCTATTTTCTGTTTATATGCATGTGATAATGACATATACATTAAGAGTATATAGTTTACTTTGGCACTCTTAGTAAATAAAACAAAAAGGTAGTTTCTTTGTAACTTAACTTTCAGTACTTTTCTTTTTTTTCTACATTTAATTATAGATATGTTTTTATAATAAATTTATTGTATGTACACTCTTCATACTTAATATGAAATAAATATACATTTGAAGTTTGGCAACAACGAGAAAGTTTTAACAAAGAGATAAAATGGAAATATAAGAGCGTACATGCCGATCTTTTTCATGCAATTGCATGCAACGTTTCTAATCCTCTGCTACACTAGCGCACTATCGTTCATTTTCGAGATACAGAAACTACGTATATATTACATCCATTTTTGTGACACACCGATAAAATCGTAGTATCGAAAGTGACACTGCGTGTCAGTGCTACATCCACATAAATTGTGCAGGAGATAAAGAAGATAAACGCACCAGAATGTAATTTTATCATAATAAGGAGATGCTGGAGTGACGATTGAATTTGATCGAGATCGATAAAATAGATTTTATTAAAGACCTTTTTTAACAACAAATTATCAGAAATTTGATTTTGGAATATTTTAATTGGTCCGCCATTTTTTCTCAAATCGAAGAAGGGGCAGCTTCAGCACCAACGAGATACTATTAGGGGGCTTCGCACAATAAATTAAAGGAACAGGGAACAGAGAACAAAGAACTGTTTCTTTTATTGCGCAAAGCCTCTTAAAGAGAAATTATCAACTCTGAACAAATTTTCAATCGAACCCGGGAATAATTGAAGAACGATAACATTACCGACAATTAATAAAAATTTACGATTATATTAATATAAATATTTTGATAATTTATTATTAAATTCATGATTTTTTTTATTATATAAATGCTGTATAAATAAGTACGCCTACTTTTAAGATTATATCTTAAACATTGAAAAATTATAATTTTTTCTCTTGCAGTTCATCTCTAATCAAACTCATTAATAACATTAAAATCATAGTTTTAAATAAAAAAAGAGTATTATTAAATTTTAAATATACGTACATGTCTATGGAACTAATAAATTATGAAATTAGAATCGTATTATCAGTTTCTTATTCCTTAAACACTTAAATTTTAACAATTATGCGAACTTCCGTAAGAGTCAATCTTTAATAATATCTCGTTGGTGATGACTCAGAAAGTAAGTTCCGTTTTTAAATTTTGCCGCCGCAGTGGTGTATTCACAATGGTGCGCATGCGTGCCGAATAACAAAGGAATGACGTGATTTTCAATTATTAATTCAGTACGCATTGTAGTGTATATTTATAAGTTCTGTTCGCGTTATTTGCACTTTTTGTATTCAGCATCTATGCATTCTCTTTTTTCAACATCCGAATATATATTTATTTTGTTTTAAGTGTAAAAATTTTTGGAAATTCAAGCAACGCAAACAGATCTAATGTTTAAATAAATCACGACGCGTTCATTGCTTATGAAATGCGGTCTGTGATCTGTTTCTTAAATGCAAGGAAACATTAATATGGTATATTCACCATCAAAGTTGTGAAATACATGAAAAATATGCAATGAGTGATTCAATCCATATCCACATAGCAATGTATTTCCTTAGGATATCTTAGGGCCACTTTCACATTCCGATTAACTTAATGGGCCTAATAACTTTGCAGGATTCCAACTGAAGTTGTCAGAGCAAAAAATGTGAGCTGAAGAGTTAAACATATTTCACTAATTATAATTAACTGTAATTTAAAAAACTGTAAAACATACTATATTGAACATAAAAACAGATTATTAACAAACAGCTACCAGAAAGAAACTTTGCTACATAAGTTAGTATTACAAATCTATATTTATAACTTCTCTTTGCATTTTTTCTCCGACAGCTTCAGTTGGAATCCTGGAAAGTTATTAGGCCTCTTAAGTTAATCGGAGCTTGGTGAAAGTGGCTCTTAATTTGATCAATAAAAATTCCATTTTAATTAAACTAATATGAATAACTCTATTCAAAAAAAGTACTTTCAGAGGCTCCATAAACACACTCTGATCAAGCTTATGTGTAATCTACAATAGCAGTATCAATAATGGATGAGGCTGCAAGAATAAATAATTGATCACAGTCGATTATTCTTCTTACATTTAACTGTGATTGGTCAATTTGTTACTCTTACAGCCTCATCTACTACTATTACCATTGTAGACTATGAGTAATCCAGTAAGCAAGAAACATTTTGAAATATTTTAACAATATTGTAACATTGCTACAATGCCATTGAAATGTTTCAAAATGTTTCTTGCTTATTGGGAAGTGACGAACTCCATTCGCATATGCCTCTTTATAGGAATCGCATTATTTTCTCTTTACGGAAAACAAGTCCATCTCGCGACGATATTGCATACTATGCCGCTTTCCTGACCTGATAGAGTATACATCTATATGTACACCATAAGCGTACATTAGAGTAGGTATAAAGAGACCCTTTAATCAGAGACTGGGAGATAAGGATTTTGACAAATTTCTTCGAGCGTGAAAGGAGTGAAATGGTCTACCCTCCTTTCTCACTCGAAGAAATTTAACGAAATCCTGATGGCCAATCTCTGATTAAAGGATTTCTAGATATAAAGAGAGTGAAAACACTAATTAGCCGGAAGTCGCCATTTGATGTCCTATTATCTATATGACGCAATTCCTCTTCTTTCTTTAACGTCTTCTAACTAACAGTAAGGAAATCTAATGGCATAACCAATCAGCGTTAGGCACATGCATTGGCGCCACTGTCTTTATATCCACTCTAGTGTATGTATACTACACTGCCAAGCAAGTGGTGTAAGTACGCTATATATAATATTAGGTGTGGGAAAAAGAAATCCATTATTTTTCCATTCAATTTCATATAAAAATAATGGATTTCTTTTTACTACACCTAATATATATCTCGCCGCCGCGAGATGGATTCGTTTTCCGTAAGGAGAAAATGATGCGGATCTCTAAAGAGGCATATGCGAACGGAGTTCATCACTGTCACTTACTTATTTAATCATAACTAGCAGTAAATGATAGTAACATAATTAATTATGATTAATTTCATGTGATGCATACTCTTTTCCTGCATTTTGTATGATATCGAGACCCGGATATACTCTTGTAAAAAAGTACTATTGCGCATTGCGCAGTTTTTCTACAAGAATTTAATTTGAAAGACATTTTAAGATGTTTCAGTAAACGAGAATGGATTAAAATGAATTGAAATGGATTCAGATTTCAGAAATATTGATTCACGAATGTTAAAATGAATTCTTTTCAATCCTGAATGCATTTTTCTTCATTTATAGGAACTGCATGGAGCATATCTCTATGCCTTTCAATCTAAATATAATATTAGCTTTTTTTTGTGCACACAAACACAATTGTGAATACTGTTCAATTCAAAATTTTGAATAGGAAATGCAATTTTTCAATCCAATTGCATCCAATTGAATCTAATTGAATTCAATTAAATCTAATAAAAAGCTATTTTATTATATATTCGCTATTTAAAATATGCATTCGAATAGAAAATTTCAATCCATTTTAATCCATTCTCGTTTGCTGGAGTTCACTGGATAAAGACAGGATGAAATTTGGTCATCTAGAAACAACCTAATGATATTTAAATGGTGATGTTCTGTGGATATAGAATAAGCAGACATAAAAACATCTTCAATTTATCCTTAAGGTTCTTCAGATACGTACTCTGGATATTTGAAAATTCTTCGACATTCATCATACTAATAACATACATTTTCGGAAGATCATTTCGAGTCTTATCTCAAAAGTGTCTCCACAGCTACTTTGATTTAATACATATGAACACTTTCCACTGCTTCACATATCTAGTGTGTCATATAATAATAGTAAGTTATATTTCTAAATTAATTAGTACAGATAATAATACAAAGTGTTAATTAGCATACACTACTTATATTTCTGTACTAAACCATATTTGTAGGATCAAGTTTTGCTGTGTGGATAATATAGAAATAGATGTGACTTTTCAATGAAAAACGCAAAAATATGCACGATGAAACGGACCACGTCTCTAATGATTACATATTTCGATTTACGTCGAAGTAATAACATCGATATTATGAAACTAGCCAATTATAAATATTCCTCTAAAGGATGAAAAAATTGATTGGTCAGTTTTATAACGTGGATGTTATTAAATCTGATTAATGCCATTTCTACCAATGTAGATTAACTTTAATCTCGATTCAACTTACTCTTCATCTTATTCTTAAAATTAGAAAAAGATGAAAAGTTAGTTGAACCGAAATTAAAATTAAACTGCATTAATAGAAATGGGCATAAAGATGTCGTGTAAATTATTAATTAATGACGAATTGATGCATGTAGTTGAAGAGAAAATTAAAGAGAACAGACAATTTATTATTAAGTCTTTTTCCCTGTATTTTCTAGAAATTTCATAGGCGGCAACTTTCTATGACGGGATACTATGAAGGGATACAACGCCTGATATCCCGCTATAATAAGTCATCAATAACAATGATATCTATGTAGCGGAATAGTAAGGTGTGTACTTTAAAAAGCAATAAAAAATTTTCTGTAAGTATAGACTTGTTTTCTTTTAATAGGCCATCGGAACTTATTTTCTGGTTAACCCTCGTATAAATAGTACATTGTAAAAGAAATTTGTTGCAAAATACATCCAGATCGCAGAACATACTAATAACATACATTTTCGAAGATCATTTCGAGTCTTATCTCAAAAGTGTCTCCACAGCTACTTTGATTTAATATATATGAATATTTTCCACTGCTTCACATATCTAGGTGTGTCATATAATAATAGTAAGTTATATTTCTAAATTAATTAGTACAGATAATAATACAAAGTGTTAATTAGCATACACTACTTATATTTCTGTACTAAACCATATTACCTTGAAAGTCTAAGTATACGATTGATAACATTTCTTATAAAACTCTTGTTAACGAATTATATCCTGATTTTCTAAAAAATCATACAAAAGCTTATAAATTCATACAAGATGCAGCTGTTAATTCTTTATTCTTTATCATTGTAACAATTTCTCTATGAATATGTCTACAACAATCGGCTGCTTTATTTGGGTGATCGAACACAACTATCTTTCCTTGCCTCTTGCTCTTTTACGAAGTCAACTATGAGAAAATTTTCGATTTCTATCATATTATCAATTTAAGGAAGGACGGAAATGGAAAAATCAATTGGAAATTGTACGTATATTAACGAAAATCAAATTTTATAGAGAAAAGGAATTAGATTTGATTAATTACAAATTTGTTACAGATATAAAAAGATTTTATACAGAAAACACATGTTCTTTTCGAATTGTTTGCAATACGATCTGCAGTACAAATTATAATTATACAAATATATTTATATTTGTTAATATTTTTTTCCCTTCCCCCTCTCCTTGCTACGTCAGTATTTCATATTTGTTTGAATACTTTGGGTTGCCCTAATTTATATAGAATAGAGCAACACGTATTGTATTATCACTCATTTGTAATATTGTCCATTGTAAAAAAAAGCTAATAAAAAGGAATATGATTATAGAATTACTCCAAAAAGAAGTAGAAAAAGATTGTGCAATATCAGATGTAACACCACAACTGCGTTTGGAAATTTGCTGGCACATTCAAGATGTTTCTATGCAAAAATATAAAGTATGTTTATCCCAATAAAGAATCCCAATAATCGAAAAAAATCAAAGCAAAACATAAATACATCACGCGAAAATAGATGTATTTTGGATATTCATTAATCTGTACAATATGAAACAATTCTTTCATCGATTTCAAATGACGTAATTAATTTTCTTTTTGGAATAAAAGATTCTGTTCTTTTCGCAACGAAGACATAGATTTATATTGATAAATATTTCCGTCTTTGTGGATCTTAGAATTCGAGATATTCGATTCTCAACACGATTCTATCAGTTTATTTCATCATGAATTGTATTCACTTGTATCTATAATTGTGTACACGTTGCACTAATCAAGTTTATTTATTTCATGTATCAAAGCCTGCATTTCTATGGCAACTTTAATTAGATAGAAAAGTGCAAACGAAGGCAGTGACGATTATGAATTCAGGCCTTGGCGTTTCTCTTCTTCGAGCATTGCATCGAGCTCATCTGTAAGATTGGCAAGCATATTCCCAATGTCGTTCAAAACATCCGCAGGTTCTCCGCCATTGGAATGATGATTGACTATATGACCACTTATACTATTAGGACCACCCGCTATGTATTCTTGTGCTCGGTTGGCCCTTTGTTTTATCGTACCGGCATTCTCATTGGCAAATGGCAACGAATCTGATTCTGTACTGGAACTTGACTGTAAATATAAAAATAAAATAAATGTATATACATTAAGGAATCGAAAAGAATGAATTAAGCCTATAAAAATATAAATATTGCGGGATTTTCTAAACATTTTATCGACAATTGTCATTATCGTTAGCGATAGCTAATGAAGATAGATTTCTTCAATATTTTCTTGAAAGTAAACATTTTCTTATTGTAAATAAGTATTTACAGAAAAGATAAATATATATTATTTGATTTAAGTATTTAATTTCTTTTTTAATAAATATTTATTTGCAGTAGAAAAAGATTTACTTAATACTATTTAAGAAAATATTATTTAAATTTAGGAATTTTTTTTAGTGTATATAATTAGGTATATATATATATATATATTATATATATATATACATATATATAATATATATATTAAAAAATGCAAAAAAAATTAAATAGATATAGTAAAAACTTTCAAAATTAACATACTTTAAAACTAGCATCTGATCCGTTGCGATGTTGCAGAGCGAGAGATGCAATTAACTCGTGTTCTTCGTTAATGTTAACGCTAACGCTACCCCAAGAACGTGACATGGAAGAAGATGGTCGATTTAATTGCGGTGGTGTGGAAGAAGCTGACGTAGACACCGGCGTAGGCGCCGGTGGTGGCGGCGATGGATGATGAAGCAAATGTTGATGATGATGAATAAGATGATCGTCACATGAAGCGGTTGGCACTGGCCCGCTGCAGTCTATCACAACGTCACCGATCACCGAGCCACCAACAGCGATTACGGAAGAACTAGTTGTATCTCTAGAGCTTTGTCGCCTTGGAGGTGATGGAGGACATCGTTTTGGAAGATGTGGACTACTTTCGAGTCCATATGTTAATTGATATTTGTTATTCAAGTCTCTCGGTAAGGATTTATATTGACCTGGTGTTGCAGTAACCTGAAATTACATACGTATATCACGACCAAAATTAAAACTATGTCTAAAACAAGCTATATCCTATGCCATGTCGTAAATTTTTCACTTTAGCCGATTCTTTCTCAAACATATTGCGAGATTTCATTAAACCAATTGATTGCTTTACGTTTTTTAATCAGTCATGTTGCAAATTGATTACAATTATATGGCTAGATCTTCAAGAATATCATAAATTATATATTGTTATTGCATATTCACAGACATGTTTAGTGATTATTTTTCTAAAATACGCATAATCTTCTGATTAATTGTTTAATTCATTTATTGAAAAATTAAAAGCATTTCAAACTAAAGCAAACATTTAAAGTCAGCTTTTTCAAAATTCAATAACCTTGACATATGTTATCAAGGTCATTACTTTAAGTGACCTCGAATAGGTTTTAGCATCGCTCGTTGTTATTTTTATTAATAATAAAAGTTATGAAAAAAAGCTTAAAATATATCGTTTTCTACTATATGCAATATTAAGAATTAATCCCAAACTATTCCAAACCTTTATCCTTGCGTAATGACTCCACGCGTCTACCCTACAACGACGGTCTATTATAGAATCCTGTACATAAAAGAAACATCGAACTCCCATTAGAGTTCGAATCTCCACTGTCACTTCCAGCACCGCCATATTTAGATCGTTTCAATATCGTAAACTCTGTTTAATATAGAAATTATTCCGTATTCCGTTAACGTGAAGCTCGTAAGCAGAGAAGAAAGTGAAGTGGAACTCGCTTCACATGAAAAGTCGCATCCCTAAGTAAGAAGGGGAGGGAGGGGATGGTACTCGTTTCATGTGGATACACATAATATATAATGCATAAGAAAATATACCAATTAAAATACTTTATTTCCTTTTTTTTCATGAAATAAAGAACTCTGATTAGTTGAATTTCTTATGCCTTATGTTATGCAAGAGTTTGTTGCTCCCTGCTCAATTCGCAGGCAGTTACTTTTACGTAAGGAAATATGGGCAGTTAGTAAAGGGTAATATATAAAAGTCTATGTACTTTATATATAAGCGTATTGACATAATGTTTGGATTAAAACCATCAAATCAGCAAATAAATTTTTTTCGTTCATTTATTTTTGCTTGTATCTATATATTCGAGACAATCGAACATACCTTAGCTACAGGTCGTGGACGAACGAGACAATGTCTTGGTCGTGGAAGAGTGCCCCCACCAGCATCTACAACGGAAACATCATTTGTAGGTGTAAGATCACCATCTTCAAAACTGCGTGGACGCCAATCGAGGGATTGTGGATGCGATGTTGGAGCTGGTGATGGAGGATAACCAAGAGGCGCATCCTCTAAACTTTCCAAAGATTTTCCTCGGGAGCTAGTACGGCCAACTGTATTGTAATCGGTTGGAAACGCGGCGTACATACTTTTCCAAGTAACATCAGAAGTAGTATCGTTTCCACCTCTTTGAAAAGATCTAAGTACAGGCGAAGAACAATTTTCATCAGGTGATGGTAAATCAGGTCCACTTCGTTGAATAACAACGTCCTAAAAAATCATAAATTATACAGTAATTTATTATTGCATGACATTGTTAATATATTGATTAAAATAATTAGGAGAATTTTTTTCCAACCAAATTCGATACTGATGAGAAAAAATAGAGAGAATTTATAATTTACCTGTGTATGCCCAGGATGTGGCGGCAAGCGCGCAAGATCAAGTGGTTGTATACGCTTGCCAGCGCGAATATCTTTAACTCTTTTAATTGCTAACAATAATTTTTTCTGATGTCCTAACCGTACTATACCAATGTCTTCAAGATCCTCCCAAGTGAGAGTTGTTACGTCTTCGACGGATCGCATACCCTGTTGATGAAGAGCACCAAGATATTCCTCAAGTCTGAGAAGCCTGAGCCATTCTTCGAGCGATCCAGGCACATGTTCTGGTAAACCATCTCCTATATTTAAATTATCTATTTCCGCTTTTAGTCGTTTTCTATGATTAGGTTTTTTGATACCTATAATGTAATGTATAAAAAAATGTATATTTGTTTAATCAGGCCTGTTAAAATTTGGCCCGTGAGCCGAAACGCTTTCTTCAGCCATCTCTCCGCCGTCTCGATAGAGTGAGATGGAGCGTAAATAAATAAAGATAGACGCTAAAAGTCTGAACGCTAGAATTCAGGTCTGTCCAAGCGCCGAAAAGTGAAGTTGAGAGAGAAAATATGATTGAATGTTCTTCTATACAGCACAGAAGTTTGCAGTAATACATTGCAACATTGCATTTCAACGATGTTTAGATAGACCTGAATCAGGCGGAACGCTGGCGTCTATCCTTTTATTATTTACGCTTCGTTTCGCTCTATCGAGACAGTAGAAATGTGGAAGTGTTTCGGCTTACGAACCGAGTTTTGGAGAGACCTTGTAACTATAGTAATACTTATAAACTAGATAAATATATCTAATCTAAACATACTTAGATTAGACTCGTTATTACAATATATGCTTTACCTATAGCCGTGAGATCCTCTGGTGTCATACGCGTTATAGTTGCAAGGTCATAACCAGCGGAAGCGAATAAAGGAAAATATTCCTCGAATTGGAGTTCAGTTAACCAAGCGTGAACGACATCAAGATCTGTCGGTCGATCAGGATGACTCCCGAGTGAACTAATAGAGCATCTAGGAGACGAGGCAAGAGCACCAGGCCCTCTAAGTCCTAAGTGATATCCAGACGCTCTTCCAGAATCCAATGATGCCGTAGAATGTCTAGAACCGGAACCTGATCCGGAACTACCAGGACTGTCTCTACCAGGACTCTGGGTCATATCAATACCTAAGAAATATCCAAACATTCGTATTTTAAAATTATATTATATAGTACTTTGAAATTAGTATTATAAATAATGTGATACGAATTTTTAGACCAACGAGAATAGATTTAATTAAATAAAAGAGAAATCTTATATTTGATTGTTACAACGCATATTAAAATCTTTTTCAATCTTAAAACACATAAGAAGAGAATTCTTAGAATAGTAATATTACTTACTAAATTGTACAAACAATTTAATAATTTTTTTATTCTAATAAGCTCTTACAAAAATATTAGTTGTCATATAAGAAATGTAATCTTCATATAAGAAAGATAGATAAAATAGAAACAAAGATAAAATGCGAGCGAATTTTTACCTTGATAAAATTTGTTTCCGATAAATTTAGGTGAAAGGATATCTTCCAAGAATATTATCCTTCCACCATAGATTTAGCTATCTAGGAATCGATTATTCAAACAATCAATCAGTTACTTTTTAGTATTGAGGTCGATATATGCTCAATTAAATAATCAGCATGCGCATCACAAGAGCATATGAGAAGTATAACAGGCCAGAGGCTTAACGTATTAAGAAGAAGAGATCGACAGGAATGACGGACAAGATTATCTGCACCTTAATTACACTATAGTCGAAAAGCGTCGATTTACAGTTTCATCTATTTATAATCGATTTTTAAAATAAATACTCGATCATATCCATTCTTGTTTTACATTCTTCGTGTTAGAAAAGAATTAATCTAATAATATAACTTTACATATAATTCGCACCTTGATCTTCGGCATGGGCATACTTGCCAATCACCGGCGGAAAGGTGAAGCCCGAATGTGTAAAAATAGGTCCTGGAC
The DNA here is from genome assembly GCF_001594045.1 of Atta colombica. NCBI lineage: Eukaryota > Metazoa > Arthropoda > Insecta > Hymenoptera > Formicidae > Atta > Atta colombica. The sequence goes on from NW_017259222.1 coordinate 246,426, forward strand.
TTTTTCCAGATGGCACCACGTAGGAACCATCGTCTGTCGTACCTCCGGGGCCGCTTCCAGAGAGGAAGCAATTATCCTCGCTGCTAGCATATCCAGCCGAGCCGAAAGAGGAACCGGAATGTCGAAACACATCTGGTACAGCTGGTGGAGCTACTTTCTTTGCTTGAGTCACGGCTTTGGATGGCCGACTCATTCCGCCAACTGTAAGAAACAGAAAAAGAAGTTAATCCATTGCTGCATGATATTTCAGACTACATATTTTTCAGTTTTTCTACATTTATATGCATAATTGGTATATATATATATATATAAAACATATTTAATTTTTTTGTCCTGAGACATATGCAGAATGTCTATATATCTATACAGCTGTATGCGCGTGTGTATGTGTGTGTGTGTGTGTAAGTTCTACTGACAATGAATCAGTAAAATAACTTTAGGATCTCACATAAGCCGTAATCAAATAACTTTATATAAATCCGAGATTTCTGAGTACCGCTCTTCTTATCCAAAGTGCGCAAGAGCACACCTATTATACTTCCATCGTATCTAGTGCAGTTGTGCGATATATTCATGATCATTGTGGAAGACCATGCTTGTAATCAGCGCCGGGCGGAGGTGTCTAGTTTGTGACAGACGGCAGCCGAGAGGAAGCAATTTCTGCTTTCTCTAAAGGTCTTGAGTTAGTCTGCGAAAACATCATCTTATTCTTGTTTAACAATGGATGAATAATAAGATTAAATAATAAGGATGAAACGACACACGAGGGCACTCGGTTTCCGAACGCAGCCTTAATTTTTCCGATAAAATCTGAAAGAAGCAGGATCTTTCCGCCAGAAGATGAATGAAGGATCCGCAGATGAAAATGCAAAGTCAGTGCAGATTTCAAACAATACCTCTTGAGAGAAGATAATGGAAATATTCTTGGATAACGATTATACAAGAAAACAATCACGCGAAAATAAGAGTGGAAATTTATCGGACCAGATATTAACGAGCAAGAATTCAAGGATGACGGAGTTATTGAGCAAAAACAGACAGTATGCGTGCAAAGAAAGAGAGTAATAAGACCCTTGGAAAAAATGAGAAAGGAAGGTTTGCGTCTTATCGCGGAAAAAAAAACGGCGAAGAATAATAAAGAAGAGAATCAGAACTCAGATTCCAAATCGAATATGAACGATTCATCGCCTGAGGAGATACGATAAGTACAACCGTTCGTCTTTTTTTTTTGTACTGATTAAAAGTAGATAGTCGCAAGGAAGAAAGACCTCCATTTAGAAGTCTTTAGGAAACTAAGTAACCTAGAGAAAAAAACGGCTCTGAATAAAGTCATAACTTATCTCTCTAGAAACACATGGACACTTAGTTTCGATATATACTTATACTGCAATCAACAGCACCCCAATCAACCTGAAGGAATTAGATTTTAACCCGAACATGCTGTTCAGAAGAAGCATGATGCAAGAAGACAGATGGAATTAAGATGGAAAAAATAATTGAGGAATTTAATCAATACGATAATGGAAAGTTCGATGTTCAGGCTAAAAAGGATCGAGGGAAATAGCTGGATTCTCAATATATCTGTCTGGAATTCAAAGAAAAAAATATCCCTGATAGTCATAGTTCTTTTGGAGAATGGGGTTATAGGTATCGGTTTTTCATTTCTCATTAGATCATGGAGCTTTAAATGTAGACTCCTAGGGCATATTAACAAAGTGTGTGACGAGACTTGCTTTACCTGTAGCAGAAACTATAAGATTATGAAGAGCAGAAAAACCTTGCAAAGAAACTAAAAGATGCGTACAATAGAGCTAATAGTACATTGAATAGAGTTATGTCCAGCATACAAGGAAGCAGCGGAAATCTTACGATGGCAAATGAAACCATGTCATATAAACCATGTCATATCCAGAAGCATCAAGATTGATGAATAAAGCATGGCGCAATGCTGATACCCAAAGACCTGTCTGGCCAAAATTGGAATATGGGAAAAGAAACCTTTTCTTCAGTATTGCAGAAGAGAAATCTGATTCCTTCACCCAGGGAAGTAGCTGCACCAATCGAATCAGAAAGCAAGAAGAGGATATAGGACTCGTAGATTCGAAGCTGAAGCTGAGGAAACTAGTGGAGATGATTCCAGATGCGGATCGATTAATCGATAGAATATTGATTATTGTGGAGTTATAATGTAATTTATATAACAACATGGAATTTTTAGAATTAGGCTTAAACTCTAATTACAACACTAATGTTCTATGAAAATTTATATATATGCGTAAGATATTGATGTAGTAATATATAAAGATATGTCAGTAATAAAAATGTGTCGCATTTTATCAATAAAACAACGATCGAAGTTCGGGTTTTACTTTAGGATCCCCAGACATATGGAAGAAATTATAATCAAGAATAATAAATGAATGTGCTGTCATGTTCATTAATAAAAAGTTGTCAAATAAGACAACTCAAGTCAAGATCCTATTATTAAGAATTAGGCAACAAAGATTATATTACTCAAATATGTATAAGCATAACTTGCTAAGCATAAACATGTTATTTAAAATTAGGATTCGAAACCAAACGGTTATTCTCTAATAGATTCTTCATCATTCGATAATTGCTCATAAATTTCGTCTCAATTATACATATTAATAGTCCTTGTTGCTTAATTATTAATGTCTTACTTAATAACTTTTTATCAATAAATGTAATATTATTAAATTTTTAAAGTTGTCTTGGACCACGATCGCTTCCATGTTCTCGATGTTTTCTCAAGATAAGTGATACCCTCAATTTTGCTTAAATAGTCCTATAATATGGAATATATATAATTTGTATATCTCGGAACATCTTTATATTAATGAAAAACTTAATATCCTTTAAGATTTGGTTACATCTATGTATATAATATAAGATATCCGCACACTTACGGTATAAGAGATTTTTCCAACTGCCATAAATGGCTTTGATGCATTTGTTCAGGGACGTACTTGGCAACACTGTTGTCTCACGCGCGCGCAGATTGCCTTCGGAGCAACTTCTAAACAGGTTTTGGTTCGTACCGATCTTACTCATGGTTATTTCATGCAAATATAATTTTGCCATTAAATTTTCTGGAATACCATGAGGAAGCCAGATTTCTACAGAGGGATCGCAAAAACTCTTATAGGTAGATGATAACTGTTTCGAGGGCTTTTGCAGAAATCGTTTTCCAGGTGGCAAGGGGGGAGGACCCAGACAGTTTGTTATGGAAGTGATCGCCATTTGTAATATACTGAAATTTGTTTCGCGCGAATGTAAATGGCTTTTCAAAATTCTAACGCGTAATTATTATATGAATTAAAACCAATTTAGTGACACTATATTGATTCTTTTCATGTATCTCCACAATTGCACTTATCGATATCTGATATTTAAGAATCAATGATTATATAAGCCAAACTAGTGTATGTTTTTTGACTTCATGCAAAAAATTTTATTTTGTTTTATTAAATTCACTGTAATAAGAGATATTTTTTATTGAAGTGATTCGTTTGACTTAATTAGATTTGTTTAATATTATTAAAATCATTGTGAGAATTAAATCTTAATTTAAACTTAACAAAAGTCACTAAAGACTGAACAGAAACATACTTGTTTTAGGAAATTTAATAATATTCTCATATAAAATAAATTATTCACACAGTATAGCAGAAACATTAACAAGTTTAATCACTTTTTAATAGAACAATAATTTCGTTTAAAGCACTTGTTAAAAAATCAACTTAGCCTACAAAAATTTGGGAAAGCACAATAATAGATCAAATTCAATTGGGCAGCTCGCTCGTCAACAGTCTTGTAAAGGAAAAGCACAGTGACAGTTCCAAATACAACTATTGGAAAGTGCGTTTTAGATAAGCGCAGGCGCACGTACGGTTCGATGAAACGGCACATTGATGGCAACAAATACGAATGGAGATTGAAGGTGGGTGAACAAGTTTCAGAACGGCGTGGGCTGATTCTGCTAGAATATGAATGGATAATATGAAAAGCATAGTCTGTGAATCGACGATATATAAAAATATTAAAAGAACGTATTGAATGAATAGAAGACTAAATTATTTGACGTGACGAAGAAAAAAGCATCTCATTGATTTACTTGACAAGTTTTTGTGCAAAAAAATGGTACGTAGTTCACAATTTGTAGAAAATAATGCATTTTTTTTTATTAATAAGAGCCAGTAAAACATTTTTTTTTCTAGAATGCATTTCAAAGAAATATTTCAAAAAACAAGAAAATAAATTTAAAATATTTTTATTGTATCTTTAAACTGAAACTAAAAGAATTGTGAATTGATTTAATGTACTGCAATTTCAACACAGGTTTTAGCTTTTAATGATCTAATTTCTCTACTTTTTAAATTAATTAATAATAATACTATTCTCATGTATGAAATAAAGTTAGATTATTTTAACAATTTTCTGTAACATCAACTTTTTACAAAATATTATTAAAATAAAATATTCTTTATTTTATTTTAATAATATTTTTATATTGTTATTTTTTAGACCTCTACATGTCAAGTTCATCAGAGCAGGCTTCCGCATCTCCATATTTATTTTACTTAAAAAGGACTTCAAGGGAATGCTGCAGCCGTCAGTTTTTACCGATAAAACATTTTTGATGTTTTTGTTCTTGTCGAATTTCTTTGTAGTGTTTTCATAGAAAAATTCCTTTTCTATGATTAAAATGGATATGCTAATGTACTTGTCGCTAGTACATTTTGTGTTCAAAGTTGGAAACAAAATTACAGATTTCTTTATTCATTTTAACTTCAACGTTGGTCGCTATACTTGTGAGATAAAAATAGATAAAGAAATCTGAAATTTTTTATTTTTTTCCAGCTTTGAACACAAAATATATCAGCGATAAGTAGTATATACATTTTAATCGTGGAAAAGGAATTTTTATTCTGTGAACACTACGAAGAAATTCGACAAGAACAAAAACATCAAAAATGCTAGTTTTATCGATAATATAGGAGGCTCCAGCATCCCCTTAACATTGCGGGAATCCAAACTCTTATCAATTGGAAGATTAAAAAAAGTATAAGTGCCTTAACCTTGTGCCTTAATTTTTTTGTTACGTCGCTTTCTTACTTACCGACACACAGTTCTAATACCTACAGTATATCAGACACCCAACTGCAATTTTTTCAGAATCTCAGAAACAAAACTCTTCTATCTAAACCCTTTTATAGTGTTAATAGTACACTTAACTCTCCTCTCCTTTTAAATAAATTATAGTTCATTTCATTTGTCAATTTACATTTGTCAATTTGTCAATTTACAATCCCCATCTTCTTATTAATACTTTTTCTATACTTAATAAAAATATATTATAAATATATTCCTATTTGTCAATAAATAAATATGTACAGTAGTGTGAAAATGCTACATCTGAAAGAATGTAAAATGATTGTGATTATATAATCATGAAAATTATTTTATTAAAAAAGGTTTATACAGAGTGATTATATAGAACAAATGTAATAAACTTTGACAAATTGTTCGAAAGATCATTCTGAATAAAGAATGTCACTATTTTCAATATTTATGTAGTTACAAAAGTTCTAAGCTTTTGTTGCTGATATAGTAAAATCACACATTTGATGAGAAGTTCTGAGAAGAACTTCTGAGGAATCAAAATAAAACAAAAGAATATGAATCAGTCATGGATAATTTCTTCAAAGAATTATTGATACGTCAAATGAATTCATATGAATAATGATGTACTATCGTATATCATTTTTTTAATTCTTTAATTCATCGATGCAATATTCAAGAAGTAAATAAAATCCCAGATAACAAAAAATATCTAAAATCAAGTCACAAGACATTTTTTTACGTCTAAAAGATAACTTAAAAACGTCTTATGTCATAATTTTGGATTTTGTTGTTTGGAATATTTGTATATTCTTCTCTTTCTCTCGTTTTATTTTGATTTCTCATAAGATCATCTCCTGTCAAGCATATGATTTTATTACAATAGAAAAATTTAAAAATTTTTGTAATTATATAAGAATTATCTAACATTTATATAACATTTTTTTCTCAGAATTATCTTCTAATCAATTTGTTCGTTTCCGTACTTAATCACCTTGTATGTTAACAAACATACAAAATCATAATTTTATTAAAAATATTTTTTCAACTTAAAAAAATGTAATTAGATAAATATGCAAAACAAAAAACAAAGAATAATAAAACATATTTGCAATTGAAAGAGTTAAGAAGAAAAGAATTTTACTGAAAAAACAGCTAAATCCTTTTTAATTTCATTTTATGATATATTTAATATTTTTAATTTAATTAAGTGCAAAGTATACTGTGTATAACTGTGTGTATAAGTGTAATATTATATACATATATATGTATAAAAAAATACTCCAAAATAAATTTATCCATAAATTCTTCATCACATAAACAATTAGACAAGTGTACAAGTGTAATTAGACAAGTGTAGTCAGCATTTATATGGCACAGATATTTCCATACATACTTCATAACAAAAGATTTCATTGACAATCAGTTATAACTGTGTAATCATTAGGTAACGTGTAGATTATTAATCTGTGATTAATGACAACTGACTGATTGTTGATGAAATCTGTTATAAAATATGTATAGAAATTAAATGAGAACATTTAAAACATGTGGTTTAAACACTGAGGTAAACATCGCATGCGACACGTAAAAATCAATAAATCATTCATGATGCTAATATATAAAAATGTTTATCTCAGAAGCGATTGAGCTTTTAACCTATGTTCACGAAGGTTTTATTTTACTCAATATGGTACTATCTACCACAAATGCTGAATAGTTTTTTTTTAAAGCCGGAATCAGACTATGTATTGAAGATTGAGATTGAAGATTGAAATTTGAACAATGAAGACAAAGAAATTTTAACTCCTATCGTTTTAATTGGTCACAAATTTTAATCTTTCAATCTTCAATCTTAACTTTCAATGCCTAGTCTGTAATTTCCAGTCTAACATCTAATAAAATAAGAAAACTTTAATATAAATTTAAATTAAAATATACTAATAAGAAGGTTTAACTAATATAATTAATTATAATTTATTTGGCGTTATCTTTTAGCATTATTATTTTTGTAGTACATCTACATAAACGTATTTAAAAAAATATAATATTGTACATTTTTTAATATTCTTTGCTAATAAATTTTGTGTACTAAAATACATTCCCAAAAATAAATAAATTGTACTTAATTACCTTTAAACTTTTTCAGTTCGAAAATTAAAATATAAAATTCTGCAAAATTTTTAGTTCATTCTTATAATAATATCGATTCTACTTGACATATCAATATCATTATCTTTGATAAAAAATAAATTCTTAAATTACCTACTAACGAAAAAGTATTTAAATTAATATGATACTACTACTGAGAGTCAATCAGATAACAAAGAGTATTTCTCTTCGACATAAGATTATAGAAACATAACAGTACATAACAGCTAGCGTACACACATGTAATGCGCCACGCATGTAGCCACACATTCACACATGCACAAAGCATATGTAAAGATATGACCGACCAATGTAACATAATCGATCTCGATACGAAGACGCGAAAGTCGAGAACAATCATTTTTAACGAGAACAAGGACAAAGCGAATATCGCTCGGCGAAAAAGGTCAAAGAGACCCGAGAACTGAATGCGAGGACGTAACATTTGGCAGCAATCGTGACGATGGCTTACCGCTAATGCGTCTCATGGCGGCTCACGACGAGGTTCGCGCTCAAGATCCTTCGAGCTGTATACTGCGCCGTCGTAACGCGAACGATAGATCCTCGCGCGCAACATAAACAACATACCACGCGGATTGGGCTCCGATGTATCATCTACACCGTACACACGTCGTTCTTGCGGCGCGTCGAGGCGCTCGCGCCATTGCTCATGCGAATACCACTCTTCAGTGACCCCAACCGAAATCGTCAGAAACGTATATCAATGTACATCCCAACATTTCCAACGATTTACGCGACGCGCGATCACACGCGAAGTAGTGATCACGCTAGTGCCTCGACTTCGCTCCAAGATTTACTTTGTACTCTTCGACCACGAAACTATACTAGACCAAAAAAAAAATAACACAAAACCTCTAATGAGCACTCGTATGACCTGCGCACGACATAACGATGCGGTGACCAGACACGCGACACTGCAGTACGCTTTCTCGCGCAGTGCCGATTAATGCTTAAAACCGCCGCTAGGGTGTATGAGCAGTCGATAATCACCAATGATGTATATGGAGATAAGAATTAAAAAGATATGTTTTCACAATAAATTCAAATAATTTTTTTTACATTTTTAAATTAACAAAAAGAAAAGCATAAACTACAACACAAGTTGTTTTTTTGTGATATTTAATATGTAATTAAGTTTATAAATAATTTAGACGTTTCGGCCATCTTCAGTAAATTTAAAAATATTAACAAAAACGAAGAAATTTACATAAATTTAATATTAAAATTCAATAAATATATATAAATATAATTATCATAAATATAATTATAACGGTCATAAATATAAATCGACTGTAGCCGTCTAAATTATTTATAAACTTAATTACATATTAAATATCACAAAAAACAACTTGTGGTTTATATTCTTCTTTTTGTTAATTTTATGATAAAAAAAACACGTTTGTTATAATTATATATTTTTACATTTTGTTAAAAGAATTTTAACTGCAGCAAAAAGAGTAAGATTATTTATAATATAAACAAGCAACAAATTTTCGGTCTATAGTATTTATTTCAAAAATATCTATTAAGAGAATACATTGTGGAACATTTTTTAATGCTAAAACAGATGAATAAAAAATTCCTTTTAAATATAAGAAACTTAAATCGCAGTACAGAGATGATATTTCCATTTTGAATAATTATATATATAAATATGTTTTATTTATTTACATATTTCTAAATCTTATTAATCTTAAATAAATTTAAGACTAAAATATTTTGAACTTATGTTGCTGCTTGATAACGTAATATGTAAGTTCATGTTTTATTTTCAATCAAGGTTCTGCAATTGCTCCAGCATTCCCTTAAGATACATCAAATATTCTAAGATTTCTATTCTAATAACTTCTCAAAGTCTTAATTTATGTAATAAAAGAAGAAGGGATAAGACGGACCTCTTAAGCGGAAATACATTTTTTATTGATAAAAAAATTAATGAAATTTAACGTGCAATTTAACGTGAAAAAATGTTAAAATGTTCATTACAAGATCATAATGTTAAATTTTCAAATCTTGCAAAAGTTTCTATTATTATTAAGATTATTGTAAAATTTAATTTGATTCGTTTTAAAATCCATAGGTGGGATAAAATGGACTTTCCAATGGAGTAAAATGAACCAAATCTAAGTAATAAATGACGGAATATGAAGACCGGGAAATAATTTAATTTTTTAACTAATTAACTCTAAATCAAAATTTATCATTTAACATTTATTAAATATTTTTTAGTAAAAAGAGAAATTAATTTAATATATTTGTGTGTGGGCGTAATAATGGAGCCAATTAATTTTAACTTTTGCAAGATATTTTACTAGCAAATAAAATTTGATTGTCTATTTTTATAGGGTGGGACAAGTGAACCTTTAATTTTGAGTACATATGTATAAATTTCTAAGCATTTTGAACAACTAGATAAATAATTAAAAAACAAGAAATTGTTAAAAAAGAAGTAGTAAAATATGTCTTAAAGTAGAACAAATATATAATAAAATAGAAAAAAATATATAAATTAATTCATTTTACCCCATTTGATAATCTTAATGTTATATTAATATTTTTCTTTTTTTTATCCGTACAAAAATTATTTTTTAAATGTGACTAATAAATATTATTAAATAATCAGAAACATGAAATTAAAAAACATTAAAAAGAAATAATTTTATGTTTATTTAGCAAGTGGAGAGTTACATAAGATTTAGTAAAAGGACCGTTTTACCCTGAAGTCCGCCTTACCCTATTTTTCTCTCTATATAAATAGAAGAAATTAATGATATTATATACAATACATACGTTTTGCTTTTTCAAATTATCTACGAGTAGTGTTTGTTTCCTAAATGCTTGATTCAATTTCCATCGCTGCTCTTCCAAATTTTTTATGGCTAACTCCTTCTCTTCTTGCACTTTTCTAATTTGTTTTAACAATTCCTGCAAAGTGGATGAAATGTGTCACAGATTTAAATTGTACAAGTTTAAAGGGATCCTAAAGTCTGTATTATCGGTTAAAGTATATAATTTTTGTATAATAATTACTTTTTCCTCTTTTAGTAATTCGAAAATCCTTTTCCAGGATTGAAATATACACATTAATACGTATCTGTGAGGTGGAGTCTAAGAATGGATGCTGAGAACAAAAAATTTCAAAATTGATCTGTACCATTTCATAATCCAATATGACGTTCCAAAGCAAATGCTATCACGTCGTAACAATATTTGCTTCATATAAAAGCTGTACAATCAATCTGTATTTATGAAATTGTGATCCACAGACTAGTAGTTTGTACGTACTAGTACTAGTACGTACGACTAGTAGTTTGTATAAGAAACAATATGGAGTTCTTAAAATTGGACTTAGGCATCTAATTAACATTTTTTTTATTGTTATACGAAAACGTGCGTAAGATATTGAGTAGTAGAATGTATATCAGTTGCACACGAGCCACTTGCGCACAATCACAGCTAATCACAGTGCTAAAAAAAAATTCCCTACGCAGAAGTAGCTGTGATTGGCAGTGAGCAATTGTTATAGTGTGTAAGGAAACCCGATGTAATAGTATGTAATGATGTGTCAATGGCTATGGTCCACTTGATGCTACGAATGCTTCGAAGCATTTTTTGATTGGTCAGTTAATACAATTCTTTCTTCTGATTGTTCAATCAAAAGTTTCGAAACATTTGTAGCATCAAATGGACCGCACCTAATGACACATAAATCGTTTGTGTGTAAATGCTATTTACAGTATGACTAATCATTTAGGATCCCCTTAAAAACATTTATTTGGAATACAGATGTAACGATGAAATTTGATAAAAATATCATTATCTAACAAAAAAGATGACACAGTGTAAGGTCGGAATCAGACTACGCATTGAAGAATGAGATTAAAGATTAGAGATTAAAAGATTGATATTTGACCAATCAGAACAAAAGGAGCCAAAATTTCTTTCTTCAAAATTGGTGAAATTTCAATCTTTAATCTTTAATCTCAATTTTCAATGCCTAGTCTGATTCCGGCCTAACACAGTGAATCATTTTATCTTTGTTTAATTTATTAACAGAGTTGTCAATATAGACTGAAATACCTGTACACATGAGTAACCGAATGAGTTATATTTTTATCAAGTTTCATAGTAACACGCGTATTTTAAATAATTATCGATTTAAACATACTTTAAATTACTTCATTATACCTTCTCTTTTATCTGGCTACATTTTAATTCATTTCGAAGTTTCTCGTTGTTATCTAGAGATTTATTTAATCTCACGTCAAGATTGGTTGACTGTTGATTTAATGTTCGTATCTCTTTTCTAAGATTTTCTAAGTCCTAAAAGAAAATATCTTTAAGTTAGTAATTTTGTGTGTGTGTGTGTGTGTGTGTGTGTGTGTGTATGTATGTGTGTGTGTGTGTGTGTATGTGTGTGTGTGTGTGTGCGACAAAAAGAATGTAAATTTACCTTCTTCAAAATAATATTTTCTTTATTCAAAGTTTGAGAGTCTGATAGTATATCTGAATTTATACGTTCCAACTTTGTAATCGTGTCGTTTAACGTTTCTATTTGATTGCGTAATTTAACTTGGACGTCATCGAGTTTCTTCTTTTCCACTTCTAATTCTTTATAATTATCGCACTATATGTAAATAAAATTACTTTATAAAATAAAAAAGATTAAAAAGGCAATTTTTTTGCTTTTTAGGGCCACTTAAAAATTTGACGATTATCGTAATCAGCCGATTAGTTTATTGAAAGTAACCAATAGCATTCATCATTTCGTTTGACGGTAGATGTGACTGACTAATTCCAATAGACTAATCAGCCAGTTACGACGAACTTAAAATAGCTCTTAGAGGCTGGATTAAAATCTCGTCATCGTATTGGCTGCAGTGCCAACATCGCAACCAATATGATAACAAGATTAATCCGGGTGTATTCGCTTTGGCGCTCACACACTTTAAGTGTCGTTTCATCTTTGTTGTTTATTAAATATTAAACAAGGACAATTGAGCACAAGCGCTGTGGCAAAACGAACGCAGTTTCCATCTAGCAATCTAGCAGAAAAACGAGCATTGTGTGTCACCAGCTTGAACTTGGGACAGCACACAATCAAGAAATGTTCGTCGCAAAAATTATTTATTTTAATTAATTTTTTCAAATGCTCTTTACGTATATATAACTGGTGCAAATAAACAATAAAATAACAGTGATCTGTTAACCAGTAAAACGAGAAAAGATATTACCTTATTATTATATTCTAGTTGCATTACTTCTAATTTTTTATACAACATATCTATTTTGCCTTTGAGCAAAGTAATAACAGCTTTATTTTCCATATTATTATCCTTTTTTAGAATCTCATTGTCATTGATACATTCTACTGATGGAATGTCAGAAACTTTAACTAATGTCTTTAACTGTTTCTTTGGTGTTACATTTTTTGAGTGTATAATTTTTGCATCATTCACCACAAATTTTGAAAGCAACGGATTTACATCGCTAAATAAATTTTCGCCGGCATGAACATATTTGATTGAATCAACAGTCTTCATTACTTCATGTGCTTTTAGATGGAGATTATGATTCAATCTATGAAGTTCTTTTTCCTTTGCTAATATATCATCAGACATGTTTCATAGGTAATTATTTACCTTTTTTTCAGTTCAAATGTTGATGAAATGAAACTCATTCGAAGTGCTTTTCCACAACGCGAACAAATCTGGTAAAAAAAAAAAAAAACGTTTGTGAGAAATTAACCATAAAAGTTCACCAAAGTTCACCACTATTGAGGTTACAAAACTTGTTATATCAATATAACGTAGCGAACTATACAGTGCGCATACGTTGATTTTATAGATTTGTTTCATGGCGAAATCATGATGGAAGAAGATAGCTGCAGATAGCTGATAGATAAAACAACTTGAGGGATCTGCAGTAGCCAATTTGATTATAGCCAATCAGAGAACGATTGTGTATCTTGAAAAGTGAAAATTACAAAAATGAGAATATTTATCAGATATAGACTAATTAAATTTAGTTGCTTTCCATTTACACACAAAAATTGGGTCTGAAGTGAGCTGAATAGTTCATACTCAAATTAATGATGTCTACTTGTTTACTTTGGTAAAAAGTTATCACATGACATTGATAACACAGATTATATAGATTCATAACCTTACTTTTACAGTGAGTTTACGAAATTCGCTAAAACACACGTACGGTATTTCGATCTTGTGTAGATTGTAGGTAAAAATTCGGTTGAATCTTATTTGTCAGAATGCAGAAGGAATGAAAAAGAACGCGCATTCAACTAAATTACGACGTCACAAATGAGATTTATGTAAAAATCGGTGTAAATGAAAAGCAATTTATGAAATATTTTAATCTGCTCACTTTTTTAATTTTCAAAATCATTTGGCAACACTAAAAGGATCATTGTTGTGTGGCTGTGACTGATTTCTTAATTTGAATCGTTAATTTTAAGAGATTAATATCTTAATTCTTGGAGCAGAACGACACTTATTTCTGCCATATTCTTTCGTCTCACAAAAAACTGCGTCGATTGGTATATTTTTTATTCATTTTTGTGATTGTGTATAATAAACTGAATAATTATAAGAAGAGATATTGAGTGATACAACAATATTAAAGATAATAACACAATGAACTGATAATAACACAATAGCAATATGATTATAATGAGATATTGTCCACCAAATATAACTTTTAACGATATCTGGATAGACCATGGCATGTCTAAATGTTTCATGCATACTATCTGTACTAGTATAATTTTTTTATATTTAATTATATTTGGATCGATTCAACTTTGGATATATCATAAATATGGAACCGAAACTGACGAGAATACATTACCAAGAAGCAAACTATATAAATTACAAAAGTTTGTATTGTATCTTGTTCCCATTTTAAGTATAATTAGAATAATTCTACAAGCTACAGTCTTGGATGATGGAAAGGTCTATGGATATATGGTGAGAATTATACACACATATATATATAATATGAGCCTTTGGTATATATGTTTGGAGTTTTTACTTATTGTGCATACACTGTATAGAATAATTTAAAATTTTACTTTTCTAACTTTTATCTGTTATAATACAATGATATTTATTTGTAAAGTTTTTTAATTCCCAGACATTTATTGTATATTTGTGCTTTTACTCCAAGGAATAAGAAAGCAAACAATCAATTTGTTTTATAGTTTATTAGTAGCATAAATTATATATACCAAAAATATATTTACTTGACTCAACAAATAAATTACAAATCAACTTAAATTGCTAATGTGAGCCGTAGCAATTGTTGACTTCAAGATACAAATAATAATTATCAAATATGTTTGCAATTCGTACTGCTACTGCGAATTGGTATTTGGTAATTATTATTTGTATTTCAGTATCAATAACTCCTGTGACTCACATTGATCAATTTGAATTAATTTATAGTAATATAAATGTTAACATTTTTTATATTTAGATATTAACAACAGTATTGACAGCAATTGTTTATCCATACTCAATTTATATATTGAAAGTTGAAAGACATAAATTGTTGCCAAGTGTGCCACCACATGGACATGGATTAGTGCTATTAGGTTTTTGGACATTAGCATTTGTTGCTGAAAATCTTGTTTTGATTAATATTGGAAAGCTTGAATGGTGGTTCCACTTGAATTCGTAAGTCAATATTAAAAGTAAAAAAATTCTTAGAAAAAGGACAATATATCTTTAAAAATCGATCTTTATTCCATTTATTCCAGAATTAATTGATCTAATTTTGATTTTTTTCAGCTTAACAGATCAAATCGAAATGGCTCTATTTATTTTGCGATATGTTAGTAACTTGTTGATTTTTGCTCTTGGTTTACGAGCTCCTGGCATTGCCAACATTTTTGATTCTGATTATCGTGTGCTTAATGATGACACAGTTATACGATCACGATATTATCAACAAAGAGTAAGTATAGTATAATAATATAGTATAATAAGTATAATACAAGTAATTATGCTGTAGTACGATTGAGATATTCATATAACAATATTATTATATATATTTTTTAGAGATCAGATAATACTTCTACATGGAGAAATTTGTGGTATAAAATTAAAATTTTAGCGCCGTTTTTATGGCCAAAGTCAAATTATTTACTTCAGTTAAGAGTAATATTTTGCTTCGCATTGCTGCTATTTGGACGTTTGATAAATCTTTATGTACCAATTTACAATAAAAAAATTGTAGACAGTGTTGCAATTGTCCCTGTGAAATTTAGGTACATAACTGAGCTTTTTATGCACTTTTATTAACTTATATAAAAATATTATTTCTATAATTACAATTTCTTGCAGGTGGGATATAGTATTGATATATGTAACATTTAAATTTCTACAAGGTGGTGGTACTGGAAGTATGGGTTTGTTGAATAATTTAAGGTCTTTTCTCTGGATTCGCATTCAACAATATACTACTCGTGAAGTGGAGTTAGAATTATTCAGGTGAAATTAAAGTTTGTTTCTTAAGTATGAAAATTGTGTTGAGAACAAGACGATTACATTATATTTTTATAATACATATTACACAGGATTGAGAATGTTGCTTTGTAAACATAACGCGTTACTGTTACCTTTTTGTCAAGGTTGGTTAGTAACTAATTAATAAGTTTTAACTAATTATTTAATTTAATTATTTTTAAATTATAATTTATTAACTTTAATTTATTAACTTTTTAAGTTAATTTTTTCTCATCACTGCCAATTTAAAATAAAATATTCTCATTGTTAAAGCAGTGAAAGGTTACTAGGCTGATCGATGTGAGTGGATGTATGGCACTGTGTCAACAGGATCTTCCATGTCTGTTCAGTAGAGAAAGCAGCTTTGCAACTATTGTAAAATTCTTCAATATAATTGATTTATACATTTAGATCCATAAAGAATCAAAAATCAATTTTATTGAAGAATTTTACAACAGTTGCAAAGCTGCTTTCTTTGCTAAATGCAGCCATGGCGTGTAGAAACTCACGGCGTGTGCGGCACGGAACGCACAAAGATAATATATCAAACTATTAGCGTATATCTTTTAAACTACTATAGATATATTAATTTTATTGAGTGCTTGAAAGCATATAAAAATTACTTAATTATACTGTACTAATTTTCTTTATATATAATTTAATGAAGGGATTAATTTGATGTTAAGCCAGCATCTTACTTTCAATTACGATTTTCTGCTAAATTATTTGAGGAGGTATTAACTTGATGTATTAGGGACATTAGTCAGGATCCTTATTTTCAATTATAATTTTCTAAATTATTTAAATACAAAAATTAGAATCAGAACACATAATTAACACACAAAAAACATTTAATTCTGACGAAAGTACCATTTTGATTTTTTTATAGGAGAGGACGCTAATTCAACAGAGATAATTTATCATTCACGTTACAGATTTTCAGTATTGGCAGTAATCGAAATGCAGTTTAAGGATAGAATAAGATATAAGATAGAAAGTATTTCTCAATTTTAAGTTTATATTTAAATGAAATATTCATATCCATCAAAAAATAATGCAACTTGTTGAATAGATACAAAGTTAATAGCGATATAAAGATAAATTAAAGTAACGATAAAAATAACAGTTGAATTCGTTATAATTATATTATTAAAAATGTAATGATATTATCGTTATCAAGCAGAAAAAGTATCCGAAAAGCAATATCTAATAATAACGACGTTACAAAAACACGTTACTCCAAATTATGAATCCTGATTATAGACAGAATAAAATTTATATTTATATAGTTAATAACTATAAATGTTATAACATATAAAATATAACATATTTATAATTATAATCTATTTATAATTTTAAATATATTTTCTTTAGGCATTTACATGGATTGAGCTTGCGCTGGCATCTTGGAAGGAAAACTGGTGAAGTATTAAGAATTATGGATCGTGGCACAGACTCAATTAATAATTTGCTCAATTATATTCTTTTTTCAATTCTTCCAACTATTATTGATATTATTGTAGCAGTTTTGTTTTTCATCAGTGCATTTAATAAATGGTTTGGTCTCATCGTTTTTGTAACTATGGTTCTTTATATTGGTAAGTATAATAGTAATAATAATAATATTAATAATAACAACAACAATAATAATAATAATAATAGATACTGATGCATAATAATAGCAATATTCATTGAAATTAAAAATCTTGTGCTAATTAAGCCATGTTAACACTTATAATAGAACTGTGGCCCTTAATTAGGTTTAATAACATCTATAATTATATAACTGACCAATCACAGCTATTCCTGTGAAGAATGGAATGATTGTGATTGGCTAGGTGATTTCATAACTACGGATGTTATTAAACCTGATTGAAGGTGCTGTATAAATATAGTCACTATCACAATAAATGGATCACGAAATACTAATTTAAATTATTCCTTTGTTAATATCTTATCTGTTAATTTAGCTGCCACAATTGTGATTACGGAATGGCGTACAAAATTCCAAAGACGTATGAATTTGGCTGACAATGCACAGAAAGCACGCAGCGTTGATAGCTTATTGAACTTTGAAACAGTGAAGTATTACGGTGCTGAAGCATACGAAGTGGAAAGCTATAGAAAAGCAATTTTAGATTTTCAAATACAAGAATGGAAATCAATGATTACACTGAATATCTTAAATATTTTGCAAAATATAATTGTCTCTGGTGGATTATTACTTGGATCGTTATTATGTTTACATATGGCTAGTACTAACTTGTATAAACATTATAATTATTATGTAAACATAAGAATTTGTGTAGTATTTACAATGACAATTTGATTTTCTTGCAGGTTGTCTTCCATCAAGGTTTAACAATTGGCGACTATGTCTTGTTCGCTAGTTATATAGTACAACTTTATGTACCGTTAAATTGGTTTGGTACATATTACAGGTAATATATATTTAAAAATGAACGTATTTATATAACGCATGCATTGTTGCAGAGAATTGTGATTTATATATATTATTAATTGACCATGTTTTATAACCCAGACCAAACGAAAATGAATTAAAATGGATTGAAATTTTTTTCTATCCGAACGCGTATTTTAAATAATGAATACTTTTTTTTTATTTAATTAAATTCAATTGGATTCAAGTAGATTCAATTGAATGCAATTGGATTGAAAAATTGCCTATTCAAAAATTTCCTATTCAAAATTTGGAATTGAACAATATTCATAATTGTGTTTGTGTGCATAGAAAAAGCTAATATTATTTTTAGATTGAAAGGCATAGAGATATGCTCCGTGCAATTTCTATAAATGAATAAAAATGCATTCAGAATTGAAAAGCATTCATTTTAACATTCATTTTAACATTCATGAATCAATATTTTTGAAAATCTGAATCTATTTCAATTCATTTCAATCCATTCTCGTTTGCTGGGAAGCTATCATCTTAAATAATTTTATTATTCTCTTTATTTATTTGAATAATTCTTTCTGTTAAGAGCCATTCAAAAAAATTTCGTTGATATGGAAAATATGTTTGAATTACTTCGGGAAGAGCAAGAAGTAATAGATGCACCAGGAGCTGAATTATTGGATGTCAAATGTGGACAAGTAGAATTCTCGAATGTATCGTTTGGCTATAGTTCTGAGAAACTCGTGCTTAAAAATATCAGCTTTATTGTACCTTCAGGAAAAACAATGGCGCTAGTTGGTCCATCTGGTGCTGGAAAGAGTACCATAATACGATTACTATTTCGCTTTTATGATGTAGAACAAGGTGCAATTTTAATTGATGGACAAAATGTAAAGACTGTTAAACAGGAGTCTCTCAGAAGTAACATAGGTAATTTTACACCACAAGAATTTTTTATTATCTATCTATTAAGTTAAACTTTTGATGAATATCTCATAATTTATTTTCACAATTTATAGGCGTTGTTCCACAAGACACAGTTTTATTTAATAATACTATAAGATATAATATTCAATATGGTCGTATTGATGCTCCAGAAGCAGATATAATTGCTGCTGCAAAACATGCAGATATCCATGAGAGAATTCTTACATTTCCAAACGGTTATGAAACACAGGTTTGTCAAAACTATTGACTTGTCTGAATTCCATTTTTTTTTAGTATAATTTTTAAATGTTACTATCTTTTTTTTTACCTTTTCTTGTTTCATGAATTTCGATGGTTCAAGTGTAAATAAATTTAGATGTGTAATAAATTTAGATATGCGACTATAAAAAAAACGAATCTATGTTTACAATTTCAATAAAATTACTTAAAATAAAATTGTATTAATTCTTTTATTATTGTATGCTTATTTTCTTAAGTGACTATTTTTTTAGGTTGGCGAAAGAGGTCTTCGGCTAAGTGGTGGTGAAAAACAACGTGTCGCAATTGCACGCACAATATTAAAGGCGCCAAAAATAGTATTACTTGATGAAGCTACAAGCGCTTTGGATACGCAGGCGGAGCGTAATATACAAGCAGCATTAAGCAGAGTATGCGCTGGACGAACTACTATCATTGTAGCTCATAGATTATCCACAATAATTCATGCGGATGAAATTCTCGTCTTAAAAGATGGTGAAATCATTGAAAGAGGCAAACACGAAGAACTGATTTCACATAGTACTACTTATCATGCAATGTGGCAAGCACAGCTTCAAAATAATCAAAAAAATAGCGAGAATGAAAAAAATTCTGTACATGAAAGTGATTCCACAATTAGTAACAAAGATGAATAATAAAATTTTATATATGTGTGATGTGTAACACACACACACACACACACACACACACACACACACACACACACACACACACACACACACATATGTATATTATATGCATGTACATAAATGAACAAATGTTAATAAAATCATTAGTTTTATATGCGTGCGTGCATGTTTGCGCACGCATACACATATACACAGAGTCTATATTATAGTCTCTGAATAAAAATAACGTATGTAAAAAAACAGGTGTTGATATGTAGTATATTGTATATTTTATGATTGAGGACTACAAAGATATATTTATTTATACATTAGATTTCGTGCAAGGATCTTTAATTGAGTATAAAATTACTCTCTGTTTTTGCTAACTCATGATTAGAGATGGGAAATGAATAAAGTTATTATATAAATTTAAAATATCCAATTGTAAGAAACTGCAGTATTGAATGCCTTCATATCATCCTTTTTTATTTTGTTGTTTTTTAATGAGTAAGTTCACTTGCAAAAATTTCATCTGTGTTCCAACCAGATTCATCAATAGATGCGACAGATATGCTTGGCTCATTACTACCCCATACAAAATAGTAGCTCGCAATAAATGTCCATGTTAGTACATAAAATACCTAAGATAGTTTTTATTATTTAGTATTTTTATTTACTTATTGTAATATAAAAATGCTTTCCAATTTATTACATTTTAAAACTCTATATATATATGTCTCTTTTGAATAATTTAATAGAAAATTTCTAAGAAAATGTAGTTATATATGCAAATTATTTTACCTTGGCTGTATTTCGCATATCCATGTTAATTGTATATATAAATATACTTTCGTTAAAATCTTTCCTTACAATTTCTTAAAATAATATACTTATTTATTTTACCATACTGGACTTAAATTCAGCATAATAAGGATTTTGTAATCTTTCAATTTTGTTAATTTGACAATTTAGGATACATACAATCAATATGATGCAAGTGCTTTGAAGCATTCTTTGGTTACGGTTCATTTGATGTTATGAATACTTCAAAGTATTCTTTCATCAGTAAAATTTTTCCTTTCGATTGATTAATCAAAAACTTCGAAGCATTTGTAGCGTTAAGTGGATCGCAACCTTTCATTGATGAATTCGTAAAATTCTTTTTTCTGATTGGTCAATCAAATGTTTTCATCAAAAAAGTTACAAACGTCTAGACATCTCATGTCTCATTTTTAGACATATATGCATATTGTCTGGAAAATGAGTTATTCAGAACTAATTGGGTCGTAATGTTGGGTGCAGATGAAGTTAGCACTGGATTTTTTAAATGTTTTTTTTCAGTTGTAAAATCGTTTTATACTTTGACAGTTTCAAATATTTTGTTACAATTTATTTGTTACTTTTGTGTATAGTGCAAGAAATAATAACTGACAATAACAAACTCAGAATATACAAAAATTTGAAGCATCGGATTTTGTCGTGTATCAATGTGGGAATAAAATATAAATATCTAATATTATTTGCCCTTATAATAATCATGACGCATACAAAGACGTCATGCAATGTTTGTTCGAATTTAAAAAATATATATCTCGTGAAAATTATCAATAGTATATTTGACTGAGCGATACAAATAAATGTTAGTATTCCTTTTGTGAATAAAGGATTGTAAATCTTTGATCTAAATATTGCATATATTATAATAAAGGTCTAAACTTACAAAAAGCAAACAAACTTATTTTCGCAAACAATTCGTTGAAATTGCTTCTTTTACGTAGAAATATTAAATAATAGCAAATATCACATGTATATGGATAAAGACCGTATGTAGTCAGTATCCCTCTGCACAACCTATAGCTCGAATAACATTACGTTAATGTTTTCATAATTTGAAAAAGAAATTCATAGTTACACTTTAATAAAATACACTAAGTTAATGTTTCTGTATAGCTAAATATGTAGACGTTGCTACTCACCCTGTGGGCAAGTATATATGTTAATACAATATTTGATTAAATTTAATTACAATAAGTAATTTTCAGTTTATTCTACTCCCTCTTCAAATTTTTATCAATGATAATATGCTATGAAAATGTCATAATATCCGAGTACCTAGGATCATGATACATATACTTAAAAATTCTAAACGCGCTCTCACTCACGCACTCTCTCTCTCTCTCTCTCTCTCTCTCTCTCTCTCTCTCTCTCTCTCTCTCTCTCGTTTATTTCTATACACATTGAGTTTTAAAACTCAATTTCGAGATGATCGTAACGATTATGAACGCTTATAATTATAGGATCTATAACTCTTGTTGACCGTTATTGAGAGCACTAAAATTAAGATTCACATAAGCACCACTTGTAACTTACGTTTATTATTCGTTTATGTATATATTTTTTTTTCTGTAAGTTCTATTACACACTATAAATATTCTTACCATTTCCATATTGTATCAACATCAAGCGTTTCTCTCAAACTTTTCAGCAATAAAAATTATACAAACTTATGGAAATACTCGATTAATTAATTAACATTAAGTTAATCAGCATGTTAATCTTCCAATCTTGTTTTGATCAAAAGATAATTGAAGATGTTATCTGCAAGATTTTGTGTGTATAGAACAAATTATATATATATATTATATATAT
>NW_017259222.1:269246-269674 GCF_001594045.1 Atta colombica
AGAAATTATTAGCAGATTTGCATTTTTATAATTTTAAATATTCTATCTAGGACACGCAGAATTCATACTATCGCACAGACATTTAAATTGCTATTATTATGATAGAATTTTACATATAATGTTATAAAACTTTCTGGCTTATGTCTATTGTAAGAGTTGACTTTTGCTAAAATGCATTACTATCTATGTGCTCGCAAAAATTTTGTACATTTTTTTATTATACATATAGTATATTTTATTTTGTGTAAAACTGATTTCTTTTGTATAACCAATTACAATTTTTTTATAATGATCTTTTATTATACATATAATAGTGGACATAACACATCCTTTATTTCCTCCATACATTTACAATACTTAATATTTTCACAAGATCAGAAAGTATTGATAATATTAATAATGCAATAAAAAAAAATATATATATATAC
>NW_017259222.1:269774-272375 GCF_001594045.1 Atta colombica
TATAATTTTATATACTTTTTTAAAAATAATTTTATATAATTCATTATAAAATATCTAAGATCTTAAATGATATTTGTGATACTATAATGGAGCAAAATGCCTCATTTTGAAAAACAGCACAGACAGTAATACACCTAGCATTGGCTAATATAATTACGAAATAATTTTATTAACATCTTTTTTTATGTTATATCCATATATCTTTTAAAAGATATATAAAAAGCCAAATTCTAAATGCGACCAGAATGACAATATGATACAAAGGTATTCATGTACAGAATAAAAATAGAGAATTACACTCGAGACCTTAAATAAATAGTCTGATACATATATATCAATGTGAGTGAAGTAAGTGTATACGTTGTTTTTATTTTGTGTTTGTTGCTGCATCGTTCTCCTGATCATGCCAAATAGCTATAAGTGTCCTTTTGACCTTCTGTGCGCTCCAAATACTCTTTTTCAATTAAAATATCTATACATTTCTGCAAGAAGAATATCGTTAGAAACACACATTGGTATTATGATTGCGTTCTTATTGTTATTATTCTTATATTTACTTATATTATATTTACTAAATTAGTTTATTATATTTACTAAATTAGTAATATCACGTTTAGAAAATTTTTTTAAATATGTATGTTATTAAACTGTGTATGTGTGTGTACACATATATATGTATATAGAGAGAAGTAGAGTAATTTCAGAATATAGTAGCTGAATCATTTTATCTGAATCATTTTTCTTAAAAATGCTTTATTTTCGAGATATTTCACTGATCCGGGACATCCTATATATATGTACAATATGGAAAATAAAATCTTGGTTTGACAAAAAACTCACCTTAATGACATGTACTCTCGGTTTGAATCTAGAGCTTAATTGATTCAATACTTCTGCTACCAACTGTTGATGCTTTAATACTTTCCGCATTTTCATAATTCTAACAATTGCTGCCTGAATTAAAAGTTTCCTATCTTCTTCTATATGTTTATGCGTAGTCTCTTGTTCAACTTTTAATTCCGTCTTCATTGGTATATTAATATTGACCCTTAATTTCTTGCTGTTAAACAAATAAATATTATATCAATTGCTACAAATAATAATTAGATATATATAGAAGTGACATACTTCTTGTATCCTGTAAAAAGTTCTACCGTCGATAACGGGGTCAGTTCAGCTACATCATCGCTAGCTGTAGTTAAAAGCTTGGCTTTCAAAAGTATTTGAATAACCTATGCGAAGAAATTTTTAGTATTTTATATTGCTATATTATTTACCGCTTTAGATTGTACAGTCAGCAACTAAAAGATTGCAACACTTTTTTTAATGGGTTTCGGAATGTAGCCTATTCACCGAGTGATTGGTTCTTATTATGGAGCCATAAGTAAGAACCAATCGCTCGAGGAATAGACTGCATTCCGAAACCCATTTGAAAGTGTTGCAACCTTTTTTAGTTGCTGATTGTACAGGGATGTCTCTTTTAAATAATGCATTAAGATTTTTCGAAAATTATAGTAGTACGAAAAAATATTTCAAACAAAAATATGATTCAGAGTGGATATAAGAAAGTACCACTGATTTAACCTTGAGTAGCGTTGTTAAACTCAGGTCAAGATCACTGATTTTTTAAAATAGAATTTAACAATCCACCTTCATTTTTTTCATTACATATTCTCGTAGCTTATCTCAAAAGCTTTTCAAAACATTACAAACATAAAACTGTTTTTTTTTAAGATTTGAAAGTTATAGTGTTAGCATTTGACCCAAGATCAATCAATGGTATCTTCTTATGTTTGCCTCCGAATTATACAACTTTTGTTTGGAACATTTTTCCGTATCTACCATAGTTTTCGAAGAAATCTAAATAGATTATTTAAAATTAGATTTTGTATATTACCTGTAGTAAAAAATCTATCTTTATTTGTGTTGCATATTGCAATTGTTGTATTGTCCACGATGTAGATCCATTATATGCTAACAAAACTGCCATTTGGAAAGTTGATGCTTGCAATGTATATCTGTTCTTAAAACAATTTGTATGTAATTCTCCCTTAGACATATTATATAGCCAATTTAACTTTCTGCCGCTATGCTGTGAACTATAGAAAGTAGTAAATCTATGTACAGATCTTTCAAGCTGTAAATAAAAATTATAAATTATAAATAATTAATGAAGATCTCAAAAGGATTACAAAATTTAATAATTTCGATACTTTACCTCAGTCGGCAAAGAAAATGTAAACGATTGTTGGAATGGCCATGAACCAGATGATAAAACTTGTATACTAAAATCTATATCTAAAGGTTCAGCAGAATTTGTCAAGTGCCTCCTGAACTGTTCATTTAGATCTTTTGATACGCCAATATCCTGTAAATTAATTATTACAATTATACTATTATATTTTTCTGATAATTCTTAACGAAATATGCTATGCAACGAGAAAATTTCAAATCAAATTACAATCAAATTGCAATCTATAAAATTCCTAAAAAGAAAGAAGCTTTTACAAGTTATTTTTACGTATCTTAAAAAAGATCATAACACACACACACACACACACACACACACACACACACACACACACGCACGCACGCACGCAC
>NW_017259222.1:272475-275267 GCF_001594045.1 Atta colombica
CACGCACGCACGCACGCACGCACGCACGCACGCACGCACGCACACACGCACACACACACGCACACACACACACACGCACACACACACACCTATAAATATTGAGTTAATCCTCTTATATTTTACATTATAAGAAATATCTAAATCGAAATTTATTTTTATAAATAAAAACTTGGAAATATAATATTGTTTATACGACGATTTTACGAATAAAACGAATAAATTCAATTTGACGAATAAAACTACAGAAAAATTCAATCTCGTACTTTAGAAATACTTTGTATATGTAATTAAATAATATGTTACATAATATACCTGGAACATGCGTTGTAATTTTGAAGTATACTCAAATCCACAAGCTTGTTTCAACTTAGAAATCATGGAAGCTTCTGCGTCGTCGCTAGCAGACATATGCTGAACCAATCGTTTCGCTAGCATCTTACTATAAAACTTTTGAAATACATCCTTATCTTCAATATATTTAAACACTACCATCTGTAAAGAAAATAATAAATGTAGAGATTAATGCAGATTTCTATCTTCACAGAGGAATTTAAACAAGAAATATAAAGAAGTGTACCCTAAATATACTTACAACTTGATTAAGAGTATCTTCAAGTTCTGCTTCTTCCGGATTTTTACTACTCTTTTTAAGCAGCAGATCACAATATTTAGCTAATAGTTCAGGTGATTTACTGCTGCTATTTGCTGCCCTTGTAACAGAATTACTATTAATAAATCGTCCGCAAGCCTTGTCCAGGGCAGCAACAAAGCCACTATCATTATTAAATGCAACCAGCACTAAAGCATTATATTTTTTATGCACCTCCAAGATAGTATTCACATAAATTTTCGGATCCTGAAAATAAAAAGAGTAATCAGCGTTTGATCTATTCATATTTCATTTACAATCATCAAATTACATTAAATAAAATATATACATTAGCTGCCGAGTCTCCACATTTATCTATAGCTGCGAGACCTTGATTAGCAATATGACTTTCTAAAAGATTTCTTAATTCTCCAAGGCCATTTGGTATTCTCGCTACTAACTGATACATTCTACCCAAATCCGTATTTTTATCAGCATCCAGAAGATTCTGGAATTCAGAATGGAATATGTCCAGATGCTTCTCGATAAGTACCCTCTCGCATGTTTTCGCCAGTCGCTCATGAGTTGTTTGATGTAAGTAAACACGCACTCGCTTCTGTTCTTCCAATAATCTCTGTTCCGCCTGTACAAAAGAAAAGAATAAAATAGAAAAAGGAGAAAAATTCTATTCTTTGCATATTTATTAATATTCTTCTTTTTTGAGAATACCTTTTTCATATATTCTGTTACAGGATTTTGTCTAAGAAATTCTGAACTCTCGCGACAATAAAATCTTTCAGTATCCTCGAGAAAGATGTTTTCAAATGAATCTTTGTACACAGTTAGATTTTGTCCTTTTGCACCAGGGTCTTCTTCGTTTAAACCCAATTCTACATAACAATTGATGACACCGCTGACTAATCGGGTATTTATCGTTTCACCATTACGTTCTCTCTCGATTAATTTAAGCACTGCGTTAGTAACCTGGACAAAAGCATAAATTTTACGTTTATTTTATGTCATAATAAATATACGTATGTTGATATATTTGCAAGAATAACATTTACTTGTCTATTTAAATGTTTAAATAAATTATCTCGCCATGTAACCAAAGCTAATTGATAAATTTCGTAAATTCCTTTGCGGCCCTCCTCACATTCTCTCCGTACCCAATGACGATTGAGATATGCACATACACCATTTAACACTTTACTACTAAATTGATATTCCTCCCATTGTCTCGTATAGAACTGTAGTACATCTTCGTCCATCAAGTCGATACCATGCTGCAAACATATGATATATGCATGTGTGCGTGTATGAAAAGTGTATATGAAAAGTAGATTTTAAAATGCATTTTGTCCAAAATATTTTTTGAGTTAAAAATGCGTAATTCAATATTGAAAGACTTATATTAACAACTTTGGAATATTCAAAAAGCATTTTTTCAACTTTGGAATATTCAAAAAGCAGTAAATTTATATGTTGAAAAAATTTAAATGTGTTATGTCCTTTGATTAGAGACAAACAAAATGTATTTGTTTAACATTTTTAACAACTGTTTAGTAATTTTGTTGAATATTTCACATCTTAATGATTAGCAAATTATTATTTTTTTGTAAGGCGCAGAATTTTCTTATGGTTTTTTTTCTCGTTTTTTTATACACTTTTGGACAAAGCGCATTTTGAAAGCTGCTCCTCACACACACATACACACATTTATATGCATAGAGTCCATATACAGGATTGGAAAGTAATGCGTTACTTGCACTATTAATTATGTTTTCGTTACTTTTTTTCGGTAACATCGTTACATTTTTAAAGTTTTTTTTAAAGATTTTTAACTGTTATTTTTATCGTTATGTTAATCATTTGTTATCTTTATAATTATTCAATAGATCACATTATTTTTAATTTATTAGAAATATTTTATAACAGAAATTTAAATATCAAAAAATATTTTGTATTTCATACTTTAGACTGCATTTTAATAATCATTGTACTGAAATATTGAAAATCTGTAGCATATATCTAAAGTTGATTAGAAATTTTCAGTATTATCAGTGAATATTGGAATATATTCTTGGTGACATTAATATTTAAAAACAATGTTTAATTAGAATTTTTTAAATCTGCGTTTATATATACAAATTACAATTTAATTTCTTAAAGATAATCGTATATTAAAAAATAAAAATATTAA
>NW_017259222.1:275367-281114 GCF_001594045.1 Atta colombica
TATATATATATATAATACTTATTTGACTCTTTTAATTAAAAGCATAATATTTGCATATATTTACTTTGAGTAAACTAATAAGATAATTCCTAAGAAAATCACGCAGACGTTTGTACAGCTCCAAACCTACTAACTGCGCACCTCCTTGTTGAATTTGTCCCTTTTTACTTTTAGTTGATGCTCTAGTCAATTGCTGATGAACGCTTGTACAATAATTATATACATGTCTGTAGAATTTTTTTTACAATGTAATAAGAAAATATGTCAGAGTGATAAGTTTACAAAATAAAAAAAAAAGGAAAAATAAGAAATATCTTCCATGATGTAAAGGATACGTGTACAGCTCTATGTATCTCGGCTTGGACATACACTGTCTGTTATAAACTTGCTCTATGCCTTCACGCAAATCTCCCCAAATTTGATCCAAATCAATTTGTTTGAGACCTGGAGGACCACCTTGATGACTTCCAGCCCCTCCGCCGCCTCTGTGCCCTGACATCTTGTTCCTGTATGCTTGTCGAGTGAGCGTCAGTGTTACTGTATGCTACTATAATTTCTGTAGAAATAAATGTAAATTTAACATTGGATATTTCTTCTAAATCCCATATCAAACTACACATTGGAAATTAAGAGCAGGAGTATAGAGTTTTGCATAATGCATAAGAAAATGAAGTAATGAAACTTTTTCATTTTCTTCCTTCCTATAAAATAAAAGACATTGATTGAAATTGACTTTCTTTTAAAAGATATTCAGAGACAAACTTGCATCGCTATATAAACATATATATATATAAAGAAAATTAGCCAATCATTATTTCTTTTAAAGACGCACGAAAAACGCGGTTGGATAATTTTTTTATGCATACATTTATGCGACAATACAAATTTGTGTGGATACCTTTATGCTTTACGTATTATACGTTATGCAAAGTCTGTATTCTGGTTTTAAGAATGGCAAATTAAAGCCCATTTTCAACCAACTCCGATTAATTTAATCGATATCGTGTTATTAAATAATATGAATAAAACTATCAAATTAATTAATAGAATTATTTAACATAATATTGAAAAAAATTAAGAACAACGAATTGTATATTAGAAATGTTGATTTAAATGATTCTGTCGATTGAGTTAATTGTCGATTAAAATTAATCGAAGTTAATCTAAATAACCCTAAAGATTAGAATTTGATTAGTTGGATAAGTTTAATTTTAATCCATTTCGTTCTCGTTGGTTAAACTATTCTCTCTAATTCTAATCTTTGCAATCCTCAGTATTTAAAGCCAGTTAAGCCGCAATCAGACTAGAAATTGGCATTAGATTGGAATTTCACCAATCAAATTATACTAAATTTGAGATCGATTTTTTTCCCTTCTGATTGGTTGAATTCTAATCCAATCTTTCTTTCTAGTCTAATATGGCCAGATTAAAATTAACCAATCAGAAAAAAAGCAAATATCAAGAGATTGAAATTAACCAATCAGAAAAAAAGCAGATATCAAGCAAATTCAAGTAAATTATGTTTTAATTACTCAATTTCTGTCTGATGTAGGCATAGTGTATAATTAAGGATTGTTAACGTCAAATGTTTTAACTTGCTTCTACCATCTATTCACTTTAATGCCCTCATTGGATTGAGTAAGAATTATGGTAAAATGTTGGAGCACGTTGGAGCATGCGACGCAAATAAACCTTTTGACACAGAGTTGACAAGAGACCTGAGACAATATTCTCGAAAAATATTGTATACCCAAATGTACAAAAATACTATAAGTATATCATGGGTTTCTGTAATATCTTTGTATATAGTATTTTTCGAAAATAAGGCTGTTCTTTATCAAAGAATCTCTAAACTGAGTCATATGATGCAATAAACTAAAACAAACTATATTTGTTTCACTTTAACTTATTACATATGTTATAATTCAGAATATAAATTACAGTGCAATAAAATATAAGTATTGAAGAAATTACTTCTTTGCAATATTAAGTTGTTCTTTGGTGCTTCACTAAAACCTTCTATTTATCTTGCTCTATCATTTTCATCAAATTTCACGGCTCAGATTCAGAATATGCTTTTATCGATAAATGTGCAATTTTATTTCTGAAATCCTTTAATACATGTAACTATGTATATAAACACACACATACATACAAACATATACACACACACACACACACACAGATCACTACTAATATGTGTTATAATAAGTATTTTGAATATGGGTCCAAATATGTATTTTAAATACATTTATGTACACTAATTCAACTACAAAGAACCAAATCTGTTGTACATCTAAAGGCAATTATGTTATTCCTGAATTATTTTTATAGAATATATTTTTTTAACTCGGGATAAAAATATAAAACGAAAATTCAGATAGTTGAACGATATTATTAACGTATCACAAGTTAGAATAAAATTTTATAGAATTGAAATTGTTAGAGTAGAATTTTATAGAATTCCAAATTCTTCGTAGAAAAAAAGCTTTGAAAAAGGGCAAGGTTAATCGACGATGGGTATTCCGTTATATTGTGTTATGCACTTGTTCCTTTGGAGAGACTAAGAAAGACAGATAAAAACACACATACACATACACAAATACACACACGCACACACATGGACAAAGAGCGAGCAAATGAGAGATGTCGAAATAAAGGCTTATACGCATTCTCTCGCTACAAGCTATTTTTTCTCTCAACAAAAAAAAAATGAATACATCGGAGGAAGAAAAAACATTACTTATCGTGAATGGAATGTTCAAAGAAGAATATGCACTCACTTGTCGATGTTCACCACGACATAACAGGATAACAACGGTCGAGGGATAACTCTCGGTATGAAAACGCGGATCTAGCCCGCTTTATTCCACAAACGTCGGAATGGACGGTGTCCAAAAGTTTCCTTACAGGAAATTTTCCAACGGGACTAAACGCCCGGACCTGCACAATTCGTCGTGTACAACAACGAGCACAGCGGACAACCGGAGCAAACCAACGTACGTGCTCAAAAAATTACTTACGATCGCGGCTCCACTACTTCGGTTCTGACAGGTTAGGCCGCAACGTTACCAACTGCAGCACATGATTTAACTGTAAGAAATTTACTGGATATAGACACAATAGAGATATCAACAGCGTCAGGGCTGTATGGCAGAACGAAAGTATATCAAATCGGAGGAGAGAACAGGGAGTTGATTGTGTATCTTAAAATGAGATGAAAATTACAAAAGTGAGCACATTCACTAGTTATTAACTAGTGCATAATTAAATTATGAATATTCTAGTAAATTTGTTCACTTTTGTTATTTTCACCTCATTTCGAGATACACAATCGATTCCCAGGCCTGAAATCGAGACGAGGGGCTTGATTGTATTTTGAAATAAGGTAAAAATTACAAGAATGAGCAATGGTTATTATCTATGATACTAGATATTAGCCAATTAAATTATGAATATTCTAGTGAATTTGTTCACTTTTATAATTTTCATCTCATTTCAAGATACAGTCGACCGAGGAACGCCCTGATATTTTTCTCTGTTGTCATCAATTGTTTACATAACATGATAGAAGTAGACAAGTAATCTGTTTTCTGTTTCTGCACTTGCTACACTGCTCTAGTTTCCACCGAGGATTTAATCTGGATCAGAATGTAAAGCTCATTCTACAATGGGCAGTAGTAGCAGTAATTAAAGAAAAGGCGTAGAAATCGACTAATCATAATTGATTATCCTTCTCACATTCGACTATGATTGATTGATTTCTACGCCTACTCCTTAATCGACTACTGTTACTGCTCATTGTAGAATTGGCTTAAGAACCAACTACTGTCGGGCATTCCCCTTTCGTTTGTGTAACAGGGGAATACTCGATTGTAGTTGGTTAGTTCTTACATTCTGATCCGGATTAAACCCTCAGTGGAAACTAGGCCACTGTTATTAAGTATGACAGTATTAAGTATTGATAAGTGTTAAGTGTTCTGATTGGTCATCACTCAAATGATTTAGCAGCCAATGGCTGCATTCAACCAAGAAAACTAATTATTTAGCGCTTTGTGATTCTTTAATATGATTGCTTTTGATTCTTCACTGAATATAATTGTAGAAACCAATTATATCGAAGAATTATTAAACTAATTATTTTTCTTTGCTGAACGCAGCCATTTATCGGAGGTCGATTTTATATCTTCAAATAAGGTGAAAATTACATGTAAGCGAGCAAATTTACTAGGTGTTGATCGATGAAATAATCAGTATTCTAGTAAATGCACTCACTTTTATAATTTTCACCTCATTTCAAGATACAGAATGAACTGATTTATTTGTTTATTATTTATTTCAAATGGCTTAATAGTTGATTGGTAGATTTTGTAAACTCTCTTGCAAACGACGCCATTTTTAATATTTTTTAATACTTTTGATACTGACATAAGTTGGTCGCGCTTTTTTGATAAATTTAGGATTCTGTCTGCATTCAATGTGCAATAAACTGATTGGCTCTCACATCAATTTTTGCCACGCAGCAAGAGTTATCATATTCTGTGTGCAGAAGCCATAAAAGGTTTAGATGTAAACTAAACCTCAATCAATGGTTGATTTTGTCTAGTTTTTTTTAGTAAAGATCTAGCGACGTTCAGAATTTATAGTTGGCAACGCTATTTCAAACAAAATTCAAGAATTAAATGACCGTTTTTCGCAGCGAGTATATACTACGAACAAGTGCGAAAATAAATGTTTTATTTGAGTATTTTGTATCTGTCTACTTTTTTTGTGTTAATCACTTGATTGCTTATTCAGTGACACGCACGTGCATCCTTTTAACGAAGAGAAGATTTTTTTAACGGAACTGACAAGGTATGTTTTCGAAGGCAGTCTGTAAACAATTTTCTTCAAACTGAATTAAACTTAAAAACTTATTTATTACACGCAAATTTTTATAACGGTATTGAATTATTATATATTTTGTACACGTAAGTTATAATAGATTAATTTGTTTTTATAAAATGATGGTAAGCATGTGATATGTTCCTTCTATTATTGTTTGTTGAAACTCACATATTTTATTTATTTTCAAGCATGAAAATTTGTTTTTTTTTTTAAATATGTAATAGTAAAATTTATATCAATTTTAGAATTGATTTCGCCTATGCATGTATATGATGTGTATAACGGTCTAAAATATTTTATATTCTTAAATTTTATATTCTTAAATTTTCTAATATTTTATAGTTATTTATATTTGTATAAGTCATATTGTCAGAATTGTTAAATTAAAGAAATTTATTAAGATTATGACCCTTAAAATGGTTTTGTATATCAAAGTATTAATTCATTAAATGTATATCCTTAATAATCAATGTATACATATCTTAATTTGATAAGTAAATGTATTCTCAAGCTGTGAACTTTTACTAATAAATGTATATATTGTTATGTCTAGTGAAAAAAGATGCCTTAATTTAAGTGAATTTTTCTAATAGCAAATGTATACATTAGGACTACATGCTACATGTACATTTTATTAAATCTTTGCTTTATTATGCATAAATCTACAATACATTAAAAATAATAAAAACTAAAAAAATTAAACAGATTGTCCCTAGATAAGATAGGATGTAAATGAATATATTTATTAGGAGTAGCAAGCATTTTATATTTAGTTGATATTTTTGCTGAAATCTTACATAAATACAATGACATTTATTAAATTTTATGCATTGACTGTGAAATATATATATATATATGTA
>NW_017259222.1:281144-312858 GCF_001594045.1 Atta colombica
ATTAATATATATAATTAATATATATAATTATTAATATAATTATAAAATATACATAATATAAAATATATATAATTATAAAATATATATAACATACATTACATACATGTACTATAACATATTTATATATCTTGTTAATTTAATATAGATGGAGAATACACTGGATTCAATTCATCCATCACAAAATCCAGAAGAAGAAATGTCGTATTTATTTGGCAGAGATCCAAGTATTTTGGCATATAGCCAAAGACCTTTTCCCTCAAAGGACACAAAAAAGAATTTACTTTCTTTATATGAAGTAGAGGAAGCTAATTCTACCAATGAAAATACATCTGAACGTTCAGAGTCACAAACATTACAAACTATTAAAGTATACCTTAGACTTAAACCATTCCCAAAGAAATTGAAGTTAACGGGAGAACAGCAAGAAGCATACAAAATTACAAATTCTACGACATTACTTACAAAAGTCCCAATACTGGATAATAATGGAAGTACTAAACAGTCCAAAAGTGAGATTGTATGTCGAAGATTTACCTTTTCACAAACATTTGGACCAGAGACTACTCAGTTGGAGTTATTCGAGCAAACGGTACAGCAATTAATGATTGATTTTTTAGCTGGACAAAATTGCACTATAATGACATATGGTAAGAAATATTCTACTACATTATATGATATTTAAAAAGAATTAAAAGTTTTCAGAATTAAAATATTTATTGAGGTATTGACAATTGTTGATATTATCTTTATAATCAACTTTTTGAAAAACTATGTTTTTCAATTATCTTGAAGGAGTTACGCATTCGAATCATCTATGAGATAAGCAACTGGTCATGCGGAAACATTGAATGTGAGATCTGACAATATTAGTTGACAAAAATAATGCAAAAAGAACAAATCATGGAATAATATTGTCAGATGTCACACGCAATGCTGTTTATCTCGCGAGAAGTCCAAACAAAGAGTTGGACATGCATTTTTTTGATTAAAATTGATTCTCTTAGATTACATTCGAAAATGTTACTCGAGTGCCTCCATATATCATTTTATCCTTGTTGCTTATCCTATGTTAAATAAACAATAAAAAATTTCATTTTTTTTCTTCATTGATTTTGCTAAGGATGATACCAAGAGGTTGTCGAAACATTCGAGTGTACAGCAAGTCAAAAATATAATTTATATATATATATATAATACACGGAGACATCCGGGTAACAGTTCTGAACGCAACCTTATGAGACATTACAATCTCCGTTTGTCTCATAAATCTTGAAACACCCTGTATATTCATATATTATTTTTTGTATGTATGTATCACTCTGACGCATACACGTGCACACATAAGCACACACATACACGCTTGCACACAAATACATACACTGCACTTGCATATACAAACAGAATATTTAATAGCAATTATTTAATTTTGTAGGTACTACAAATTCAGGAAAATCATACACATTGCAAGGGACCACTACTTCACCTGGACTTATACCACGAGCATTGGAGTTTGTGTTTAACAATATCACAACAAGACCAAATCCATTTTATAAACCTCTACATTATAGCGATGTAATTAATCTTAACGCACTTGAACGTGCACAGGAACTTGAAGCGAAAACTAAATTGCTAACATTCAGTTCTATGGAGAAACATCAGTATATGAATACTTACAAACAAATGCAAAAATTGCTGCAAGAAGAATCAATTCGCCCTAGCCAATGCTATGATGCTCATTATTCAGTTTGGGTTTCATTTGCAGAAATCTATAATGAAATTGTGTATGATTTATTATCAAGTGAATGTCAGAAAAAAAGAATGCCCTTAAAATTAGGAGCGGATTCTAATGGCAGAGCATTTATCAAAGGTTTAAAGACTATTTATGTTAATTCAGCAGCAGAAGCTTATCAGATCTTGATGGCAGGACAATATAATTTAAAAGTAGCAGCAACAGCGTTAAATGCAAAAAGTTCAAGGTCTCATTGTATATTTACAATTATATTGTTAAAATATTATGCAGAAAATTTACCTGATAGAGTTGAAGTGAGCACGTACGTACTTTTCTTTCTTTTCTTTCTAATATTTTATATTAATTTATGTATAACATGTTTTCTATTAGTACTTATTCTTAATAAAATATCAAAATTTAGTAATTATATATGTATTTTTGTTTTATATAATTATGAAGAAGCTAAGATTTATTATATCAATTTCTTTAAATCATAATACTAATATTATGTTGATATTTCAATAGGTTTTCCTTTTGCGATTTAGCGGGCTCGGAACGTTTGAAGAAAACATTAAATATAGGAGATAGATTGAAAGAAGCACAAAATATTAACACAAGTTTATTAGTATTAGGCAGATGCTTGAAATCCATTCACGAGGGACAATTAACTAGAACGAAAACAGATACAGTGGGACCATTCAGAGAATCTAAATTAACCAGATTATTCCAACGAGCTCTATCGGGAAAGGAGCATCTAGCTTTGATAGTTAATGTCAATCCTCTACCTAATCTTTATGTAGAGACTCAAAATGTTTTAAATTTCGCTGCTATTGCAAAAAGAATTGTTATAGAAAGAAAGAAACGAATACAGAAGAAATCGAAATCAAGATTTTCGCAAATAGTCACACAAAGTATACAGACAGTGACTGATTGGGATAGTACAGAATTAGGAACAGCAGATTGGCAACCTACAAATAGTGTGAAGGAGGATGATTCGGAAGAATACGTTACTTCGGAAGAGTACATGGATCTTGCAAATGAAAATGAAAAATTGAAAAAGGAGATTACTCTTTTAAAGAATTCAGCTTTAATTCGAGATTTTCAAAGCCGACAAGAGATGGCCGAAAAATATATTATGATGATAAACGAGCTTGAAATTGATTGGAAACAACGTATAAATGATGTTGAGACCCAACACGAAGATGCCCTCGAATGGACTGTGAAGCAAGTTGAAGAATTTTACAAGGGAAAGTTAAATCAATTGCATAAGAAGAAAAGAAGACGCAGCGAATGTACTGATGATAGAAATGAAGATGATGATGAAGATGATATTAATACAACTATTAAAGAATTAATTAAAGAAAATACACACTTGAGAGAGAAGAATGACACTTTAAAGAGAACATTAACTGAATTAAAAGTAACAAACGAAACTTTAATTGTGGAAAAAAACAAAGCTTCTTTTGAGTTAGGACTGTCGAAGGAGGACTTAAAAATTGCAAAAAATCTTCTAGAAGCTGCTCAAGAAGATATTTGCTCTACTCAAGATGGTAAAGTTTATATAAAGGAAGTGACTTCGCAATTACTTATTAAAGATGAACAAATCAAAAAGCTCAAAGAAATTCTCAATGAAGCGAAAGAAGAATACATTGCAATTACATATGATATGAACAAGAAAGAACTTTGCATTGATGAACAAGCAAAAGTTATAATAGAAAATAAAGAAAAAATTGAAGATTTAGAATTACATCTTGAAGATGTTAATGTTTGCTTGATGGAGAAAACGAGAATAGTAGAGCTTCTAGAAGAGAGACTTGAACACCAAAATGAAAATAAAATTTTACAATTACAAGAAGAAATTAATAAATTAAAAGATGAAAAATTAGCATTAATTGAGTCTTATGAAAAAAAACTGAACTCCAAGACATCTATTAAAAATGAATATCAAGAGATTATTATAAAAGAACTGATTACTGATGACTTATTAGAAGATTTAAATATGAATGTAAAAGAAGATATGAAAGTAAAAATAGAAAATGCAAAAGTATCTATTAATGAAATTAAAGAAACAAATTCAAATAATTTGAATTCCACAGAAAAGATAATTTCTAAACACATATTGGTGGATACATGTTGCCAAGTAAATATAACAAATGATGAGGATTATAATGACATTAAAAACGAGTTGGAAGAAAGTACTCAGCCTGCTATAACAATAACAACATCAAAAATTCAAACTAGTAGTAAAATTTTGTTAAAAGAAGAAGCTGTTCAGACTGATGAAATTCTGGATAACAGTCAAGTTAATAAATCAGAATTGAATACATTGATGCAAATTAATGATGTTCACATACAATACGAACAGAAATGCTCGCAAGTTAAGGAGTTAACTGAAGAGCTAGACGATATGAAAAAGACATTGCAAATTTTAAGAGAGGAAAATTGTTCAAATAAAACTATCATAGAGGAATATAAGAATTCTACGGAGGTACTTAAGAAGCAATTAACACTCGCTGTGGAAGAGAAACAAAAGATAGAAGAGATTCTGCAAAACACTGACATGGCTTATAAACAAAAAATTGCAAGCTACGAATGTAAAGTCGATCAATTAGAAAAGAATCTTTTAATTGCAAAAGATGATACTCAACAATATTTAGAGAAACTGAAAATTGCTCAGAAAGAATTAGATAACTATATATTAAAGTGTAAAGAAGAAAAAGAGATAAATGTATGCAAATCAGACGAACTTGTTTCAGTAAAAGAAGAAGATAATAATACAAATAACATCAGTATAAATCAGTTAGATGAGTATGCAGAAAAGATATCGCAATTAGAAAATAATCTGAAAACTATAGAGAAACTAAAACATGATATCGATCAATTAAATAAAAATTTGGAAATGTGTCAAATAGAGAAGAGCTGTATACAAGAAACACTTGACGAGAATAATAAGGAATTGTTAAAACTTGAAAGTCAGTTGGAAGAAACGACTGTTAAGGAACGGGAAAAAGATACTGAGATCATAACTCTACAAAAGGAATTGAAATGTATGATTCAAAAAATTGAGAATACCGAGAGGACCGACAATGTAATGGAAACAGAATTGAAATGTGCTATAAATGAATTGACGCAGACGAAAGAAACGCTTTTTGAAAAGGAGCAATATATAAAAGAGTTGAAAATACATTTGGAAAATTTCGAGAAAAATGCAAAGATATTTAATTTACTCGAACAGAACGCGAAGGATTGGCAGATTGAGAATGAACGGTTACGAAATATAAACAATGAGCTAAGAACTAATTTAACACAGAAGGAACACGAGATGGACGCATTCACGAAGAATCGAGATGAAACGGTAACCAAGTATGAAACTCTTGTTAAAAACCAGCAGGAAGATTTGGACATGCAAAAGAGGGAGGTGATGAGATATCAGGAATTATTCCGTCGGCAATTCACGCCAACACCGAATAAGGATGATTACAAAAAGCTGCAGAATCGTATAGAAGTACTCCAAGATAGATTACAGAAATACGAAGTTAACACAAAGGTCAAAAACATTTACGATAGCACGTCGGAGGAAGAAATTTCGGCTCGTCAGATCAAACGGCGAGGAAAGAAGACTGCCTCATCTGTCAAGCAAGAAAATATACCGGTTATCGAATTGTCTGGATCCGAATCGAAGCGCAGCACAAGAAATACCACTTTACCACCGCCGACGGAAATATCGACCGAGAAAAGACGTACTCGTAGAAAGAAACTGTTCCATGAGAATGATTCATTTACAGATGTTGAACCTACTGCAACGCTTTTGCCAACTCGAAATTTGCGAAATCGCAAGAAATGAGGAAAATATATAAGATATTGTAAATACTTGATATATCAAGGAAACCTAATAATCTCTTGCATACTGATGTGATGATTGACAAGTGATATTTAATGAAAACTGCTTTTTTGCATCTGATGATGTAAAACGGAACTTTCATTGGATGATGTTCATCGCGTCCATGTTCAGTAAGCCTGAAGGATCAGAGTACAAATGAAAAACATAGGAATATATAAATCGCGAAACGAATACTGTTTTTCGTGTAATATTTATCAAAGTGTCTTACATACATATACTTAATTACATTTTAACAAAAAAAAAATTAAAAATACTGTTTATTTTTAAAAATCGCATTTTTCCTCTCTTTAAATATTACGTATTTTATATAAAAAATATATACTATTAATAATATTAAAGTGATTTACATATAAGACTTGTAATTTCTAGACTGTGAAAAAATAATAGTATAATTAGATAAAAACTTTAGTATCGTTTTATATCAGTGCTATGTAATTTAAAAATTGATTAAAATTTTTTTGTAAATATTTGCGGAATATCCTTGTATACTAATTCCTTGTATATTTGCTATACTTTACGTACAGAAGAACGGCAGTCAATCAGAACTCGTCAAATAATCGTTAGTTTTGTTTTTCTTTACAGTAAAAATTTTGATTGGTTGCTAACTTTTCTGCTTTCTGCTTTTCTATCGAGGTCTGAACCTTAAAACTTAACAAATCGGAACAGAAAGTTTTTAACTAGACTAATTAGCTAATTCTTAAGCTAGAAACACAATGAAAAGCACAGGCAATAGGAAATAAATTTCAATCTATCAGATCATATCAAATCATATATACTAGAACAGATACTTTCTGATAGATTGAAATCTCTTATTCCCTGTTTCTGTTGCCTGTGCTTTTCATTGTTTTTGGTTTTACGATATGTCTTAAGGGCAGAACCCGTTAGGCCTGTTCTACAATAGAGTCGTAAGAAATTAACCATCATAGTCGATTATTCTTGTCACACTTAACTGCGATTGGCCAATTTCTTACGGCTTACGACTTGCGACCTGTTGTAGAACAGGGCATAAACAGGCATTATTATTATAGAAGGTGTGCGGCAGTCCTAAAAGGTGCTATTTCATTTGTTCGGTTTTGTCATACGACAAATATGTACAGAACAGAAAGGGTATCTCTATCCCATAGCCAATCAATAGGCTTGAAAAAAATTATCGTATAAAAATGCATAAATAAAATATCATCTTAAGATTGGTGTCTCGTGAGTGGAAATTTATAGCGGAACGGAACAGCGAGACCAATCATAATCACAAAAAAAAGCAGAATAATGACTGCAGAGTTGTGATTGGTTGTGATATTTTGCTCTATGAGACGGTCAGTATAAGGCCAGTATAAATGCTCCTTAAATCTGATGCGCACTAGTACGCCCTCATGATCGCAAACGCGAAAGCAACGGGTCGATTTTCCGTACATCAACCAAGACTACTCGAATACTAGCAAATATTAGTGATATTGGACACTGTCAGCATTCTCAGCTGACGCACTAAAGAGTAATAATATATTATCGAAAATGGTAAAAAAATGTACATCTTTAATTATGTCGATCGACGTGTGCTACGGCAAACGTATCTATGGTATTGTGTGTGCATGTTTTGCGTTTTTTCTTTTAGTCGTTTGGCGAAAAAATAGCATCGATCATGCAGAGGCCTGGACAAGACCCTGTTGCCAAGGACGATGTGCCTTGGTGGATGAAATATGCCGGTCGCGGACTTGGCACTGTAGGCAGCATAAGTAAGTCATAGTAGTAAAGTCGATACTGTACGTTTGCAGTTTTTCTTCTTTTTGTACATACATCACGCGTTATTTCAATCTCTCTCTCTCTCTCTCTCTCTCTCGCGCGCGCGCGCGCGCGCGCTCGACATGTGTACCTGCACTCATGTTAAAAACTGTTACTTATTTAATCATCCAATTCACAGTCATAAAATCATCTTTTTATCTGACAACCAATCAGCATTTGCTTCTTTTTACTCTTTTGTATAGATTTACATTTATTACTGCACTGTATTAGAACTTCCTTACTCATTTCTGTCAAATTTCAAACATATATTTATTTCATATTTTAAATATATAGAGAATATACTACATTAGTTCATTATTTAAAATATATGTATTTGTTGATTTATACAACTTTATGTGCAATCCAAATAATTGGATCTGTCAAGAATAGATTTTCAAAGTATGTGCTACAAGTTCTATTTGTCAACAGAATGTCATCAAAAATATAATAGAATAGTAGATTGATTTCAGAAACTGAAATCATAATTTAACACATTACATAATTTAACATTTTTGTAACTTTTTAAGTAATTTAATTCATTTACTTATTAAAAAAATATTCTGTTTGATTTCTGCCAATCTATTATAGGTTCTGCCAGTGAAACATATGTTTAATACAGATACAAATTAATTTGTTATATTAACA
This sequence comes from Atta colombica, assembly GCF_001594045.1. Lineage (NCBI taxonomy): Eukaryota > Metazoa > Arthropoda > Insecta > Hymenoptera > Formicidae > Atta > Atta colombica. Next base: position 289,193 of record NW_017259222.1, read on the forward strand.
TTTTATTATTGATTTGTTGTCATATTATAGGTATTTTTCTTATAATGATTCTATAATGAGTAATCTATAGTCTTGGAAGTTAGCTGCTAGCTGACTCTATGGATGGTATTCATGGTCGATTCTTATTTTAAAATCATCTTAAGTAATCTCTAAAGATGCTAATGGAGCTCTCTGATTGGTTCATTCATTTTAAGACTATATTTAAGTCTTAAATATAAGATCCGACTATGAATACTGACCTATGATTCACCAACTATCCTTCAGACTCTTCTAATTCATTGACTACAAATTACGATTTATTAAAATTTATTAAAATTAGCACTGGAAATTATTAATTAAGGGCCTCGATCCTTAAGACAGTCGTAATTGAGTTATAAAGTATGAGTCGTAGTCACAGGTTGATTTCATAATGTTTTAATCAACTTGTAACTACAATTTATGTTCCACTCAGTTACAGTATTTGCTTAAATTCTAATACTACTGGGAACTATAAGATACCAATACTTAATATATTGTAAGATATATGAAATGATTGATGAATATAATTTTTCAAGTCTCTTGATTGGCTACATGATAGACAAATTTTCTTAACATGCTTAACAAGTTTGTGAAATATTAGACTAAGGACCTAAGCACAAAGATCGTAATTGACAATGAATTGTAGAATGTAAGTCAGTTGTAGATTGACCAATAATATTGTATTAATACCCTAATATTAAGTCGACTATATTCAATTTGAGCACTTACAGTATAAGTTCCATTCTGTCCTTATCCATGCATTTATATACAGAAGGAAAGTAGAAGCTTACAGTATAAGTGCCCAAATTAAAATACAACAGAAGTTAACTGTGCTTTCAGACTATAAGTTTTCTCAAGTAAAATGTAATTTATGCAAAGATTGCCTTGTTTATTTTTTTTGCAGTTGCAATTTTTCTCGGAGCATGGAATTGTGCGTCGATACTTTTTGGCCAGATTGATTGCTTAATTAGCGGTATGTGGCAAATGATAGCAGGTTTTCTGGTTGTTATGATCGAAGCGCCTTGCTGCTGTTTGTTTATCGATTTTGTACAAAATTTAAGCGATTGGGTGGAGAAGAAACCCTATTGGAATAGAGCAGCTGTTTATTGTTTGTAAGTTTAATTTTATATCTTTTATAGTATACCTTTTATAATATACCTAGTAAATGTAAAACTCATATACTTTTCTGTATACAGTCATGGACAGAACGGTTGCAACACTTTTTTTCGATGGGTTTCAACCTTGCTCATAGAATAAATAAGAAGCAATCAGTTAGTGAGCAAGCTACATTTTGAAACTCATGAATAAAAAATATTGCAATTAGTCTGTTCACGATTGTATAGTCCTTGGCCATATTATTAGATGCATCATAATTGTTACAATTTATTGACTTGTCACGATTCATATTTTATTGATCCAGATTTATGATTATGATCTATCATTGTTGTAATTGAAATAAAGAAAATGATTATGTATATAATGGATGCATTTAATTTAATCCATTTGTTGCTTAAATATCCAATTAAAAGATGAACTTGTTAATAGTTGTGTAGAAGTGACTATAAAGGCAACGCATGTGTTTTCTGTTTTTATTATAAAAATTTCGTTAATTTTTATTTATGTTGGCAAACTTTAATTTAAACATTACATATAATATTATTAGACTTATATGCAAGAATCTATCAAAAAATGTGCTAATAATGCAATCAAGGACTGTATGTTACGATACATTAAATTATGTCATATCTATTGATTTAGAATAGCATTGCCAGCAGTCTTCCTATGTCCAGGAATGAGTAGTATATTTGGCAGTGGTTTAATATTTACAACGGGTATAATTTATGGCTTGATGTCTTTGGGCAAAAAGTAAGTACAATTTGTTCGAATTTACAAGAGATCATTTGTAAAATAATCAAATTACTTTATTGACAAAAAAAGAAAATGTTTAAGTCAATTAGAAGTGCAGAAATTTAAAAATGATTGATATAATTTATATTTAATCATTAATGTAATAATTTTTTGTCGACAAAATCAATTTTATTTGATTGTAGAAAACTGTCAAATTAAATTGATGCAAGAATATATCAAAAGCATTGCAATCAGTATTGTTACTTCATATAAAACTGATTGTATTTTTTCCTGTTTTCTAGTTACTGTGGTAATTGGTCTAACTTTTAATAATTTCTCATTTTTATGAACATCAGTTCGATCATTAAACTGATGCACATAAAAACAATATGTACTTTTCATTAAACTTTAATGGAAGTGCATATTGTAAGATTACATGATCCAATAGCAATTTTATATAAACTTTTTAGATAAAGTTATTATGTTCAAATTACAAGAAAGATTTATATTATTTCATTCTTATTGAAATTATAATTTTTAAATATGTGTTATGAACCATTTACTTATTTATTTCTCTTTTCGATCACTTGTAATCTTACATTCAAATGTAACATCGCTTTTAATATAAAACTATATAATGCTTTTTTTCCCTGCCTTTTGATGTGTACGTTTTTTGCTTTGAGGTGGAAGAGCAATTTTTATATTGTGTTTGTATTTTTGATGTTAGCTTGCTTTGGTTTGTAAAGAAATATTTTTACAAGATAATTTTACGAAAAATTTTATTTATACAAGAAAAAAGGTTAAAACTGCCAAAAATATTTAGAAATATTTAGAATTTTATCTTAGATAGAAAAAGGAACGACTTGATAAAATTAATGTTATTTCTAATTGTATGTAACGGTCATCACATTATAACTCTTCGTAGAATTAATGTAAAACATGTGTGATGTACAGTAACTTTATCTTGTTCTCGATTTGATCTCTTTACAAAATGTTTACTAATTTGTAACATAATAACAGAGGATCCAGGCCCGACCCAGCAGGAATGACGTCGGGCGTGGGTTCCCCACAAGGTACAGTGCCTCCTACTGCAGATCACCATACTACTCTCATGGAAGATCCTGATGTCTGGAGGCCTACGTAAATCATCAAACATTCATTGCATCACTTCACTAACCAGGCAATAATATACAAGATTTAATGTTACTATAAAATCTAAGTTCAATGCTTTGCTATCATTCCCTTCTCGATACACTTTTTATTCTTTATTGTACAGGATGGCCTACAACACTTAGCAACTCGATATTTCGAAAATTATTTTGTCAATTTTAAAGATTTAGATCTTGAATTGTGTGTGGATTTGAAGGACTTTCAAATGGAAGTTGAACTCCCATTTTTATTGCATATTATTATAACTTACCTCGAAAACTTTTCAAAACACTATAACAAAATATTTTTTCATTAAGTACTTTTCAAGTTATAAGGCATAAGGAAAGTTACAATACTGACATTTGCATTACAAGATGTCCGACTGACGCAAACTTCTTGAATTCAGGATCATAACCTGGATAACATTTGTCACATTTTACAGATCAACATTGTTCTGTAAAATGCTTTGTTTCTGAGATATTTGTCACACTTTAACTGATTTATCCTGATTTATCGCAAATTTGGGTAAATTCGAGCAGAATTGGCTTCTTGTAGAAATCCATAGCTTATCACATATAAAATGATATAAACTGCATAAGGATAGCACAAGATCGTTGGGCTAATGAATATCAATATAAATCAATGATGTCTTAATGTCAAATGCTCATTGATCCAACAACTTTGTGTTATGTTTATATTATTTTGTATGTGATGGCTGTTATACTGCTATGTTATGCTTTTGATAGCAAGTGTATACTAACATTATAAATTATGTAAGACATTGTGAACTTAATGTGTGACATGATTGTGTCTTCTTGATAAGTTATAGATGGGAAACAATGTACACGTATGGCGCAATGAGTTAAAAATAATAAATGTAGATTTACATTTATTTTATAAATACTGTATGTACTTGAAAAAAAATATTTCTGAAAAGATTAATATAATTGTTTATATTTTAGGGCGCCTTTTGGCGAAATGAGAACAACAGCAATGGATATTCAAGCTCCATCATCGAGCATGCGGACCGTACTAGTTGAAAATACTCAGCCAATTGGTGTTAGCACTCCAACTAGTACTCCAGCTAGTATTGTTTGATTAGGAATTATAATTGGGTGAGCAATCTAACATGTTTTGTGCGAATAATTGTAAGCGATAATTAACCGTTTAAATGATCAGTAGCTCGAATAAGTGAATGAACTTCATTTTATCTCAGCTATATCATTGATACAAATTGTGTGATTCAAATGTTCTAATAACTTCATAAGACATTTATTACTTTTAAGAATAATTGAATACAAATCGTATTATAGATATGTAAATTCAAACGTGTTATGATCTGAGAAAGGAAAAAATTTCTCAAACTTTAATATTATATGGAATTTTTCTATTTTAATCTGTTTTTATTTAATGCTTGAGATACATTCGTAAGAGTTGTATGCGTTTGTTATATCCTATGTTTGTATGAAATGTGTATGTAAAATGGAGTGGGACATATTTTGAAGACATATAGAAAAGAATTTGTGTTATTCATTTTAATAATGCCAAAGTCAAAGACTGTCATAGAAAATGATGTTGTTCTATGGGTCTAGCTTTCATAGACCCATCTGTCCATTATATGTCATGAAACGTTACAAACAAATGTAACAATAGAAAATTATAGATGATGTAACATGTTTTGAAGTATATAATATTAAAATTTTATTTTGCAAGCAATTAGTTAAGTAGGTTCAAAAAGAGAAACTAAATAATATTTCCGCGATAATTTCGAAATGTAAAACGCATTGTTTTCAGAATGTCATATTACAGAAACGAGAAAGTCATTAGTTTGATATACTTTTTATGTATAATATTATAGATAAGTTTCTCCTCTGCCAAATAAATATACATGCATAAAATTTAATTATGTTTCGAAATAACATTATTTGTATACATATTTATGCGACAGTATAATTTTTATTACAGCAAATAAAATTAATTAGCATAAAATTAATTATATAATAAATTGATAAAGCCATAAATATACGTACGCAGAGTGAGTTCAATGTTTATTTTCACTAATTGTAATTTAAGAATCTGAAATATTCTATTTCATTTTTCTTTACTATCATTTTATTTTTTAATGTTAAAATATAATGTGTTAATACTGAAAAAAACCACATGTATGTATATATTGATAACTTAATCTATCTTATCGTGCGATATGGCAGAAGGATCTAATAATCTTTATTACTGGCATGTTTTCACATATCAAATTTTATACAATCATGAATATATTCCATACTTACTGGTTATGTCATTTTTTGTTGTATTAAATTTTAATAAAAGAGAGAAGCTTTTTCATCTTTTTTCTTAATATTAAGTTAAAGTCGACTGAAAGCGATTAAGTTTCTCTGAAAAAATAGGTTCCAAGAATTCTTAGATTTATATGAATTATGACTGTGTGACATATCTTGTATATATGCATATATTCTTTCCAATCTATCACATTTCTAATAGTTTATTTAAATAATTGAAAATACATATTTTGTAAGTATAATTTTAAACTATACAAATGTTAGAAATTATGAGCAAGGCATTTAGGGCACCTACAAGTAAACCTAAGTATAACTCCGATTTCTTTCAAATTTAGCATAAATAAAACTGTGAGCAATATTTATCCATGTCTTTTCATTTTGGCCAATAAGTGGTTTTAAGAGTTACTATTCTTTTAATTTTCACTTATTAACTTTGAACAAAATAAAATCTTACAAACAGAATACAAGATATGTATAATCAGAATTGAAAGATACATGGGTAAAATATTTTTCATAGTTCTACATTTATCAAATTTGGAAGAGCACGGAAATTATACTTGAATAAATTTACTTATTATTAGTCACATTTTTGGAAATTTGGTATTATTCTACATACAAATGTTTTCTGAATTACTGATGTTAGATTAAAAGAGAGTGCCAAAAGTATTTGTTTATCATCGCAGTCATTCTGCAAATTTTTATTCATATTTACATGCCGATATTATATAAATTTTTTCGTATACATTTTTTTTGTATCCTAAATATTTAAATTTGTATTACAAGTTGTTTTTCCACTTGTCCCACACATTCCTGTATGTTACTTAACTTATTTAAGAAAAAGATGTAAGATGTTATGTCGTTTGACTTTTACTTTATAAATGATTTATAATAATTTATATTTAGAGAAATGATTGCTCATAATAAATTCTTGTGATTAATGCAGTCACGTGTGTGATTCCACACAACTCGAAAGAATGTATATGTCTGGCGTGTCATTTAATTATACAAGATATCCCACTTATAGAATAAACGTTGAATTAAACATAAAAAATGACAGATTTTTTTAAGTAAATTAAAATCTAATATTAAATTTTAATACAAAAATATCAATAGCTTTTAAATTATAAGCAATTCAAAATGAATGTTTTCTTGAGAGATTAGAAAAGTAAGATAGTTTTCATCTTCATTTAATTCCAAGTGAATTGTCATTAGAGATGTTCAAGTCAAAATTTCAGTAGCTGTACGTATATCGACTAAAAAAATATTTTTTCGACTAAAAAGATATTTTCATTTATCATTCCATATTTTTTATTGAAAAAAAAAATAGAGTTCATTAAATATTTATCATTAATTATTAATCCTATAAGATTCTTAGTTTAATAGTAATCTGTATTCAATAAAATAATATTTTTAAAGATTAAAATTACTAGTGGAATATCCTGTATATATGTTCGTATATACATTCGCTGAGTATTTTTAACTTGAATTTTCAAGATTAATCAGTATATATTAGAATAATCGAATGTAATAACCTCGCAATTAACGAGTATAGTATGGAGAGCAAAAATGTTCCAGCTATGATGTAATAGTAAAATTGTATCTTGTACCAAGTTTTTTCGTTTATAAAACTAATTCTTTCTTCTAGCAATTGATCGGATAATCGGTTATTAAAGTAGAGAAACTTAATGCAAATGCAGTTCAATCACTATTACACTCGAGCAGAATATAGATTTTTGCTCTCCATTATGTAACAATAGAATGATATATGTGATTATTATTCTACAGTTGCTATATTTTCAGACAAAAGCTAATAATTATGTTGTTTAAGTAAATATAGCTCATTTAAAATATAGAAAACAATGTTCTCTGTGCGAATAAAAATTTAAGATATTACATAGTAATGTATGTATTGATTTAATTCAATCGATTTTATATATTTATTGTAAATGCTCCTTTTCCATATATAAATCTCTTACAAAAGTTTGTACTGAGAGAGGGAGAGAGAGAGGAGGAGAGAGAGAGAACGATTATATTAGAAAGTTATCCCCTTTTTTTTTAATAATGCACAGTGAGCCAAGAAACTAGAAAAACTGGCTAAAAGTCACTTACGGTTGAAAGAAAAAGTGTACGTATGTACATGCAATCATTATTGAGATATGTTAATGTACATTCGTGAAAACAGAACAAAGATTGCAACATTTTTTTCAATGGTTTTCAGAATTTCACTATCTGGACATGTAACAAGCAGTTATGGTAATTGTCAAAATCATACGGAATCGAAGTATACAAAATGAATTCAAGAATGTATCTTGTGCGACGCGACGAAAATCTTTAAAATTAATTGAATACTGTAAGATTAAAATAAATATAAAAAATTAAGTTAGATATACAATTTTGTTTAAATAAATATACTAATTGGAGGAGATTTCTCTCATGAACTTGACCTTAACATATATTGTCAAAGTCACGTTAAATGAAAAATAATAAATAATAGTAAAAAAAGTAATAGACAAGTAATTATTTACTATAAATAAGTGATTATTTATTAAGTATGAAATTGAATTTTACTATCAAGTTTTACTGAACGCGACCATTGAATCATAATGGGTCGAAAATCCATCCCAATCCATCCAGAAAAGAAGTAAAGAGAAGATTTTTAATCAAATTTGAATAATGATTTTCAATCTACATTCAAAAGATTTGCATTTTTAAGTTAATCTGATCGTTAATACAAATTAGTAAACTTTACAACTGTTCAATTATATATTTTATCTTGCATTATTGTCACTTAAGTAGAATCGATTTTAATTACAAATTTCTCAATTATGAAAAAGTCATATGAATTGAACATGTGAATATTCGGCGCCCTCAGAAAAGGATGTTTTTAAGTCTTGCAGTTGGCAATATTTAATCGGCCGTCGAAGCGGTCGGTTAAAGTTAGGAGTTGAGAGTTGAGATCGACCCAAGATATCTAATCTCCTCTATTCTTGAAAAGAAACATAAATGAGAACTAGGGAAATATTATAGTATACATTACGTAAATGTATTCCCGACTCTTGTCGAATTTTTGCGAACGTGCAAAGAACGTGTTTTTATATCGTGCTTCAAACAGCATTAGATGTTCGAACATTAAAACATTAAGTCATATTGCGAAAAATAAAAATGAAGAAAAGCAAAAAGTAGAAATTGTCTCCACGAAATTCCCCGATTATGAAGTGATCTATATGTTTCCTTTTGTCAAACAAGCTTGTGGTCTAAATGTTGTAAAATATCGATTTACTATGTTCATTGGGGCAGCCACACCAGTAATCATTGGATTTCATTTGACCAACTTCTTGCCCTTTGACGTAACTAGTACATCAATAACAGTTGGTAAAATAGAAACATATTTTAAATTTCTCTCAAGTAAAATTGATTTATATAAATAAATATTTTCTCTTTTCATCCACAGGAATTCTAACAACAATGTGGCTGCATGTTCTTGGATTTTTATGCAATAATCTCATAGGATGTGTATACTTGAAATTGGATGAAAAAAAAGTGATATTATCTTATATAGACTATTGGGGAAAGAGGATAGACTTGAAAGTTTCTTTCAATGAAATTTATCCCATGTCAGATAACTCGATCAGTATTACTGATCCTTTATACAAAAAGATAATGCTGACTTCACAAACGGAGATCTTAAAAATAAATATGAAGTTTGGACAAATAATCGATGTTGACAAATTTAGATGTATTCTAGGAATGGCTTAACAATTTTGTTAAATTTGTATAAAGTATTTCTATAAAGCATTATTATATTTCAAAATTAATTTATTCATACATATAGAACCTATTTTATAGCAAATTCGATTACTTTGATTACTTTAGATTGAGTATTAAAAGTTGCTATATATGAAATTAATTAAATTAAATGTAAAGTATATAAATATTTTAACAACTGAATGCTCAGTAATGATATTGTCACTTATTTAACAAAATATATTATTTCGTTGATTATAGGCTGGTTTCACCATCTCTAATCAGTTTGAATATTTCTTGTTAAATATTCAATATATTGAGTTGTCCGGAAAGTTCGTGCCGATGTTGAAGGAAAATTGAAACGCAGAAAATTTAAATTTTAATATACATTTATTAAATTATATAGGTTAGTCAGCACGAACTTTCCAGACAATCCAATAGATTAATAAGTCACAGTTGACTTAATAGATCAATCAAGCTAATCGTAAATGGTAAAATTGATCATTGATATTATTTTGCTGTATTTAGTGCTCAGAAACAATAAAAGGAATAAACGATAACAAATTTTAACTAAAAATCAGAATATATTAGGTCTTTAACAGGTTGAAATCTGTTACTTCTTGTTTTTCTTTTCATTATGTTCGAACCTTAATGTATACTAATCTAGTGCGAGTGATTAAATTTATTATTATCTACATCCATCTGAAGTGCGCATAAGCCCGATTAGCTTGGCATTTCTTGTATAATTCCTGCTTCCATTTAACTGCACGACCCTAAGACAGAGAATAGATGTCATTGTAATATCTTATACAGGATGTATATTAAAAAATTTGAAAGGATAATTCTTCATACAAATTCAAGAAAACTTGACCATATATCAGAAATGACTTTCAAACATATACAAAGTTTTATAAAAATAATCTGAATGGTTTTCGAAATTTTTTTCAACTTTGACATTCTGTATCTTTGAAACTAAATCGTTTCAGACATATGAAGTTTTTGTTAAATTTGTGATGAAGAATCACTTGAAATCTTTTAGTATACTTAATATATACCCTATAGTATACATATAGCATATTATATACATCACAATGTAGAAATTATTTTATATTTATATAAATACGTAAATATTGTGTACCTGATTTTGAGAAGCTGCTACTAATTCCTTGGCTAATACATCATAAAATCTCAAATGAGAGTCTTTTTCGTTTGCAGCTTGAATTAACCATAACATGGATTTATGCTGTGCTTTTAGAGGTGTAATTGGAATAGGAACCTAAAAGATCGATTTTACATCATCAGTTGTTACATAATTAATATTATTTAACAATATACACTGCTAAAAATTGATATTACAAGACTAAAAAAGAAAACACTACGTTTAATTAGAACGAAACTATTTTATTTCTTATAGATATATAAACAAATGATTAAAGTTTCAGAAATCCATGTTTAGTATTAACTCTTAATTTGCGAGGGATACAATATATGTTAACCACAGTTTTGAAGATAGTATTTATAGTTTTAGTCTCACAACTTTGTAAACATATAGAATGAGCTTAAAATAGAGATAAAAATTTGTGCAATAAACCTTTTAAAACTTTAATCATTTGTTCACATCTCTAACATTCTTATAGATTTTTATCTCAAAATAATATTTCTTTCTTGATTTTTTAATTTCAATTTCTAGTTACATTACTTGATATGTGATTCCTCCTTTTGAACAATTTGTTAATTGTAAAATTGGTATACAATTATCGACAGCACGGTGGAAAATTACAAATGGATCCAATTCAATTTCAGCTTTTGCTTCACTCGTCGTTGCTTTATGATAACGTTCCAGCTGTATTCTTTTGACACCTTCGAAAGTTTTCGTTACCAACATTGTCGCTAATTTCTTATTTCCGTTCTTCATAAGAGTATTAATAAATTTTCTAAATGAAGGATAAGTAAAAAAATAGTACAAAAAAGTCTGCATTGAAAAAAAGCTAAAATTAGAACAGTTTCTTACAGCACTCTTTTATCATAAAATTCGGAGCATGTATCAGTGGCTAATGCTGGTTTTATTTGCTCATGTATAATCTTCTTTGCTTCATCGCTTTGAAATAGAGTTTCTTGTTCTTCTTTATTATATACTGGTCTAATATAATTGGATGGGAAAACGCTATATCCTCTTTTAAGATTCGTGAAGTAATATCTAAAATTATTTATACTTCTATAAATGTATGAAAATTGTAAATATACAATGATTAAAATAATTGTCAAAAAGAAAGATCATAATCTATTTATAAAAATTATTTATTTTGTCTCACCTTGCCAATCCATAATTGTTTAATAATTTTGTAGACGATGTAACAAATAAACATAAATTAACCATTCTTCTAATAGCGACTATTTGTAGCATGAGGTCCGAGATCTGTTTTTTATTTTTCCACCATGATATTAGTACAGTGTGATATCAGAGAGAAACTTTCAGAGGGCAGTAGTGCGCTGAGACAGCGCACTATTTTTTGTGGTTTCAGGAAAAAGATCCTCCTCCTTTCTTTGATTTCTCCACTCTGCTAATTGCTTCTCTGTGTGCCTGTTTCCTTGAAATTTCTGACCGCAGCACAGACTTTTGCATAATGCATAAAAGAATCAACATTCTTCTTTTCCGTAAAATAGGAGGAAAGGAAGGAATATGATTGGTTGAGTCGTTTATGTATAATATATAAAGCAGTTATGCGTTGTACAAAAATCTATGTTGCCGGAGCACAGATTCTTACACAACGCATAAGGCTTAAGAAATGAACCAATCAAAATCCTCTATTTTATGGAAAGAAAGGAAAAAAGTACTTTAAATGGTTCATTTTCTTATGCACCAAACGGTCGCGTCAAGTATGCTGCTGTTGGAGATTTTGCTCGTTTTCTATTATTTGTTTCTACAATTTTCTACTTGTTAACAATGTAAAAATCCTTTTTCAATTTCTGCGCCTCTCATTTCATTTTCTCATTTTAATGTGTTGTTATACTTTATATACTCTAAATGCTTCTGTATTTCTATTATAATTGTAAGAAATTAACATATAATACAGTCTTAAAGATGTTCTCCAAAGGACGCTCATCATCATAAGGACGTCAATCAGTTTTCAAGATGCTTCTCGGAGATTGAACTGTGTTCTGAGGGATTGTTTTTAATAAAGATAGTTTTTTTATTTCAATTCTTTTTGTGGCATTATATCTTTGGCTTTTTTTTTGCAAATATATTTTAGACGAAACTATAATTACCGGTATATAGGTGCATCATTATATTGATGATTTCAAATTGTTTAGATGTGAAAATTGTGATTGCATGCATACAATCACAATTACAGTATTAATAATCGAAAAATGACTTTTAATAATCATTTTGGAATGACTGAATTATATATACACTGGAGTGGGCATCTCCGTGTGAACCATAGAAAATCGTGACACCAATGATCATTTTAATTTGGTCATTTTAATTTGATCAATATAGGTAGTCAATGTGAGGCTGCAAACGCTTTGAAGCGTTTTTTAATTGGTCAATTTGTAAAATTCTTTCTTCTAATTGGGCCATCACAGCCATTGACCACAGTCTATGAGAACGAATCAGAAGCTTTCAGATACTCATGCGCATTTACGTTTTTATTCTTTAGTGAGATATGGCTGCGGTCAAAGTCTCACTACAAATGCTTTGAAGCGTTTGGTTGACCAATTAGAAAAAAGAATTTTACAAATTTACCAATCAAAAATTGCTTTAAAGCATTTGTAGCATCGCGTTGACCTATGTCAGCAAGATTATCGTGTGGTGTGGGGTTATATTTGAAAAATTACTTTGAAAGATTATAAAATCGCATGACTGTAAAATGTGCAAAGCATCAATATGAAGTGCTATCTGGGTGTGGGCAAAGAAGTAAAAAGAGCATTTCATTTCATAGGTAAGAATTTTTATATTAAATGTATCAATTCCTGCACATATGTTAACGATATGGAATGGCTAAGGATATGAAAATTGTTATTAACGTTATTTTATTGAATGTATTAATAAAATTGAAATGACATTATTTTTATTTACATACATTCGTGTCCATATAAGATTTCCATACATCGATCGATACATCGATCACAGCGCGCGCGCGAACGTTTCTGATTCGCTCAAATATTGTCCCAACTAAAATGGCGGCTGATCAATTGTAACCACGAATTTCTCTCGATGCCCATTCCAATGTATATATATATAGTTCAGTGTTTTGGAGTCATCTTAACGTTATTTCAATATTATCATGACTTTTTGTTATGCTTGCTTATTATAATAAGCAATACTAATCTAACCTTACCCGAACCTATTTTCGAGCGTCAATTGACGTCCATGGAAAAGCACCTTAAGCGGTCGAATGCTCGTGACTCGTGATAACTTGGATAACTGTCGACGAGTAAGTGAGATTTCGTGAAGATTCATAGGTTCGGTGACTTGTGATTCGGTAGTTATCGTTGGTTATCGTCTCGGAACTTGAAAGCTGGCAACGGAATCTCACCTTTTGGATCGCGCGACAATACAAATGGTGCGATTGCTACATAATGTATACGCCAGACTGTTGAGATCCTGTGAGAAGGTCTCCTAAAAGAAGCGCCTTTGACGATTCCGTGCGGGCGCGAAACGTGAGGTTCGAGGGTGATTCTTGCCAGAATGGCGGAGAATCAGAGCAACTTATCCAGCCAGACCGGTCAAGGTATGTTGTTGTTACTCTCGTACACATGATGTCGTTTTTTATGTGAATAACTTAACCTAATCTTATCTTCGCGGTGACACAAGTCTCGATTCCCGTGGATAAGCGAGGACCACGATTTCGTCGAACGATGCATGATTCTCTCAAAGTTTCCTTCGTTACTTTCTAATAGAATCCTAACATTGCAGGTTCTGGCAGATCTTTTAATTTTCCGCGAATGGATTTTCGAACAAATAATGATGTTCAAAATGAGATGTCGGGTACGTTCGACATTATGCGATCTTTTTGAGAAAAAGAGGGAAAGAGATAGATAGAGAAAGAAAGAAATTGAAATGTTAGGATGATTTCCTCACTATCCTGCGTTCTGTTGCAGAGAGACGAAGACAGCTGAAACTTAGTTTCCAAACGCAAGGCAATAATTTGTCATTTGCCAATTCTACAAATTCTTTATTGTCAAATTCAACAGGAGCCATGGCGTGTCCACCAATGTGAGATTTTAGCAAGCAAAATAATTCCATAGGTGTTTGTCCTTTCTACATAATAAGACTGACTTTTCCATTCGTGATGATAGATCCTCTCGCCCAAGTCTGCCTTTATCTCTACCTAAGCTGCCAGTAAGATCTCGCAATATGTTACAGCAGCAAGAATTTCTTCCTGATAAGGCAAGGTATGGAATTAGAAACAAAAAGAAGGCATATCATTTGAGATAAATTACAACGGAGGCTTATTGTAGAGACAAACTACGAATGTGCCAGTCTATGCAGACTACTGGTAAATTGCAATTATCTTCAGACATAGTGTACGATTTCACAAGCGAGGACCTTCAGGATCTTGGAGAAATAGGAAGAGGAGGATTTGGAACTGTAAATAAAATGATTCATAGGATAAGCAATACCGTTATGGCTGTGAAGGTAAGTAATTAAAATTCTCATTCCTTCCAATTCTACTTAAGTCAGAAACAGAGAAACGTAAGAAAATAAGACATAAGCAATAAGCAAATTGGCTAATTATAGAGAACATAAGCTTAATGCGTTATATTTTTTATCGTGATATTAGTCAATTTGCTTATTGCTTACTGCTTTTGAATGTATCAGTTGTGCATGTTGCAATTGGATATCAACTAATCACAGCATTAAAAAAAATAAAAAAAGAAAAAAAATTCCTTGATAAAAAGTGAAAGTTGCTGTGATCGACAGTGGACAATTGTAACGGTATGCATGTGAACTGCTCCCTTATGTTTTTCTATGTGCTTCTGGCTTCAATTTACAATTTTAATTACAATGATTAGGTGTGTGCAAAAGTTTTATATATTTTTTAGTCTTCTGGTATAATTATTTAATATTCAAATAAATTTTTGTTTCTTTTTTTGCATTTTTGAAGAGTTGGCATTGAAGTTTGTGAAACATCATATATCATGATTTAATGAATATAACAGTAAACTTGAACATCCATGTATAAAGTCTTTTTTGTATCTAGTAGGATATTGAAAGTATGCTGTTTTATAAGCTCAAATCAGATGAAACAATTATTGTCAAATATTATAATTGTTACTTGAATCATTTGACAAAATCGAATAGAAAAAGCTATTTATAAATAACATGGAAATTAGAAGGTTGCTGCACATTTTGCTGCACAATGAGTCTAGGCTGCATACTTTTTGTACTCTGCAAACCATCTTTAACTTAGGCTGAAAAGTTCTCTTGTGTGCGTATTTATTTGACTTGATTACCACTTATTCCGATCGATGTATTTTTTAGTTGCATAACATTTTTGAGATGTAGCTAGAATTAGAAGATAGATTAATGATGTTATTACTTCCAAACCAATGTCTTTTTTTCGCGAAAAAATCTGAACTGAGAGATGGCAAAAAGTTATAGAAAGTAAGGACATATACTTTTATGACTTGTATTGCATAAAATTGACAAAAAATCTTTGCACACACCTAATAAATTCTATTTAGAATTTGTAAATTATTTGAATTATATTTTAGAGAATTCGCTCTACCGTGGACGAAAGAGAACAAAAGCAATTGTTAATGGATTTGGAAGTTGTGATGAAATCGAATGAATGCCCGTGTATTGTGCAATTTTATGGCGCTTTATTTAAAGAGGTATATATAGTTCGATGATATCGCACATTAATGATCAAGATAATTATTAGAGTATTTTATTCTTTCATATACAGGGAGATTGTTGGATTTGCATGGAACTTATGGATACATCGTTAGATAAGTTTTACAAGTTCATCTATGAGAGATTAAACGAGAGGATACCAGAATGTATTCTAGGCAAAATCACAGTTGCCACTGTAAAGGCACTGAATTACCTCAAAGAGAAACTAAGAATAATTCACAGGGATGTGAAACCTAGTAATATTTTATTGGATCGTCGAGGTAACATAAAATTGTGCGACTTTGGTATATCTGGCCAGCTTGTGGACTCGATTGCGAGGACTCGTGATGCTGGTTGTAGACCATACATGGCTGTAAGTTTTACAGCGTGTGTAATTAATAATCCTAAAACGAATAGCTTGTGTTAAATTGCTCATGTTTCATAAATATTATAATTATTTAGCCGGAAAGGATAGACCCTCAACGCGCACGTGGCTACGATGTACGGAGCGACGTATGGTCATTAGGTATTACGCTGATGGAGGTTGCTACAGGATACTTTCCATATCCAAAGTGGAACTCTGTTTTTGAACAACTGTATCAAGTAGTTCAAGGTGATCCGCCGCGACTTTCCCCCAATGAGAATGGCAATCACTTCACTATGGATTTTGTGAACTTTGTGAATACATGGTAGAATAACATCATATTTTTCTACCGGTACAACTACACGTTCGTTTTGGACAATCCTTATGACAATCGTTTGTATTATCTGTTAAGCTTAATTAAAGAGGAGACGCAGCGACCGAAGTACAATAAACTGCTGGAACATCCGTTCATCAGACAAGCCGAGGAAGCGACGATCGATGTCGCGGCGTACATCAGTGGTGTTCTGGACAATATGGCTAATAACGGAGTGACACCGTTCACTACTAATCAACCATAAGAATCGGTAATTAAAGCAGTGAGGTGACTGCAGGGCATGTCACACATCATAATACATCGGTTTTTGCAGTTCTCTTCAAACTTTTACCTTTCGAATACCGTGTATGAACAATGTTATTGCACTCCGAACGATATCTCGTAGATAGCGGAAACCGATGACTGTTTCAGTCGACATGCGTCGTCGTCTCACTTAGAATTTGTATTCTCGTGGTCATGGAATGACCACGTGTGCGCAATAGAATGACTATTGAGAAGCGCGCTGGCGAGCTGGCATTTGTTAAATTGAATTACAATCGGTATGCACGTACGTTTTTTCTCCTCGTATTCCATCTCTCTCCTTTTCCTTCTCTTCCTCTGACTCTTAAACATATACGTGCGTGCGCGCGCGTGCGCTCATACACAATACAATCGTAGGTATACATCACATTCTGACAGCGTTTTCTTCGGTTCATGTAATTCGCGCAATAACGCGACTTATTCAATGAAATATTTATATTTATATATTAGAATTTCTAGCGGATCATGCATATGCATGTATGTATGCACATATTTATGCGGATATATGTGTATATGAACTTGTATTTGTATCTGTACAGTGGACTGTAATTCGTGGTACAAAAAGAATTGATTTTTTATGTAAAGATAAATTGAAAAAAAATATTACATTTTTATATACAAAACACCTTCTGACTTTATTATTATTTATTGTTAGTTCTATTTGCGCATGTCTATAAGGATAACATTTACTTTTCTCACCGATTAAATCTACTTAAAATTCTCTTATTAAGGGATCTCTTTGAAAGCCGCTTTTAGGAATTTTTTTGAAAAAATCTATTGGAATTTTGTAGATTTTGGTACGTATATTGAATTAGCTTTAATATATAAAAAATTTGATAGATATATTCATTATTAAGTTCTAAATTATTAGCGTTCAATGCACTATAAAAAAGTGCAGTGTGCATATCTCGACTCTGAATGATCCTGAAAGATATTTTCATTTGTGAATGTTTGTAGAGAACATGAACCTGGGAAAAGGAGAGAAGTGAAAAATAATAAAATGACGTCAATCAAAAATCAAAAGTTAGTTTTTTTTTACGTGCAAATCGATTTTTAAGAGCAACAAAAATTTTGGACTTTCAGAAAATTCGAAGAATTCTTCAAAAAGAAATATTTTACATCTTTTCCGATCTTTACATAAATAATCGCTTTCTTTTTCATTCACGAATTACAGTCCATTCTGTACAAACGTATAACTGTTTCTTGTCTAAAAGTCCTGATTTCCATAATCTTTCATAAGGAACATCGTAGGAGTTGACTCGGCAGACTAGTCGTCAAGATGATATCGAGGATACATCCGCATTGGCCATTTTTTGAGGATTTTCTTAGGACAGATTTAAATACGAGTATCAAATATTAGGAGTGCTATAATGTAATGGAAATAAATCATCGACACTCGCAGTTCTCTCTTCTCGCTAAACTCCCCTTATTTCGCCAAGTTTTCACGCCTTACTGATTCCTTTTACGACTAATTGTCCCTCTTATCTTGCACGTGGCGGTTCGTCTACCGGCAGATTTTAAAAACTGCGGGTCCAGGTGCAATTTCGCCGTTGTGCGAACGTTAGAGTCTTCGCCAATCGTGTTCTCTTCTTCTGTATCTGATTAAATTTTTCTGTAAAATATTCTGGTGTAATATAAACAATTAGAAAAAAAATAAGAAAAGACAATATAACAATCAAATGAAATAAACGGCCAAAGATGAGTTAATAACAAAAAAATGTTAAAAACCTATTGATTGTATTTAATGTTGGGTACATTAAAAATTAAGCAGAATTGGTTTTAACTTTACAAAATTTTTTTAGTCATGATTTACATACAAATTTAATTAAATATAATAAAAGATTATAGACGCTTGAGGCTTCCACACTTTCTATACAGAAATTATGTGTTTCGCGGATTATCTCCTTCAAATCCATTCTTAGAATGCCAGTGTTTCGTGAACATTGCAGTTCATTAGGGCGAGGAGCAGCCTGATACTGTATATAATAAAAGATTAAATATCACAAAGATAAAAATTACTAGACTCCACGCTTAATTTTAATTACATCCATAAATTACGTCCACAAAAATGTAAATGTCACACACACACACACACACACACACACACACACACACAATCTCAGATTCATAAAGTTATAATGATATGATCCATAATGCATCAGTCTTAGATTCATCATAACATTTGATTGCTCTTGATATTTTCAACTTCATAAACTATAGTCGAATATTCGAAGCTTAATTTTTCATTATGAATTCCATTACTTAATTTAAAAAATAATATCGCAGGACACAATATAATTTTTATCAGATATATCAATTGAGAATGCAGAGAAGAAAAGATTACAATTCGATAATTTGCTGCTTCGAATCTTTCTTTCGCGACGAAACTTGTTTCACGCGAAGGTGATAGGATAGAGAGGACTGCTTCCTGCAATCCTTGCAAATTGTTATATTTAAACTTATTCTGCTCAAGCTATCTCGTCGCATTTTTCACGCGAGAATGAACCTTTGAAATAAGTAATGACTGTAATCGATAACCCTGGCGATTGTGCACGCGCACCTGCTATACCTGTCGTAGTGGTATCGTTTGTACAGGTAAGAAGATGGCGGTAGAATGGTGCTATGGTGGTTGATGGTGCCAGTGCTCTTCAATGGCAGTCGTTAGTTCGGATAGAACTACCGTGACTAACAATCAATTTGATAAAACGATCTCGGATTCTTGCAAAAGGAAAAAATGAGCTCGCTGAACATCGACATTGAATTGAAGTTAATCGAATAAGAACATTTAATTAGCTTCTGATAATTTATCGCGCGCGCGTGATGATATTAACAAATAGTGTATCATCGTATTTCAAATTTTAAGATAATGCAAGGATCGTGTGCAGTATCAAATATTTACTTCGAATGGAAATAGATTGAAATAATCTATGAACAATATCTCCAAATGATACGAGGATTATTTGCCGCTTGAGAATTTTCTTCAATCAGTCAGTGTCGCGAAGTGTAAATTCGAATTGGGGGTGAGTTTGGTGAGTATATAGTTTTTATTTTGTCTTTTCAAATTGCTGAAAACATAAGATTGCTATAGAATCCAGTGCGCAAATTACACCACGAAAAAGTGCACGATTGAAATTGAAGTCTAACTTTAGGTCGGCACACGAAATCTTAATTTCAAAACCTAACATAGAAACTGAGAAGAAGTTTCGGAGAAACATTTTTAAAAACAATATTAAGAGTATTACCAATAAACAATATTAAGAGTATGACAATATTATATTTCTTAATGACACTTTAAAAAATTGATTTGAATTTTTTAAAATTAAAATGACAGTAATAGAGAGATAAGGTTATAGAAAACTTTAGTAATATGATCAAGAAAAAACAATTAAAATAATATAATTTGGAATGCAAAAGGGTAGAAGAATAAATAAGAAGAATTAGAAAAGAGAAACTCCAAGTAGAATATCATAATAATAATAAAAACGAGAGTTTGTAGATGGATATGAGAGCACTTGAAATATATAGAGATAAACATATAATTCTTCTTAATTCTTCCTTTTTATTTTTTTAATACCCTCTTGTGTACCCAAAATATATTAATAGTCTTTTTTTTTAATTACATTACTCAATCTTTCTATAATATCTTGAATTATGTATATCAACGCAATTTTAATTATAAAAATTCAAATCAATTTAAAAAAAATGTTGCCATTAGAAAATATACTTTCAGTATTATTTAAAAAATTTATTATCGAAAACAACATAAAGACGAAGTAAGAGGAGAAGTTGGTTTTTCTTTTCTTTTCTATAATCATTTATTATTATTTGCTGAGAGAGACATCGAAGCGTAAGGATTTCATGGTTTTGCAGACGTCATTATCGCCATGAATAGTCGCGGTGTAGATGTCTGCTACTGCTGCTGCTGCTATTCGCCATCGGAATCAATTCTCTTGAATATTTTATGCGCGAGCGCCTCCGCCCTCCCGGAACTCTGGCTTGCGTCCACGTCGGAGTCTATATCCGTAACCTCCGGCGTATTATCCGGTCTTTTAAATTGCCCACTGAAATACGTCCACATCATTTTTATCGCGACCCGCTACATTCTCAGGAGCAACAGGAGTACACCGCCACAACTGACCCCTCATATTTCTTAAGAAGAGACAATTGCGTCATATATTCTTCGTCTGCATTTCATGCAGTTGTATCGCTTCCTTTGATTTGCAAAATCAACCGCGAGAAAATCCTTCATACATTTCGAATCGAACATTTATATAGAATTGATTTCCAAAAAATAAAAAAAAAGTCTAAAAAAGATAGGCGAATCGTCGATAGTATTATTGTAAAACGACGGATCACAACGAGACCATGCATACGCTATATAATCTATTCCTACACATCGTGTCCGCGTTTTTCCTTCGCCCAGTATTCATCGACTTGTATTCACGTCATTTCGACTATAATCGGAATGTAATCCAGTGCGAAGAGCGTCATCAAAATGGATCGTCTTGTAATAATGTGTCCGCAATCGATTCGAACGCAGATAGTACTGTACGCTATGCTAGTCCCATTATGTCTCTTTTTGCGCGGCGCATAATGTTACGTTGTTGCATGTAATACATCACTTTGCGAGAGCGTGGTGGGCGCGTGCGGACTAAAGCTCTTTAATATAGAGCTTTAGCGCGGGCAGGTAAACGTTAACATGCAACGATGGTAGTGACTCACGGTTTGACGGTCGCGCGTTTGCGAGCATAATACGGGGACTACGGGGAGGGAACTCGGCAGGTGCTTGCTACTGCCGGTTGCTGATACTGGCTGCTACTCCGCTACCACCACCTTCAACGAGGTGGCCAGTCAGCTGGGTAACTCGGCAAGGCAGACGGATGTTTCCAGCAGATTATTGATCGAAACAGATACTTCCACTGACAATAATGTAACCGACAATGGGAAGTCCTCAGCGATGGCGTCCGTACAAATTCTTTTCGGATTCTCTATTTCGGAATCTCTTATTTTCTGAGATTTGTCTCTGCCCAGCAAACGAGAATGGATTGAAATGAATTGAAATGGGTTCAGATTTTCAGAAATATTGATTTATGAATGTTAAAATGAATGCTTTTCAATCCTGAATACATTTTTATTCATTTATAGGAATTGTAATCTTGGAGCATATCTTGGTGTCTTTCAATCTAAAAATAATGTTAGCTTTTCCTGTGCACAATAACATAATTGTGAATACGGTTCAATTCAAAATTTTAAATAGGAAATGCAGTTTTTCAATCCAATTGCATCTAATTGAATCCAATTGAATTCAATTAAATCCAAAAAAAAAGTATTCGCTATTTAAAATACGCATTCGGATAAAACAAATTTCAATCAATTTTAATTCATTCTCGTTTGCTGAGTGCGTAAAGATTTGTATGATTTGCTCTAGAATTTAATCCCTTCGGACTTTCACTCTCCTTTCAATTTTAACCGATTTATTTAAACTCATTTCAATTTTAATCGAATTATTTGAACCCACTTATAACAATTATTAATTGAAATATTTAAATAAATAATAAAGTGTGTCAGTGTATCAATGGCTGAACAGCACAAACAAATGATTCAATGTTCGTAATCTTGCAAAGTAATAAACGGTTTTTATAATTTTTGACAAAAATAAAATATTATTTAATAAAGATCAATTAGTTATCTTTTATCATTAACTATCAATTTATATTAATGTTTCCCATACTAATTTGATAATTGTGATCGAAGGGCAATTATACCGGAGTCCGTATATTGGCTATAATCTATTAAGCCATCCATAATTAGTTATAATCTATTTCAGCTATCCGATCACTGGTACTACATTGACTCACTCTATTCTATTATAAAACAATGAGTAAAACAATAAAAATTGTCAAATTATAATGCATATAATTATATATAAGTTGATTTAGAAATTTTCAATTTTATCTAGACATTTTCAATTAAAGATCTCTTTCGTCGCACACATTTTTGGAAGCGTTTGTCTTCTTAAAATTGTTGTTTTATTACAAAAACATGTTTTTTCGTGATATTTTTCTTTCTGCTTCTGGAAAAGGATCAATTGTCTGTAAAACGTCCAAAAACGTTTATGTGTACGTATCGTACGCAACTGTCCCACGTCTTTGTTGAGTCAGTAGGCTGACAAATCTCATGCTAACGATCCCGCATGGACGTCGACCAATGATGATGTCCGGGGTAAATCCGCCATGCTCTCGTCTCGGTCGAATAGCCGTGGCTTTTACCCCTCTCGTTCGCCGGCTTTATCGTAACTGGCGGTCGCTGCCTCCCTCGATTCGATCAATGGAGGCACCTGTACCAAGACGAGTGGGCGAACTGCGTTCACCCCCGCCTACATAACACTGACAGAACCAAGTGCGCGTATATACCGCCTTCGTTCATTGTATCTATAGATAGAACATTTGGAAAATCTAAAAAATCTTAAAAAACAGAGAAAATATATAAATTTTTTCAAAAATATATGGCAAGTCGTTTAATTTTTTAATAGCATAAAAGAAATTTCGTCTAATACTGACAATATTGAAAGTTCAAAGTTCTATATATATCTACTATATATAATTATATAAAAAATTATTGCATAATTATTTATATGAGCAACTTTTTACATTCCTCCAAACTTGATTTTTTTTATAAGAAGCAATATATTATATGCGAAGCAATTATCCTATCATTCTTTTTGATGTTTTCTCATATTATTATTATTTTTATATTTATACTAAAATTATT
>NW_017259222.1:312958-321863 GCF_001594045.1 Atta colombica
AACATATTTCATGTATAATTATGTATGAACGTTTATGTATGTTTATGTATAATTATATATGTATATTCGTGCATATATAAAACAATTTTTATCGAGGAATTAAAATTATTACAAAATATAATAAAAACTGTAATTCTGTTTTTAGATAATTATTTTTTAAGAGATTTACGATGGACATTTTTTCATGCTATTAAATTGTATGCTATTAAAAAGTAAAACGGCTCGTTATGGATATAAATACAAACACACAAGTAGTGATTATCTTCTATTGAAATAAATTTATATTCTTGCGTTAATAATAATAAAAGAACTATTTACAATGTATTTATGTAGTTAGATTAAAGTTAGACGTAAATATATTAACATATTTCAAAATTTATTATATTAATCATATTTATATTCATTAGAGCCATGTAACATACTTATTTAATTATTAAGAATATATTTTTTTCACAAAAAAGGTTAGTTTATGAAAATTTAGAATTAGTGTAGTAAGTTCAAAACTTATCAAATCTATTTTACTTACCAATATAACAATTTTCGATAACAATTTTGTTTGTAAGATTTTGTATATATTTAAGATTTAAATACATTGAAGGACAAATTTTCTAAATGTTCAAGCATTCATTTCAATTTAAAAAATTTTTAAGATTTTCATGTTTTTCCAGTTTCGAATAATATTTGGAATAATTCGGATCTTTATATTTCAAATGTTTGGAAAGAAGGACTCAATAAGACACCGTATTGCTGAAATATGCGTTACGTAACTGACAAATATCTTAATTAATGTAACTGTCTTATCTGCATACGTCATTTGCGATCTGAAATATTTCAGCGTCGCCACTCATATTCATATTCGCCAATCATCATGAACGGGATTACGAGTTTCTCCGTTGATTTCAGTTATAGGGAAGGGTCGACGAAAAGGAAAGTATTAGAGAAAGAGAGTTGGTGGGTCTGGCCAGCGACGCGTGTACATGGTCCACCTGTGCGAGAGGGAATCTAGCACCTGTCACACACGCGCGCACTGGGGTGTCTCTGTCAGGTCGCTGGTAAGCAGGTAGCTAGCCAGCCAAGTGCGTTCCACCCCTTTGCTACCACCAGTCGAACTCGCCCGACCATGCCGTGTGCACGCCACTCTCTCGCAGTCAGTCGTCGTTAAATGCTTGTCATATATACGCGCATACCTCGTCTTTATCGGGAATAGCGTGAACTAATTTCAGTTTTTGAGCATGATATCGTGATTTTTGTAATCTCCTTTTTTTTTAATGCAAATTCCTCGCTCTAAGATTGTGATCAATGTTGTGCCTTTCTTCGAACGAGCATTAACGAGTGACGCATTATTGATGCCGTTTGCCTCCTAAAGAGTGCGGAGAAATATGTGTGAATTCCAACAAAATGCTCTCTATATTTACGTATATAATACTATAGTACGTAAGATAAAATAAAAAAGAAAAGGGGAAGTTTTACAAACATCAAACGCGCGGTTGTTATTTCTCATGACGTCAGAAGACATTTCCATAAATTAGTGAATCATGAGTTCCAAGTAACGCGTGAATAATTCTGAAAGCAATACAATCGGAATTTTAATTTTTCTCCATATTGCGATATCTAAAAGCCTGCGACTGGACAGAAAAGTTCAACAACGTGTCATCATTGTTTCCTGAACAAAATCGTTCGCATCTTCATCGCTTATAATTTACAAAATTTAATTTGAATAATTCGATTACTGTTAGTCTATTGGAACCTTCGACGATTCTCTAAAACGCGAGGAACGCACCTTGTAGGAAAAATTAACTGCAACGAAGAATCATTGTTTTTAACAGGCGCTTATCGCGCTGGCAAGCTGGTGCGGGTAATGAAAGACGATAAAAATGAGGATCGATCTAGTAGAAGTTGAAGTATCGACGGAGGATAGCTCGTCTACCACTGCTGCTACCACCGCCACCATAATGGATAGCAGCAGCATGGACAGCACAGACGACTACGATGGAGTCGAGGCCGAGTTGACAAGTCTCTCCTGGTTGCAGTCACTGGATATTACTAGCGCATCCGGTCTGCCGACACCACCCTGTTCGCCGTCGCCGCCGCCGATTATCCGCCAACCCCCAAAGAAGTTGTCGCCCTTGATCAAGGCCGAATTAGGTATTAAGGATTTAATTCAGAAAGGGATAATCGCAGTTTTGATTATTATTTATACAATTGGATTTCAAAAATCATAAAAAATTATTTTGAAGTTTAAATCTTCTATTTTCGTAATTTATCAATTGTTGTAAAATGTAAAATTTCTATTCG
Source organism: Atta colombica (assembly GCF_001594045.1). Classification (NCBI taxonomy): domain Eukaryota; kingdom Metazoa; phylum Arthropoda; class Insecta; order Hymenoptera; family Formicidae; genus Atta; species Atta colombica. The sequence goes on from NW_017259222.1 coordinate 315,254, forward strand.
CTTACCATTACTATCTCAATTTATTTGTTTATATATTTTTTCAAAATCAATTCTTTTGTAAGTATTGTTTTTAAAATACATTTCTATGTCGTGTATTTTCTCGCTTCTGAAGTCACAAATCTTTTAAGCCTGTTCTACAATGTGCTCTTTGTTTCCTATTTCTTGTTTTTTATCTTTTGCTTTTTTCTCTTTGCAATCATTTTATCGACAATTGTATTTCTTGCTATATATTTCTCGTTTCTTTCAAAGTTGGTTAACTTTTATCTCGGACGACAAACAAAAAACCGGATAAGAAGCAAAAATACAAGATGTCAAAAAATAATAAAAAGCAAGAAATAAGAAACAAAAAGCACATTGTAAAATAGGCTTTGTCAGAAGAGAGAAATATAAAATAAAAATTCATGCAAAGTGTATATTAATATTGTTTCCATAAAACAACAATCGGTACAAGAGTCGCCTTTGAAAATATACCAAAAACTATTTATTTCGTTAATTTATGAATAACCATATATCTAAAAATAAATTGTGTACGACAGCATTATCATCATTTTATGAATATGTGTTAACGACACTTCAATTTGCTTTGCATCGCGTCTTTTATATTAAATTTATACTTCATCGATTTTATTTTTATTTTTACATTGAGGAAGATCCAATCGAAAGGGTTGAAAACATTTGTCAATTTTTCTCAAGAATAAAGTATACGATTTCATACACACCTAACCTGTATTGGCTCGCATTAGTTGATTTACATCTATCCTTGGATAAATTGTGTATGCATACACACACACACACACACACACACACACACACACACACACACACACACACACACACACACACACACACACACACACACACACAAAATTTATTTGACAAATATGAACAGGGTACCTCTCGCTCCGATAATCTTGATCTTGATACATTATTAAAATTATAATGCTGAGTAATTATGACAAGTTTTATTCGATCGTTATCCGTTAAAATATTATTAACAAAACAATTGATAAAAATATCGATCAAAGTACTCCAGTTTGATGATCTTAACATATATTGTTAAGGTCATGATCCTGAGTGACCTCCAACAAGTTTTAGCTGTCGCTCGTTACTAGTTAAAAAGTTAGAAACAAAAGAAGTTTAAGAAATAGAATCTTATTTCTGCTAATAATGTCTTATTTCTGATAAGAAGAAAGTGAGGTAGTTTCTTAATATATATAATATATATTACACATAAAACTCACACTCCTTTTGTTTTGCGTTGTAAAGTATATGCGTAGAGACAGATATGCCGCCTCTCTGAGAGGTGAGACTTCTAAAAAAAAAATAATCCAACCCAAACCATAGTTTATTGTAGGATAGTTCTTGCTTTGCGTACACTTTATACAACACAAAACGAGTAGTTGTATGACTGGGTTTATTCAAGAAATTAAGAGAAATTAAGATCATATTAACTATTGTGAAAATTGTAAAGTGGTAGAGTCTTCTCGACTATTAAGAAATAATTTATTTAAAAACTTATTTCTTATTTCATAAATTTATTATGCTTTGTATCTGTTTGAGAGATATACAAATCATAAAAATTTATTTTAATTATTTGCTATTAAAAATTTATTGTATTTGTTTGAATTTATTTATTTTTTTATGCAATTTTCTATCTTATTTCTACCTTATTTCATTACTTATATATCAATAACTTTTATGAAATGTTTAAATTATTTGATCAATATTTTGAAAGTAATTATGTCTAGGTATACGATATATCAATTTTTGAATCGCAGAACGACGAAAATCGGATGATTTTCTTTCGATTTCCCATCTACTAGATCTTGCGGAAAATGCTGAGAAATATCGAACGGATCCTGATGCAAAACCGCCGTTTTCCTATGCCACTATCATTTGCCTTGCGATGCGCGCCAATAATAACAAGGTCTCCCTTTCAAACATCTACGCATGGATCCGAGAAAATTTCTTGTTTTACAAATACGCCGATCCAGCCTGGCAGGTAAACGGATTTTATATTTGTAATTCTTATTTTTTATTTTATTCCTTGAATTAATCAACAATATATCTTTTTTTTCTAAATAATATATATTAACTAATAAAGTACGCTACGAGTCAAAGTAAGTTCTTTAATAAATAGTAGTAAAAGCAGAGAATATAGAATAGGGCTACTAATATAGAATAGGATCTTATTTTTTAAATAAAGAATCACAATTTAGTAGCAATCGCTAGAAGTTGTTACATTCCATTTTTTAAACCTCTCATGTTTATATTTTTTACTTTTTTGTTAATACTGATGTTGGATTAAATTTTGACGACTTTTATTTATTGGATATTTTAGCTAACGTATTTCTTAGGAGTTCTGCATAAATTCAAAATCTTCATACATTTATATCGGAGTAATGTTAATTTAAAAAAACAATACCCGTGATACATTCTTGTGATATATTTTTTTTAAATTAACATATTCCTGTTTTTATCCTACCACATAACAAAACTCTTATATTACTTATTTTTATGTTATGAGTTTTGTTGTGTATTATTTTAAAGAACTTGCTTTAACTCGTAGATCTTTATTTTATTATTTTATTTGATTTGTAATCTTTTGAGCCTTTTATATTTTCATTTTATTGTTAAATATATTTAATTATCTTAAAAATGTATTCTATCTAAGTTTTATTATTTCATATTTTATCTAAAATGTAAGTATAAATTTTTATTTCATTGCTTTCCGAAAAACTTTACAAAGAAAATTTTTAACTTTATTACTTAAGTACTGAACATTATTGAGCGCTGATAGTAATGATATTTTTATCATTTATCTCGAACAGAACTCGATTCGACACAATCTCTCGTTGAACAAGTGCTTCTTGAAGTTGCCACGTTCTAAAGATGAGCCGGGCAAGGGTGGTTTCTGGAAGTTGGATCTCGAAAGAATGGAGGAAGGCAAACGGTCCAGGCGCCGTTCCGCGATCTCGCAGCGAGCTCGGAACACGAAAAGACAATCTCCTTCTATGACGACAACTACGACAACGACGACGACAACAACGACAACAACGGTAGCGGGAGCGATGACGCTCAATGTTCTTCAGACCAGCAGCAGCTGCACGCCGCCCACCAGCTGTTTGTCGAATACCCTGTATGAGACTCCGCCTAGTAGCGTGTCACCCCCCATAACGGACAATCTGTCGGAAGTACCGGAGTCGACGCAGGTGAGCTTGAGCGAGGACGACTTCACGAGTTTGTTGATTGCCGGTTGGGACGAAAATAATCAACTGGAGCTTCTCGATCTGTTGGACACCCTCTAAACCTCTCAATGCCCTTTTTCCTTCCTTTTCTCCCTCTCGCAAATATCTCTCAGGAATCATCGGTTCTTCGTATAAGAGTTCTCTCTGCATGCATCCCTCGACTCCTCGTTTCATATGATGATGAGTGTCATGAATAATAGCATTTTCTAAATAATTTTTGGTTCTACTTAAATTTGAGAGAACATCTCGTTCTAGGTACTGTGGTTACGATAAAATGCGCAAACAATTATCGTTAATCTGGGATTAGTCGTCTAATTTTTTTTTTTTTGCGTAAACGATCATCTAGAGTGACTTTTAAATCCTAATTAGAAGACATTATTATTAATTAAATATTATATATTATTGATTGTTCTACAATTTATTAGATACTAGAGATTCTCTAATATAAGAGTCACGATATGAGAAAGTCACGCGTTGAGTCTGCCATGTTTCAGAAATTCTATATTTGAATATCTATTATATATTCGTGTTACTTTTAAATTTCTATAATATAATTAAAATTAGAGATTTTAAAGGTATTAACAAATAAAAAAAAATTGTTTAGTTTTAACGCCTTTTTTTATAAAATTATTTTGAAAATTTAAAGTAATTTTTTGATTGTATATCTTGAAACAAGGTTAAAATTACAAAAGTGACAAATTCAATATTTATAATTTCGTTAATGCCTAATATTATATTTATCTAATAAATTCACTCAGTTCTGTTTAACTTTCGCAACTTTCAAGATACACAATCGATACTATGAAACGTAAAAGAAAAAGAAATAAAATTTTTTTATACTTTTTTATACTTTTAACATTTATTTTATACAAATTATATTGTGCCTCGCCATTGATTTATTATCGTGTTTTTTTTACACATATACATGTGCATGTGTGTGAGTGATCCGTCACTGCAGGTTTAGGTTTAGTTTAGAGATGCATTAAGTAATAGAAATACAATATTATATTTCTCTCTCTGTTATAGATTTTACTGAAATTATTATCTTGTGTACAAAAATCGGTTCAAATCAGCTCGTGTCACAACTCCATTAGAGGATCTCTATTAGATATACTATTTGAGCTCACATTTTATGTATATACATAGGTTTAATGAATATCTACTAAAAAAAGGAGAAAATAGAAACATATATACATATATAAAAGATCCCGCACACTTTTCATGAAAAGAGGCTTTTGTTAAATTGACTAAATTTTTGTGGCTGCTTTCTAATTAAAAATTTCAACGACTCCAAAAAACTCAACTTTTATGATTACGGAATTCTAAATCACTCAACAATATTTTACAAAAATCGTAGTTTTTTTTAGATGAGTCAAAATGGGTCAAAATTATTATGTTTTGTCTAAGAACCTTAACTTCAAGAAATTGACACTGTACAAAATTGAAGAACAATATGAAATTATTATAAATTGAAGAACTTTAAAACTTAACAAAAATAAAATTCTATATAGAATTAAAAAACAAAAATTAAAATTTACAAGAGATGTAAGACTTTTATCCCACCTTGTATATTTTGCATGCACATGCATGTACACGCACAATGTGTATTTTATGTAGAAAATCTCTATAAAATACTTTTGAGCTATTTAGGGTCCCATAATCATAAAAGTTGAGTTTATTTTGAGGTCATGTGCCCATTAAAATTTCTGATCAACATCATAAAACATATTACAAAAATTTAGATTTGACAAAAGCCGGCTTTTTTATAGAAATTTGCGAGATCTTTTTTCGATCAATAAAGGAAATGACTCTGATTCATGTTCCCACTTAGTATAAAAATCACTCAGGATATCGATCATCATGTAACTTTTTCCCTAAGGTAAAAGTAAAAATTTTTTATCACTGAAGATTAATAGAAAACTTTTTATTTTTCACATTCCCGCTTTAGGGAAAAAGTTACATAAAAGATATCTACGTGATTATATATTTCCGAATTACAATTATGTTCAAGAACAAGCGGACACAAAAATTTGTTTGTTACATGAAATATCTGATATTAATTTTGTAATCGAAGCGCGATTCACTGCGGTCGATGTCGAGGTAATGAGAACAGAACTACCGTTAGGGAAGAAAGGCCAGAGAGAGAAAAGCGAGTATGTATCTTTTTTCTTCTTCCTTAACAGTTAGATAATAGGCACAAAGATAACGAATGATAGTAACTTGAATGCAATTTGAACATGCTTAGGCAGATGGTCTTTGTTTCCTTACTGGAACCGCATTGGACTATGACGCGAGAAGCAAGAAGTGAATCCATGTGAACGTTTTTCCTTTTCCTTTTTTTTTATTTTAGATACATTGAAAGGATTATTTCGTGTGCCAGTATTTGCATACGATATTGATTGAAGTAATAAAATCAAAAATAATATATCAAGTTCTTTCTTTTATTATTCTGAATTGATATTTAATTTATAATTTAATCTACTTTTATTATATATACTGAATTGATTTAATTTGTAATTTAATTTATGTGTACGTTGTGTTTTTTCATATTTTTAAACAAAAATAAATAATATGACAATTAATCAAAATTTAAAATTGCTTATTAAACAAGAAAGAATTCTCGGTATAGTTTTATCTATATTATCAAAAGTAAGGATGTACATGAACAAATTAATTTATTTTAACATAAAATACGTGTAAATAATACGTATGTATAATACGTACATACATACGACTAATATAACGTATAGAAAAAAAATTCACATGAGTTCTCGTGTTTATTGTCATAATATAATATGGCTGCAGAGAAAACAGTAGAATTATCACTGTTAGCAATCATTGCGTTACGTATAACGTATATTACAGTAACATATCTGTTTTTTATTTCTACTCTCTCTAAACTAATGCATATGATGCAATAAGTTAAAGTGAAATATACGTTCTTTCACTTGAATTTTTTGCATTATGTGTACCAGTTCAAAAAATGTAGAAATAAAAAACAGACTTCATGATGGAACAAAATAACGTGTATTATTCCCGTACGCACTCGTTTATAATAAATGGCCAATCAAGAATTGGTCACAAATGTTAAAAAACTGTATGACTGCCCTGCATCTTGCATAAAAAATTGTAGAAGTCACACAGCCGGTATTACATATTAGAAACAAATTAAATTTTTTATCTTCTCAAAAAGAAAAATTGACATTTGTCAGCAGAAATTGACAAAAATAAAAAATGAGAAATTGGCATTTTTTGTGTTTATGATTATTTTTGATTGGCTGCTTCGACTCTATTGCTTCTATTATACACACAGATATACTTTGTTTTTCTCATCATGATATATAACATATATATATATATAT
>NW_017259222.1:321963-322783 GCF_001594045.1 Atta colombica
AATGTTATTAGATTATGCCGCTGAAATATTTGATATAATCGGCAGTGTTACGTGATAAGTAATATTAGTGCTTTTGATGTATTCCATGAATTTAGAGATATAAGCATTTCTGAGATACAGGCAATGAAAATATTCATTAGTTCTAAAAATATAATTTCTATATCGTATAACATAGCTATTCTAATTGATTTCTATTTATCGTTTTTGCCGCATCTATTATTTTGTTTGCGCTGTAGCCATTGATTTATTTCAATTTTCTTTTCATCATTAACCTTTTTTTTTAAATTTTACTCTTTTATTTTTGATATTTCTTTTTGCCTGAAGAATGATCGATCTAAGAATGGAGTATTCCTTGCGCGGCAAATCAATTCACGCATCGTGCCTTCGAATAATTAGGAAGTATCTCTTGTATATTCTTAAACGTGTTATATAATATACATATACATTTTACATATAATAATATATGTACACTTAGAATAGAATATTTTAATATACTTATATCAATTATTTGTTCTTCATTTTAAAAGAAAAACATTTTTATTAAAAGCTTCTTCATAGCTAGAAGAAAATAAATAATTATGGTTTTTTTTAATTACTCGGTTTATCTCAGTCTTTGCATATAATAGTCATTAAAGACAAACTTATTAAAAAATTAAATTTTATAAAATATATTTCATATTTTATATAAAAATATGTCAGAGAACAAAATATAAAATATGAAATATCTTATAAACTATGAAAATTTGGATTTACTTTAATATTTTTTACATTTCAGTCTAAAAAAATTGATTTATGTAAAAGCTATTAAAAATTATGTAAA
>NW_017259222.1:322929-325391 GCF_001594045.1 Atta colombica
TATATATATATATATATACATATACATATGTTTCAATATGTTGATAGATTTATACATAAAAGCATTAATAACTCTGTATATATAAAATAGGATGCGCAACTGCAATTTTTATTTTATTCTCCTTATAAGGATATGTCTCTCCTTTTCCTTCTCTTTCTCTTTCTTTCTGGACGATTAGAAATTATTATTACCGTTATTAATAATATCGCGATATTTTATTGTATGGAATCATAATATAGATAAATCATAGAAGTATGTTAGATTTCGACATTAATATATGTGGGGTGTCTCAAGAAATGCCTCTCAGTTACGAATATTTCAAATCAAAGAAGAAAGATTATTTAACATATGTAAGACTCCACTTAAAATGTTGAAAATAAGGCAGGACAAGAAGTGATTTTAGAAATTTATCATTATAAAATATCATAAATAAATATCAACAAAATAAAAGCTAGAATTTAGCTGCACGCAATTTTCTAACGATTAAAATTTTCGACTTTTGTAATTAACTTTATGATCTTGTTAATAATGTTAATAATGAGCATCTTATCAGCTACTCGCAATTAAAAGATATGATTTAAAAAGCATTTGTTAATAGCGAATTATCTTATCGAATACAATGTAAAACAAATCATATTCCTCCTAGTGCTAACAAATACCTTTATCACTATTTTAACAACTTAATTTTAATCAGGAATAAAAATTATTTTAATAAGGTGAAAGATGGAAATTTATAATTAAATCCCTAAAAAATTATATCCCTAAAATTATAAAATAAATCATTGGCAGAAATCATTGCTTGTAATTTTTAATTTGCATTCGAATTTTTAATTTGAATGATTGAATTTGATAATTTCGTAATGACAAGAAGAATTAATTAGAACAAATAAAATAATAACAGTGAAGAAATTTTCCTGGAGTTGCGGTATTTCAAGCGGCACCTTGCATATAAATCTAGAATTTTATTATTATATACGATGTACGATAATATTAAACTAAAACTATTAGAAGCGATATTAATTATGGTGTGTGATATAATAACTAATTTACAATTAGTTGAATTGGTGTGTCAATTTCTGCGCTCTAATTCACGTCTTTTCCGAGTACGTCCAAGTTAAGACTTATCTATTTTTTCATTGCAGCCATATTGAATTATTATCCACACAATAATAATACAATTTTGCAAAGGACATCTTAAAAAAAGTTCAGAGAATGTGCTACGACTTAAATATTCTCAGGACTTTGCTCGGAAAATTATGTTGTGTAAATGATTATAAAGATTAACTCATATATCAGTGATCCACGTTTAATTTTCCGTCCAAACCATTAGATATTTTGATTAAAAAGAAAATTATAAAATAATTTCTGATATTATAGGCGGATACATAATAATAATAATACAGTATTGGTATATTAGATCTTTCTAATTAGTAATTTATAATAATTTTTTATACTTTTTAATCATTATAAAATATATTTTAGTTAACTAATATAATAACTAATATAATAAATACATAGGATCCACCAATGATCCACGCGGCGTAGTCAAATAATTTTAAAAAATTGGCGTTGTACAGAATATATTAATGGCATACCAAGAAAATAGAAAGATGTCGGAACAAATGAACATATCGATAAATTAATATATTTTATTAATCTACATTATCTACAATATTATCCGATATATGTGATGCGAAAAAATTAATTTTAGCGACATATATGCAAAAAAAAAATTTCACATGTATTCGGCTGTAATGGAAAAATAGGAATTATTTATTTTAATATTTTCACACTGCGTTAATAATGTGAATTGAAGATTACTGAAATATGAAAAGCGGCAGACAGCAGAATTAATGCGATTATATACATATCTCGATCGTGATTAAACGAGTAGAGTGAATATGTGCCTTGAAATAAAACTAAAAATATATAGTTGGTTTCTTTTTCTTCTACCTAATTATTTATCCCCACGATATATAAGGACTCACTGCAACGTGTGGTTATCTCCATAATTTGTATGCATATAATTTAATATGTAACTCTCTATGAGACGTAAGAAATAAATATCGAGGAACATCATATTTTATTTCATATTCTTCTTATTTTCCTCGTCTTAAAACAATACACGTAAAAAATATAATTATCGAAATATTATATTTCCTAAACAAAATATTTCAGTAAATCTTGCATTATATTTAGATATTTTTTAGATAATTTCTAGATATCTTCTAAAGATATCTAGAAGTGATATCTTAAAGAAAGATCTTTAAAAAAAGATATCATTTAAATATAAGATTTCGATGTTTTCTGAATTGATTGAAGAAGTAAAGACTTGATAACTTCTATATACATTTTATTTATAAAGATTAATTATATGAATGTGTAAATCTTTATATATTTTTTTAGACAAGGGATCTATTTTTTCTGACTAATCTAATGCAAACTTTTAGAAATGAAAATGA
>NW_017259222.1:325491-327384 GCF_001594045.1 Atta colombica
AGATATTTTTTCATATAGGCTGCGTTCGGTTATTCACTGTATCGCAAATCTATAGTATATGTAATATGAACTATAAATTTTCAATACTTGCAGCGAATAACAGAATGCACTCCTAGACTATAGGTCTGTTTTCTGTGGCTGAACTACATTTTTGAAACTTAAAGTGAGATATGTTTGATATTTATCAAAAGTGAGAAAGATAGTTCTAGTGCAGAAAACAGACCAGATGTTTAATTTCTACCGAATTGAGTCAAAGTCAAATCAGAGCAGAGAGAAATCTGAGAATAGATGAGCAATCGAAGTTAATTATTCGTCCTTGTCTAACCCACTTAATAATAGGAATATTCCAATATATAGAAGAGAACCATAAAAATGTGTATCTTACGAGGTTTGTTAGATAAAAAAGGCCAGGATGCCTGGATCTTAGGTTTCTCTTTGATCAGAGTCGGGTTAGAGTTAAGTTGGCTTGCCTGTTTTCGCCAATCAGAAGGTTTGTTCGCGTCGCAAACTCCAACATGCTCCAACATACTTCTACCACAGCTTCTACTCACTCTATCAAGCGTTGGAATGAGTAAGAGCTATGGTAGGAGCATATTACAACATGTTGGAGCATGCGACATGAACAAACTTAGAATTACACTAAGATTGCAGCAGAGTTACACTATGGTACAAGAATAAGGTATTCTATTCCCAAGAATGCGCAATCGTCTTGAATATGACAGCTGCTCTTTAATCAATCAAAACGTTGTCTGAAATTGTAAAAAGAAATCTGACTATCTTAAAATTTTATTGGGTAGGATTCTTAATATTTCCATCGTAAGAGCACTCAACTAAACCCGACTTCGACTTGACTTTGAAATATAACTATGTTTCCACTTCGGTGGAAATATAGTTATATTTCTCTTATAGAAATAATTTGTAAAAATTTATCGGTTTATTTAGATTTATACTCTTTTAATTAATTGTAGATTTTCCAATTAATTCTTGTTCCTTGCGTAATTCTTGTTCACGTTGTTGTTCCCTATTCATTGATTCTTTTTTCTTAATCTGTTGAAGACGCAACACGCGTTTCTGCAATAAATCGTTTTATATAGCTAAAAATACTTATATTACCTATATGCACACATTCTAGAAAGAAAATTAATTTTATAATTCACCTTTAGTTTAGATGTTCTTTCATGAATATTAATCATTTCTTTTCTTATCACTGATAATTTTCCTTGATAAATTTTAACGGCTGAAAACTATAAAATTTTTAAATGTAATTTTTCTGTCATGAGATGTCAATATTCCAAACATATTACAAGATCTTTAATCCGAAATTCCAAAAATCGAAATCTCTAAAAATCAAATATTATAAAAAACACATAGATTATTTTGTTTATTGTGTAAATAAAAATAAAATTTTTTGTTCGAAATCCAATTTTTATTTTCATCTTTAACTTCACCATGCTATGTACTTTCAAATTCAAATATTAAAAATTTGAAACATTTTCAGTTACAATCATTTCGGATTGAAGATATTCAACTTATATCATGAGAGAAAGAAAAAAATCTTACCATATCATTTAAATCTATATCTTCAAATGTCTCATGTATCCTTTTATTCTCAAGCTGCATTCGTGTAAGTAGAGACTCTTGTTTATTACTGTAAGAAAAATAATATGAACAATCAATGTGACATCTTTATTGTTTGTATTACTGATTTATATGCTTACGTCAGCTCGAAAAGTTCTTGCTTAACTTGTTCCAGTGGGTATTGATAAATACCTAAAAGACCTTCCGCCAGTTTTTCTGCAGCTTCTGCGAAATCTACTATATCTTCGCTATTAAAAAATAAATAATACTTTTAAATTGTGCATTATATTATGTATTATATAATTATAATATATA
>NW_017259222.1:327484-331351 GCF_001594045.1 Atta colombica
ACAATAAATCTGTATGTTCATTTTTTTACAATCTGATTGGCTATCTTTGAACACTTCTTATTTTGATTTCTTATTCTGAAAATTATTGTAACCTCAACATTTTGGTATTAGAATTTTCATCTCAAAATGATTTCAGAAATTTGTTAGTAGATGGTGTGGTAGGTCTAAAATATCCTGTATAATTTATATTAAAATGTTTAGAATATACAGGATATAATAAAATTCCAAAGAATAAATTTCAAGAACAAGTTTTTCATAATTGTATCTTAAAAAAACTATACATTTGCAAATATATTGACGTAAATTTTCTTCCATATTTTAATATAAAGAACTCGCTGAGTCTCGCAACATTTTAATTATCTGAATAAGTAGCTTAATTAAAACAATTTTTTACTGGGTAGATATTTAGCTTTTAACCTACTCTGATTATATAGATATAATTTCTTCCATTTCTGGATTATTTTTAAAAACTATTTGCAGAACTCTGTTTTTGAATTTAAAATAATATATAACGTGATAGCCTAATTGCAGTACTATGAATTATCTTGATCTAAAGAAATACATAAAGAGATTACCTCAGTTGTTTTTCAGTTTTCAATTGAATCTCCATTGCTCTGGATTTTTCCACGTCAGTCATTATTTTTATTATCGCTTTCTCTTCTCTTTATTCGCGATTATACATGTAATCAAGTGTGTTATACATGTAATAGTGTGCATCAAAGATCTGCTAAAAGATCTGCTAAAAGAAGAATTTAAAAGGAGAACTAGACAGGTTGTCAACAATTGTTTATCAATTAATAACATTTCTTTCTCTGACATAATCTATTTTTCAGTTAGGACATACAACATTACATCGTGTTTCACATCCCTTTTATATCGAGCATTTGATACGTAAACTAATTAGTAACTTTCTATTAAATTACCTTAATTTCAGCAATGTATTTAAAAAACGATGTACTAAATTGGATAATTATACAATTTAACTACATCCTAAAAATCAATAAATTCGACTTGTTCAACGTTTTCGCATGAAACAAAAGAATCTGGCAGAAATAAGCGTCATTGTGCCCTAAGAACCGAAATATTAAGCGTGAAAGCTTACGACCATTGAGGTTAGAAAATCTGTCACAGCTGCGAAATACCACACGTATGCATATGTATAAGCGTATGTTCAATACTGTCATCATTTAATGCTTTGACTACATGCGCATGCGTTTTTGATATTTCTTACGATAGTAGAGTGCACGAAATTTGATTTAAACTTAATAGACTTTGCATAATGCATAACGCATACTGTATAAGAAAATCAACCGCTTTAATATGCTTCAACATGCTCCCATTGATTTATTTTTATCGGGAGCATCGCAAAATAATGAATATTGTTGTAAATTATATATTTAAATTCACAATGCAATATACGAAATTTGTTGAATTCTACTAATATTAAAATATTAATTGAAATAAAACCGTGATTAATATCCTTTCTCGTTTGCTTTATAACCTCAAAACAAACTCCAAGATTGTGCACTAATCATTCAACTGCTCATCAAACGATGGATTAAAATGGATTGAAATTTTTTCTATCCGAATGCGTATTTTAAATAGCGAATTTTTTTTTTGGATTTAATTGGATTCAATTGAATTCAATTAAATTCTATTGGATGCAATTGGATTGAAAAACTGCATTTCCTATTCAAAATTTTGAATTGAACAATATTCACAATGCACAGAAAAAGCTAATATTATTTTTAGATTGAAAGGTATAGAGATATGCTCCAATTCCTATAAATGAATAAAAATGCATTCAGGCATTGAAAAACATTCATTTTAACATTCGTGAATCAATATTTCTGAAAATCTGAATCCATTTCAATTCATTTCAATCCATTCTCATTTGCTGAGTTCTTATTGAATATATCGCCGCTCATTGTTCATTTCTCATCGCGTCCAGTGTGCAATAGGTATTAATATACGCGAGTACTCGTCCTTCTGGACAAGATCAAGATTGCATCTCTGTAATCGAATCGGGCGACTTTTGTAACGAATGATCAAAAAATGTCACGTTACGGGTTAAAACAATTATTACGACTAGCTCACATAATTACATATATTATAATCTACAACTATAAAATAATGATAATAATTAAATATTTTAAGAAATAGTAAAAAGGTTATTTGCTACACAATGAAAGTATCGTTTGAAATCAACTTGGTTTTAACAATAAATCATATAAAATGCAATAAAACACAAACAAAAATATTTTAAATATTCATTTTATTTTTAAAATAATTCTTTGTACAATTTTCCATGTCAATATATTTCGATTTTCGATGTATTAATATTAAGAATGAGTGATATTTGATAATAACAAAAAATTATAGATTTTTCTAAATCACGTATTAAAAATAACAAATGACAAATTTGATGACGATTTACTATCTGAATTATAAATTATTTTAATAAATAATAGTATTTTTTAAATCTGTGTTCTAATAAAAATGTATGAACACAGATTTCAAAAATACTGTTGTTAATATAATTATAATTTGACAAAATCTCAATTTTTTAATATAAATACATTATGTATTTAAGATTATGTAAAGTTATATATTGCGATGAACTGTTGTCCATAAAATAAACAAAATATTTATTTATTCGATATCTTTGTAATTAATCATAAATCGCAATAAAACTTTGCACAAATTATATTGAATATTTAAAACTTATATAAAAAAAATTAGATTTTTGTTATTATTTTTAAAATTTTAGTTTATAACAATAAAAATAACAAATAAAATACATAAACTATAAAATGTGTTGTTCAATAAAATCGAAATGTTTTGAACACAACTTATATATAAATATATAGTTTGTTTAAAATATAAATTAACACATTTATAAAAATGACGCCCATACATCTTTAAATCCACTATTTCTATGTTTGGAAAATAGATAAAGGAAAAGAGGCCAAATAAAAAAATATTGTAAGGGATATGTTAAATTGTAATATGATAGCAAAATCTTTAAAGCACCCTCCTAAAATTGGTTTTCAATATTTATGCGCCTTTTTCTTAAGAAAAATCAAATATTTTCGTAATTTTTTAAATTAAGAGATCAAAATATTGTGTCTCGCATCAAGTCACGTACAGTAAATAACAAGATTATTATGTATTTGCGCAGAATTTTTAATTAAAAGTACTTCAAATTTCAGTAAGAATTGGATTAGTAATCGAGTTTGCAAGTAAACTTAAGGGCGATAATACATTTACGAAATTGTAGAATAAAACTGTTTATAGTTATGTTCTTTTTTTTCTCATTATTGGATCGACACATTATTAAATCATTTCTTTAAATTAGTTTCCTTATGTGATTATCTGCATATTTTGGTCGATATTTTTTTCCTAAATAAACTGATTTGAAGAATTAATTTTCTTTTGTAATTTTTTACTTAACACTTAACAAGATTTTATATTAATTATAATAATTTTAATATAATTTTATAATAATTTTTTTATATGACCAAATGATCAAATGTGCTTATATTTAAAGGATTAAATATATGAATAATATAAATATAAGTATACTATATAAGTACAATATAAGTATAATATATAAGTACAATTGCGGGCCTACGCACATGAATTTTGTGATGTTGATAGTCAAACTTGACAGTTTATAACTCAAAACTATTGTGACCTCAATTTTTTTTACTATAATTTTAAAACCTATAATTCCATACACTATTGAAATATTATTTAATAATCGTAAGACAAATGTACAAACGTATATATCAGAATAAAAAATATATAAAATGTGAGAAAGGCACGCTATTAAGAAAATAAAAGATATTACTAATTATAATAAAT
>NW_017259222.1:331451-347404 GCF_001594045.1 Atta colombica
TTTTGATCTTAAATTTATTTCAAGAATCTGCTATTAACGGGTATTAACGGTGATACCTTCTGGAACATTCTATATATAGTGTGTATTATTCGAAATATGTTTCCAATTATTTATGACTTTATTTTTGGCTGTTTTAATGAATTAATTGTGTTTAAATATTTTTTTAAGGCACGCGGTAGAGTAAGAGATATTATTAGTAAAATATCAAAATTGTCGGTACAGTTGAAAGTTCCAATACGTATTACGGAGCCTTTCGTGCATGTTAATAGTTAAAATTATTTAACAATATTAAAAAAGATTTTGTATTTACATATGAAGATTTTGCTGATAACCTTCAATTTCATTATACATTTTCCTGACAGGATCTTTTGGCAAATAGTTGTGCATCGCTGGTGCGATTTTATTGTTGCCGGATATATTGCCGTTGGCTAAATGCGCTACACCATTTTGTAGGATATGTGTTGTTCCTTTTGCGATGCCATTCTGATGAATATGACCATTCTGTTGAATATGCTTCATATTGTTCAATACACCATTAGAAATAGTACCCACTCCTAAGAAGGCAATAAATATTAAAATACATTACTAGCAATAAAAAATACGATGCACTTCTCAATTATTCTTAACCTATCGTTAATCACTAATTCAAGATTACAATCTAAAAATATACTTTAAGAATGAAAAAACAAAAAATTCTAAGAAATATATAAACTTATTCGGTACTTCTGAAAAATTTTTTAATTCGTATAAAAATCTAAGAAATTTGTTTTAAAAAGAGAAAAGAGAGTTACAAAATTATACAAAAATTCTTTGAAATGTTTTAATTTATATAGAAATAGTAAAAAATTATATAAACAATTCTAAAAAAAATTTTCTACGGCATTAAATAAATGCAAAATTGCTTACCTTGAGCAACAATTCCTTTTTTCGTCGCATCGGCTATCTTTCCAATATAATTAGATGTGCCGTTGACTACTAGTTTGGCATTGCCATTAGGTATGGCACGTTCATTTTGGTATTCATTTGAGGTATTTATTCCGTTTGGATGTTTCTTGATAGGCGAATCCAGATCGTATAGACTTTCTTCTTCTTTACGACGTGCTCGACGCATTAATTGATATAACGCAGCAGCAAAATCTTGCTGGACATTAGGTACATCTGTATCACCGTCCACCTATTTAAAACAATAATAATTTATTATTATTTGTAAAAGAATAAATAAATCATATTTTCAAAAGATAGAACTATTTCATAAAAATACAATTGTTTCCATTATTGTAGTCTTACTTCTATGATTCTTATAAAAAATGATTGATTTATAATCTTAAGACAACCATTTTATGCGTTGCTAAAGAAGAAAAACAAAAAGACTTAAATCAGCCATTATAAGTCTGCTAAGATCCTACTCTTAATAATCACTTTTTAAACTCCATCAAGAAAATAATTAAAACTTAGTTATAGCAATCTTTTTACTGATCGAGAGTTATTCCTTTTTTTTTATTTCTGTCTTCATTTTTATAGAAAATATATTAGGTGTGGGAAAAAGTTCGTGGCGTTTTTCCCGTTAGATGACATTAAAAAAACGCCACGAACTTTTTCCCATACCTAATAGAATAAATCTATGTGTCTGAATTTCAAATATTAATAAATTGTAGAACAATCAATAATATACAATATGTAATAATAATAACTCTTAATTGAAGTGCAGTCACTCCAAGTCATCGTTTACGCATGTAATTAAGTGATTATTCTTTTGGGTTATTGTCATCATTTCAAATAATTTTAGAAACTTTACTATATGAAATTTTCAATTTTAATAAATTTAATATTCCGTATTGTTATCAAAGGATGCCGCACCGACCTTATGGAAATCGACTCTTAGTCGAATTGGCTAAATTTTGGATACATTGTAAGTTTGGTCATTCTGAACAAATATCTCTATGAGCCCAATCTCCTTCTATGACTTGTTTTTGCACCAATGTTTTTGTTTTTACTACAAATCTTAGAAGATTTAGATTCAAGTCATTTTTTTTTTAATTGGGTTTTCGTGTTGATATTATATTATTATTGATAAATAAAATATATATAATAGATATATACATATATGAGGCGTGTATACAAGGTATTCAGCGTACGATCCGCACGATTTTTTGAACACTTCTGACACAGTTAAAAGAAATGGTTAAAAAATGAAGATTCTATTTCATGCAAATTACAACATGCGATAAAAAATTAAAAAAAAATTTTAAATAAAAAATTAAAATCTTGAATTTTTTAAGTAGTGCTATACAATTTTTTTCCATAATATTGAGATCTTTAAAACGAATTCAACATATTATCGAGAATGTCATCTTTATTGATGTTATGAACATAAACATATAATATGTATCATAAATATTCATTAATTTAAAAAAAGACTATGAAAGGAGGGAGTCTAAAAATGGCCAATTTTAGCGGTACCTTTAAAATCAATGTAGTTATCATCTTGAAAAGTCATGAAAGAAAATTTGATATATCCAAAAAAGCTTGGAAAACCTTCCAAAAATAATAAAGTATATTGTTTGAATGCTTTGCAAAAAAAAAAATAACTCATTTTGTTTCTAATAAACAGTAGATTTTAAAACTAATGGTGTGTTTACATCTAATACATATTGGATCATTAAATAGATATTGATATAATATACTATCAGAAAGATCCTCAAATATGTAAAATATCCCATCCTAAACAAAATATCGAAATATATCGGAAACTGAACCCAGTAGGCAAAAATGTTTCAGATAAAAGTCAAATAAAAGAGCTTGTAAAGGGACAAAAAGAGTAAAATCAATTTTTGAAATAAATAGATACTTTAAGGTCACATGAAGCTCACATCTCCATCTTTTTTTAATTGAGCGATATAAATTTTTTACGTAATAAGACTTTAATTACTCTGCATATAAATATATTAAGATAGAGATATAAAAAACCAATAGTTTACGAGATATTTAATATTACTTCATATTATTATGTGTTAAAATAAAGTGTAAACTATTAGTTTAGTGATATTGTTATCTTAATACATATACATATATGCTGCTTCTTGTCTTCACGAAAAAAACCATGGATGGAGCGGAAAATATCACTTTAACTGTTTTAAAGTAAAGGTTTCATTTTTTTAAAATGTACTTAGAAAAATTGTTCTGCGATGTCTGGAAACTAAGGCCGGTATTCATAGTCGATTTTTATTTCAAACTTTTATTAGGACTGTTTTAAAACGCTAATATAACTCTCTGATTGATTTGTGACAAAACTTAAATTGATCCTGAATATAAAAATTGACTAATAAATACCAGTCTAAATTACAGCTTCTGAAAGATTGGCAAAATTTAAGAAGGGCAAATTTTAAGAAGGGACCCTTTATATAAGGTTAAAAAAGTCTTTTTTTTTCATAAATCGATAATACAATTTTGCGGGAATATGTTCCTAAAATTTTAAAGCGAAATTCGAAATCCTTCGGTAGATTCAGTGCTTGTAACGGGAGAGTAGCGCAACGATAGTTGTCAAGGTACCGAGAAACATTATTTGATCCTTATTTACACCAATTCATCAATCAAACGATCTATTAACGTAATGTTTTGGATGAACACATCCATAATGCAAACGGAAATTTGAATTTGACCATCTGGAGACTGACGCACCTCAATTGCGGTACAAAAATACTCGAAATCGCTGCTTTTATTGTCACTGACAGTATTAACAAGGGACATTCTACCGTTTTAAAAATCATAAATTGGCAATCAACATTTATCCGGAATGCAAACATTATGTATGACTCACGAACTTCAGGCAAGAGCGCCGATTGAGTAGCATGAAAAATGTCCCAGCTCGTAAGCTGGCCTAAATTATTTGGAATGAGTTTAATAAAGAAGCTGAAAGATTACTAAGCTCCCGGAATAAAAGATTAGACTCCGAGTACTGTACTCAAGAACTACTATTTTTTTACATCGAAAATTTTAAACACTTTTTTCTCGAAATCTGTTTTTGGCAATCTTTTAGTTTTAATGTAGATGATTACAAAAAAATTATTTATTGATTTTATATAAAACTCATTAGTTAAATAATAGTTTTAAACTCTCTTTGATAGCACTAAAAAAGTTAAAAAACAACATTAACAATTTCTTTTTTGTATAAAGAAACGCTACCTAGTGAAAATCGTAACAAAGTCGCACAAAATTTTCATTTTTATATATATTTTTATTTTATAAATTCACTTAGGATATTATATGAAAACTAAAAATATTTCTTGCTTTTTTATGTGAGTGTACATAAATTAAAGTGTTGAGGATATATAAAATGATAACGTCGATGGCGACGCACAAAATTAAATGTTAATTTTTTTTTCATTAATAATATTTTTCTGTATACAACAAAATGTAATTATATTCTTTAATAGTTATTTTAAAACATGCAAAAGTTTTAGAGCGATAAGCCTTCCTTTTAAAAAAATCACTTTTTTTCGGTCTCCTAAATCAGGCTTCTCCCTTAAAATGATCCCTTAATTTTGATGTGTAATATGTATTTTGTAATATGTATGTATTTTTATATGTCGTTTTTATATTTTGACTTATTTATATTCGTGCTGTTCATATTACATTATAAGTATGTTTGTTTATTAATAAGTGCAATTGTTTATTTGCGCTTACTTGCGTTTTTACATTAATACAAAATTTAAAATTTATTTCAACATTGTAGCATGTTTTATCATAACTCAATTATTTATTACGTACAATTATTAACCGATTATCGCTGTCCAGCGTTTTCAACATGGGAAGAGACACTTCGCGAAAAAGTTCCAATCTTTTTCTAAATGCTGAAACACTGTCGTCCAGTCTTCCTCTCCCGAGTTGCAATTTGGAACAGTCAAGTAGTACTAGTGGTGGTTCCTGTCCAAACTATTAATAAATAATATAATGCAAATGATTAATACTTTATTAATACTAAGCGATGTATTGAATAGAAAGTTATAAAATCAAATTGATGACAAGTGTAATTCGCGATTTTGAAATACTCGCTTAAGAAAAAATCGGTTCACCAAATTTTTGCACAATTTCGTAAAACAATAACAATAACTCATTAAAAAATCATTATATTGAAATAAAAAAAAAGCTCAAATTAAAAGCTACATTCCTCTGTAAAATCAAAATTGAGTTGAAGGCCATATTACAAAGAGGAATTTTTTTTTTTATAAAACTATAACTTGGAAATAAATCGTAAAAAACCTTTGTTAAAAGAGAAATTAAATTAGAAATTTTAATATCTTTTAAATCATAGCCCGTTTTTCAACTTAAAAATTTTGCATTTAATGTTATCGTTTTCGTCATTCGATTTTACGACTTTTCCTATAATATATATATATAAAATCAGTTTTTCAATATCTATCTCTTTTCTTGTTCCGTTTTTTCTGAGAAACATATATATGTAGTCCATCTTATGTATTGCGATTAGTCACTTAACTGATTAAAAATTTATATTTTTTTATCTGTTCCGAAGTGTTTATACTCAGAGCATGTTTATAATTGGCTTATATAACACGAAACAATTGATGGTGATTCTTGACAAGAGTATATGAAAGCTTTTTTTCATTTTTCAAAATCTACTTTCAATATCTGCATTTACAAACAATTTGTAAGCAACATTTTTTTGGAACTAAATTTTGATTTGTTGATTGTCAAAAGAATGTTTAAGATTTAATTGAGCTATTTTCATCTCAAAATAATGAAATTTTGAAGACATAAAAAAATGAATAAATGTATATGCAATGCAATCAATTTTATTTACTTTCGTCTGAAATTCCTGCACTTGATTCAAGTCTCTCGGATATCCATCCATGACGATACCGTCCGAATCTCGATTCAAAAGAATCTGCTGTTCTACAAGCTGCATTACGATATCGTGAGGGACCATTTCACCCGAAACAATTGCATCATTTACAATCATATTGGACGAAGCCATCGTTCTAAATAATTCTCCAATACTTATATGCAGCCAGCCTGACATATTACGAACAGCTTGGGTGCAAAGAGCCGCCTTATTACTTCCTGGTCCACCTAATATATACGATATACGATTATATTATGCATTATTTCTTAATAAGAAATTAATTAATTAATAAAGAGCTGTGGATTAAAGATTCAGCGACTAATAAAAGTACATAGCAAAAGAAAGATGTCAATATTGATTGTGGTTATTACGCGCGCGACGAAAAATTGAAAGGAATGCGCGCTTAGCAATTGCCAATTTTACGTAACGCTGCGCTACACCTTTTGCCGCTGATCGTGCGGATCCATGGATGTTTATCAATTAATTAATCGTTAATTATTGAGACTTTTTTTAAAAATAATATAGCACTTTTTTATTAACACAGTTTAAATCCGCTCTATTTACTCATGATCAATATTGCATTTTCTTTTAGATTATATATAGTATGCACATCATATGCACGCATGCATGTATATATTGAAATAAAATATACCTATGACCCAAATAAATGATGGCAATCCTTTTCTCGGTTTATCAGCAGTTTTTGGTGCGTCTATTGATATAGAAGCTGGTAGCCTATTATTAGTTCCTACAACTTGTTTGACTAATGCTGAATCCGTGGTCGATTCCTTTCTCCTTTCCACTTCAACCTGAATACGATATAATGCAATCCAATGATATTTCATAAAAAATAATTTATTAAATTTGAATTTATACTTACTTCGGCTTCTAAAGATTGAGGTACATCTTGATCGTGAATTTCACCGCTTGATATTCCAAGAATTCTGAGAACTGCATCTCGAAAACTAACATAGACCTCACTTGGGTTGCGTTCCCCATTTATCTATACAATTTTCATTTATATTTATAGTAAATATAATTTCCACATAACAAAAATGTAATAAATATTAGTTTATTATAATTATACTATTATTATAATTTCTGAAGCTTTTTATTTTCTGATTAAGCTTAACTTGTAGTTGTGATGATTTTATTCAATGGCTTCTCTATCTATGATAATGTAAATAGATAAAAGCCATTGGGTGAAATAACAAATAAAGTTTAATTACAAGTTAACCAAATAGTAAAAATTGTGCCTAAGTTATCTAGTTATATTATTTTTCAACTTCCTGATAAAGGAATCATTTTGTACAATAACTTTCTCGCGTTCAATATTAATATGTGCACTTGCCACCTTCCTTTATCTCTTTTTAAAATAGTAATGTTTGAAAACAATTGATAATTCAAGCAAAGCGTGGTTCGCGAGCCATCTCTACCCGATTTTCCCCCATCACGCCCAAATAAAAAACTAATAACTCAAAATAAAAAATATTAACAAAATTTATATTTGATGGAGCACGTTAATAGCAAATTTGTTTACCTCAAGTAACATGCCACTTTGATCAAAATATTCTGCAACTGGCATTACGTTTCTATAAAAATTATGCAATTCCATTCTAGCTAATCCAATGATAACATGGCCGAGTTGTGCACCGAAATCAATTTGTCTCTCCAACACTTCTTGCCTCCACGATACAAGAATGACACCATTAACGATTTTTATCTACAAACATTTTAAATGCATTTTTAAAATATTATTTTATAGTCTTATCACTTATCCGAATACTACATATAATTAACAAAAGACCTATTGCTACACATAATGCTGCTCATTTTTACTTCTTTATAATCCTATTTGCATCAATTTGCATTTATAAAACGTAATTTTAGACAAAATTTTTTCTAGACTTTTAATTTTAATTTCAATTATTATATGATATTATTCGTATATTGTTTCTACAGTAAAGTTTCCATTTCATTTTGTACAATTTAACTACAGAATTTGTGTATTAAGCAAATATTGCTGTCAGATGACAACTGTACGTTCCAAAAATAAATGATATTTTTAATTTTTTTTGTTTTTAGCATAAAGTCATTTACATTGATTATTTTTATATATATAAAAATTTTGCAATTCTGTAAAGCCAATTCAAAGATATTCTAAAATGATAAAATGTCGGTAATTTGCTTCATTTTAAAATTCCCTTAAGAACTAAGTATGAGACACTCACTTTTTCGGCATATTCTACCACATCACGCATATTTCGTGGATATCCGCTTACAAGAAAAACTTTGGCTCCTGGGGACATTTTCATCTCAAGCATGAGTACTTCTGTCACGGTTTTGCTACTAAGTTGTCCAAAATCTTGCATATCTGTATAAAAATAGTTGAAAAAATGACATGTTGCACAAATATAAAATTTCTTATTTACTAACGTTATTATATTTAACATTAGAATAACCAATCGAGATGATTTTTACATCTCCGCGGCGAGAAAATAAAGCTCAGTCACAATAATTTTCTTCACTGATTGAGAATTCATTTCTACTTTCCTAATTTCTTAAATTCTTTTTTAAATATTGAATAAATTTGTACATAACAACCTTAAATACTAGTCACTTCTGTCACGGTGCGCCAAAATCTTTTATTTTCGATAGTTTGTTGCAACTTGCAACAAAGAGTATTGAATTTTATTCAATTTCCACCTGAGTACTCCTCGGACGTCAAGTCATCCCAGCAAACGAGAATGAATTGAAATGAATTAAAATGGATTCAGATTTTCAGAAATATTGATTCATGAATGTTAAAATGAGTGCTTTTCAATCCTAAATGCATTTTTATTCATTTATAGGAATTGGAGCATATCTCTATGCCTTTCAATCTAAAAATAATATTAACTTTTTCTGTGCATTGTGATATGAATACTGTTCAATTCAAAATTTTGAATAGGAAATGCAGTTTTTCCAATTGCATCGAATTTAATTTAATTGAATCCAATTAAATCCAAAAAAAAGTATTCGCTATTTAAAATATGCATTCGAATAAAAAAAAATTTCAATCCATTTTAATTCATTCTCGTTTATTGGGATCCTTGTTGTTTAACAAATGTTAAACAATGATGACATGACATCCGAAGAGCACCCAGTATGCCTGCGCATATACATATATGCACTAATCATAGTGAGTTACGAATCCTCCTAGCTATTCTACTGTTAATAATAATTACTTTTAATTATGATGTAAGAATCATTCTAGATCTAAATGATTGTTTATGCAACAAAAGACTATTCACGAGTTAAAGATAAAAAATTAATATATAATTTATATATGTTTTCAGAGATTACATATATTTATACCATTTAAATTGCACTTAATTATTGTCCGCTTGATTTTTGTTATATTTTGCATTTTAACAATGAACCATTAGTCATAGGAAGCGTTAAACATTTTGTCTTAATGTTAAAATATGCTTTGATGTATTTGACAAAATATATTACGTCTTACCTATATACGATCGGTTTTTTGTTAAGATGCAAATGACAAGAGGAAATTAGTGAACATCAATATTGGATTAAGAGGAACTAACCACTAGTTTATAGTTCTTGGTTATATTATTAAGCGCATTTTTTAAATAATTTATCGATATCGAAAGATCAGATTTATATCATAATTCAACTACCATTGTTATAATCGATCGAAATATGTATATGTAAATAAAATGTAGTAATCTATAAAATAGATGCACGAAGTGGTATGAATTATGTGGAAAATATGGAAAAGAGTCTGAGGAAAGTGATTACCATAAAAGTGATTACCATAAAAAATCGGTTCACTAAGAAAATAATCATGTTTAAAATTATCACTTATATGTAATAAATAATGTAGACACATTAATAATATTATTACATACATTAATAATATCAAGAGAATCAATGAAGTATTAAAAAGACATGTATATATTTTTATTTCATAAAAATAAATAAATATTTGATGAATATTACTAAAACTGTGTTTATATTAATTGAAAATGTCCAAACAAAAGAGAAATCTTCCTTCAAAAGAGAATAAATGTAAAAGCAATAATAATTGCTATTTTTTATTACTTAATATGAATTAATCAAAAAATTCAAGATACGTCTAGTAATATAACCAAAAACTGTACATCATGTATACATATATATCACTAATATATATCATTAAAATGTTATATAAATAAGAAGTAAATACGAACCATTTCCTAATGCATATTGTTGAAGAAGATCCATCATATTAATATGTGTTATTCCTTTTTTCTCCTGTATCAAATTGTCGCAATATGTCACCTTACCGCTACCTGGGCCTCCTATAATCATAGAATAAAACAAGTAATAAATTAGGCTAATGGGAATCAGCGCAATGCGTAATTATTTGTTTTTTAACGGTTCAAAAATGACATTAAAATACAAAAGGAAACTAGGTTTTAATTGAAATTTTCATTATCAACAAGAGAGTATATACAAATTCAATGTGGTCATATAGAATATGTATTATAAAATATATTGAAAATTATTCCTAAAATATGATTTCTGATGAATTCGCAACAATTGATATGTACTAACCAAGTACGAATATAACAGGAATTTTTGGTATTTCGAATTTAATTGGACCAACATTTTGTTTTGGGAATTGTCCATCTGGTGGAGTAGCCAAAAGACCAGCCTCTCCTCGCCATCTTCCTGTAGCTCGAGCATCGTTTTCCTCGAACATCTGCGATCCATTTGGTTGATCTAAAATACATTTGCTTT
The DNA here is from genome assembly GCF_001594045.1 of Atta colombica. Lineage (NCBI taxonomy): Eukaryota > Metazoa > Arthropoda > Insecta > Hymenoptera > Formicidae > Atta > Atta colombica. The sequence continues at coordinate 342,097 of NW_017259222.1, forward strand.
GTAATGTATCATGTATATGCGGTGGATTGAAATATTCGCTCTATTTAAGAAATTCAGTTCAAATAAAAAATATTAGTAAAAGTATCTTATAAAATTATTGTCAAATTGTATCGTTCAATTTCTCGATTTTAAATTCAATTTTTAAAATATCTGACAATTACGACAAATGCTGCAACATGTAAATGTCTTAGTCAAAGTATTAATTTTGTTAAATGTATACACTTACTAGTCAATGTATATATTACGTGTAGTAAATGTATACATTGACTACAGTAGCCTACAGTAAGTGTATACATTTACTGAGTTAACACTTTGACTGTGACAAAAAAAAAAGAATTCACTCTCTCTCTCGCTCGATTAAAGAATTTGCTAAGAAATCTAATTGTATTATTCAACAGAAAGTGGTTTTTTTTTTTTAATACAAAAGCGAATGTAATCATTTTCCATAATTAGTTTTTTAGGCGCTAACGATGCATTTTATTAAATTGTTCTATCAGGTCGCAATTTTGAAAAAATATTGCGATTAAAAAATTTAATTTAACGATTAAGTTGTAAAAATAAGGTCTTTTAGTATATTTTGGCATATTATAACTATGTGATGTGAAGCTTCATTGTAATAAAAATTAAATATGTTGTTAATATATTGTTCAATCTTCAAAAAAAAGTTACATTAATTATACTAGTTAAAATTTTTTTAATTATGAACAAGATGTTTCTTTTAGATTTTTGGATGCCAAAAACAGCAAAAACAATATCAGTTAAATCACTAGGATGTTAAGTTTCTGAAATATCTTAAGGTGTAATGTGCAAAAAATGGCTTTTTAAATTATAAAAAAGGTTATCTTGAAATTTTGATCAGAAGTCACGATTGTATTGTTTATTTCCTACTAGCACATTACGTGCGTGCTGTGTATAATATAAATCTACTTTACTTTTTATATGTATACATTATATATGTATAATTTCTTCATGTTCACTTTTTTTACGATATTATCTTAACTTAAATTAAGAAATTATCAATGTAGTATACATGTTCAATTTAAATCTAACACAATATTTATTATGAATAAAACAATCATTAGTTTCTTAAGTTCTTAAATGTCGCATATTGATATTATAAATATTATAAAAATCGTATATTTAACTACACAAACTAGAATATTACAAAAGAAAAAAAATTAAGACACCTCGAATTTTTCAACTAAAAATACTCATTAAATGAAATGAAATTCTCTAATTTGAACTATTATAATAATTATTATTCGTGGATATACTAACCAGTATCCAAGCAGATGCCCATAGTAAATTGTTCAAAGGCTGACACGATCCTTCTACGGCCATTTACGGCATTCACATGCCTCTGACAGATAAACTCATCCTTGCTTCAGCACATACAATGTTCTGAAGAATTACAATATGTAACTTCACAAAATTTTCACATCATGCAAAGATGTTTCATTCTCAATTTTTGTAATTTATTTTTGGCAGCAGATAATCAGAAGTTATTTTAAGATGAATATACATACACTTGTTTGATTTTTTAAATTCAGTCCTATTTATCCATGGGACTTTATTTTCTCCCCTATGAAGCGACGTCTTAATGACGGAGGCGTACGTACGTGCCACGTGTTGATTTGTGTCACATCTATTCGACGTAATTTTTTTAATAGATGCTTGAGAATGAAAGCAAGTAAAATCAGTGTCCACATCGACGTTATCTGAGCTGTTGAGAAATTTACCCGACAAGTCCACAAGCAAATAATTGCACGATTAATGTAATTCGGATGTTATATTATATTTTTAGATTGAATATGAATTATTTGGATTAATGAACACTCTTAATACAAGACATTATTACATTTTAAAAAAATATATATATATATATATGATGAAAAATATATATATATATATATATCTCGAAAAGGTGTTTGAATATTAATTTTCTGATTATAGCAAGATTCTACCTCCTATATTTGATATTATTTTAATATTTTTGTTAAATATAATATTTTATGATTTTTGCTTTAGAAAAATCAAATTTCTATCAAGTTCATTGATAGCGATTATCAAATGAATCATTTTTATAACTATTTCAATGCAAAATTAGCATAAATGTAGAATAGTTTTGTTAAGAAAGAGAAAAATATCATGTTGTGAACAAATTAACATTCATCAAATAACAATATCAAATTATAAGATATATTATCACTATCACTAAAAAAATAAGAATATAGTAAATAAATTTCAAAGGTCTCCTTTTGCAGTTAAATGGAAAAAATAAGAAGAAATAAATTATATGGAACTAATATTTTTTCTTTCTTGAATATCAATAAAATAGAAAAAACATGTTTGATTGCTATCAATGCTTGATAGAAAATGTTCATGTTTTAATAACTTAAGAAATTTGTAAAGTATAGATTTGCTCAACTTTTTATTGGACCGCTTCCAATTTTGTAGTGCTGCTTATGTAGTGTTTTTATAGTATTTGAAATACGCTCAGCAAGTTACACGTAAATACATATTAATTTTACTTTTCCACTCAACAATATAACTATAATATAATACACGTGTTATATTACAGTTATATTGTTGAGTGAAAAATTACAACTAACATGCACCTTACATGTAATTTATTAGGCGATAAGAAGGATAAAAAAAGAAAACTGATGTTCGCTCGATTTATTGCTTACATTACAGATTTTCTCTAAAAAAATTATAATTTATCATAACTTTGAATAATTCATTCAGCACATAATTTCTTTTCTACATGATTTTATTTTCTAAATACTAAATAAAAACACTACATTAGCCAAATTGGAGGCAGCCCAATGAAAAGTGTTACTCAATGAAATAATATTGCATTTTATCAAAAATACAATATTACGAATAAATCTATTTATTTATTTATTTATTTATTTGTCATAATTAATCTTGCGTAGAAAAAGTAAACAATAATGCACATAAGTGTCAAAATAATAAAATACTTGGTTAATTAAAAAAAAAAGAAAATATTATATGTGAGTAACATGAAATATAACAAAAATTCACATAGCAAAAAGAAATTTATTATAAAAAGAACTAAAGCAAGTTGAAGAATGATTAAATGCAAAGAAACAACAAAATTAGTATTAACGTTTAAAATATAAATTAAATTCTTTGTTCCAATAAGACATGATTCGTGTTAAATAAATTAGATATACAGAAAGAATTTTTTTTAAATTTACTCTGAAAATATATAGTAGTTGTGATACAATACAATATTTTAAAGTTTTTATCATGCTTCAGTAAAAAAAATTTGTTTCAGTAAAATTGATCAAATTTATACTTTATTGTAGTTTTATTAATAAGAGAGATTTATAATACGAGAGATTTAAAATTCTTCAAGATACAATGTTGTCTCACGACTGTCATATTTTCAAAATAAATTCTAAGAAAAAATTCTTTCCATGTACTTTAACAAAAATGAGAAAATGAAAATAAAAGAAGTACAAACTACTAAGAAAAATTTAGGATACATATCAAAATTAATCATTTACAGAAATAGTTAATATAATCATCAATGAATTTAAAAAAGTCATCAGCGACTTCAAAATTGTGTTTTAATAGTTCATAATTAATACTGATTTAAGATGAATGCATAAGTATGATTCAAGTCAACAGTATCGAATATGAAAATTAAACAATTTTCAATGAAGAAAAAAAATGGAAAATCAAAACATCGCATTTCAAAACTTTGAAGAACCGATCGATCTTTCATAAGTGCGACTCACAATAGATGAGTGATCAATGAGTAAATCCGCACACTCCCGTACGTTTCCTATCAAGTGGAGTAATTTGCCTCCACTTGCGCGCAACACTTTGAGCAAATTTGAAAACGAACGAAGCACTCCGACTTTGCATTCGTCCAGAAGTGTCAGTGCAAAGTGTTGTATACAAAAACATAAATGACTATGAGTCACGACATTTCCATGACCGAGCTTTCTTGCAACGCGCACGACAATGGTATAATGATTTATCAGGAACGAATAGAGGTCGTAGTAAGAACCACATGTCACCATGGATACCGCGCAAGCGCCCATTCTTTATACGTTTGTGCGTGTACTTTACATATAGTAGTGATAAGGGACAGTTGCGCGCGGGTGTATATGTATGGTGTGTCATATGCGTGTGACATGTGAGGGTGTAACGTGGAGGTTCAATGTCAAGTTCTTATTGGACACGACTGTTCTCGACTAGGAGTTCGTCGATAAGTATATAGTCAAATGAGAATATGACAATGTGATACGCGAATAACATATTCAAGTAACGACATCATTTGCCTTTGCATTTCATCGAAATATAATACATACATACATAAATACAACTGCATATGCAACTTATTAATATGAATCAAACGGAATGAAAATAAAGTGATAAAAAAAAAAGTTATTTATCGACTTTTCTATATTGTATAAACTTTTATCCGTTTTCCTCGTTCTAATATTTTCTATCTCAAATAATTTACATCAAATTAATATTAAATATTTAATATAATTATATTAAAGTGCTATAAGCAACTGTAAAAAATTTGCTTAATTGAATATGAATCAATTGTGCCTTTGCAAGTCACGTAAGAGTTTGAAAAATATAATCATCTTTTCCTAGTAAAATTGTCAATATGCATTTATATTTTCGTGGGATCTTTTAGGGTAACGACAGCTGTGTGCAGTAATACTCTTTAACGTAAGAATACAGGAATGAGGACGTGTCAAGCTTTTAACGCACGAGGTTGATATGAAATTTATGTTCCTCGTTTCAAATCGATCGAGAATTAAATAAGTAAGAACCATAACAAGAAGATATATTTACAATGAACGGGTTTACAACTGTATAATGCTTTTATCCTTGCATGATATAAATCTAAATGCAAGTTACAATACTTAAACTTCCTAATTCAAGATTTTGAACTTTCTACTGTAAAATACTATACGATATTTTTATAAAAATTTGTTTTATTACAAGATTTTTGCAATTTGTAGGTGTTTTACCACTTTAATATTATTACCAATCCTTATATTACTTTATATTTTAAATATACATATTTTGCGATATTGTATAAATCTTTAATCACTTCTTTTCTTTTATGTAATATAATTTTGACTTTAACTAATGAAAAGTTTATACTCGAACAGAAAGTCCAAAAATCAAAAGTATTAAAAAAATTAAAGACATGAAAAGATTTAAAATGAGTGCTATGAAATTAAGAAAGCTGATTTTTTTAATACATAGATTAATTTAATACAGAAACGTTTAAAAAAAACGTATATAT
>NW_017259222.1:347504-349091 GCF_001594045.1 Atta colombica
GGAGTCATTAAATATTGTAGAAGTAAGCTACATTTTATATATACATATATATACATATTATATATACATATTATATATACATATTATGTCTACAGTATGTATACACACATTTATGATTCCATACATTTTTCAATTAAATTTATTATTCAAAAATAGGTATGTTCCCAAGCAGAACTAGTCACGGTAATGCCAAAATGACGTTAAAATTATATTAAATGATATCAAATGAACTCTAAAATATCATGTTGGAAATATCATTTTGACATTATTTTGATATATTAATGATCAATCAAACTGCTTTAGACATAATCTAACGGAAATAAAAATAACATGAGTAAACTTAACTTAATTAATGAATAATTAAAATAAGGCGAGTTTCAATCAATTAAAATTCGCCTTATTGCGAGGTTATGAATAAGTTTACTGTTATTTCCATTTCCATTAAATTATGTAAATCTAAAATATCCTGATTCATCGGCTTAAGTTTACGTCTTACGATCACTTGTTATGGAATTTTGTGTGCGGTAACCTTTTATAAGACGCGATAAAGAGTCTTTTTCTGTAATTCATCCGTTTTCTTAACATTTACAATCAAAATATTGATCATGATGTGTTAATAAAGAGTTAATTTCAGTTTGTTAATTTTGAAAGTTTTAAATTTTAAAGCAACTTGTATGTTTGAAATCAAATTTACAATTGACATTGTTACTTATAAGAATCCAGCAAACGAGAATGGATTGAAATGAATTGAAATTCAAATTTTCAGAAATATTGATTCACGAATGTTAAAATGAATTCTTTTCAATCTTGAATGCATTTTTATTCATTTATAGAAATTGCATTTATAGAAATTGGAATATATCTCTATGCTTTTCAATCTAAAAATAATATTAATTTTTTCTGTGCACAACACACACATTGTGAATATTGTTCAATTCAAAATTTTGAATAGGAAATGCAATTTTTCAATCCAATTGCATCCAATTGACTCTAGTTGTATTCAATTGAATCCAATTAAATCCAGAAGAAAAAAATATTCGCTGTGTAAAATATGCATTTGGATAGAAAAAAATTTCAATCCTTTTTAATCCATTCTCGTTTGCTGGGCTACAATATTGTGTGAGACTCATAGTAAGGAAATTGAGCCAAACATGAGTATCGGGTAAGAGCCGTGGTTTGTACAAAGTTTAATTTTTTTTTTTAATTTGTAAGAGAAAAGTATAGTAAAGAGTTAACAAAATTAAGTTTTACTAAAAAATTAAATCAAATTTTTTCGAAGACGCTATATTGTGTAGACTGTTATATTTGTTATGATAAAGTATTCTCGTAATAAAGTATGCATGAGCGCGCGCGCATGTGTGTGTGTGTGTGTGTGTGTGTGTGTATGTGTACGTAATTATTAAATTGCAACTTCATTACATTACATTACATTACATTATATATACATATACATATACATTATATTACATTACATTTAATTACAATTTTCATGCAATATATTATTTTTTCATACATAATTATTCAATTACAATTTTCATATAGTATTTAATCAATTATTATTTTTAATTTACTTATTATTGTTTAATA
>NW_017259222.1:349191-352007 GCF_001594045.1 Atta colombica
GATCGAATTATGTCTTTTTTTTTTTAAATCATTCTGTAACTTTAAAAAAACTCAAATTTATAAGCGCCTTTTTAATCCACAACATGGCGGCGAGTCATGTGACCTGGGATCCACTACATCAAAGGTACCGATATTCAGTATCTATAGTGTATGTACTTATACTATGGCTGAGTACTTAGTTCAGTTAACTCAATAACTCAGGAGCCTATAGAATAGATAATGGATATAAAACAAAAAGTTATACAAAAGTTTAATGAACAATTAGGATCGACTTTAAAAAATCTTGAAGGAATTTACGATTTCGAAGAGCATCTCAAAGCAGAAAAGGATGAGATTGAAAAATCAGTCGGTATTTATTTACAAAATAGCATATATAACATAGCTAAATTACATATCAATTGCTTTCTGCTTACAGCTGTCAATGGCATCGACCACTACTCCTTCCAAGGTAAAGGCAGTAATTGAAAATGTAGAATGTGTCAACTTTGAAGTTGAGCAATTACAAGAAATTTGTTTAGATCTTAATAAGATGATCAAAGAGACATTTAACGAAAATGACAAAAATTTAGAGCTGCAAGAAGTTGTTGATAAGATAAGTCAGCTGGACAAATCATTATCCTATTTATACTTCATAAGATATGTAGAAAATATTAGGTAATAAACTGTCAAAAGATGACATATGTAGGGAATGGAAGTATGCATTACTTTTTATCATGATTTTGTTGTAATTTGACATTGCAAATTTTTTATAATCATTATGATAATACCAGATTTAGAAAAATCAAATGTTACTTTTAACGAATTGGAAAAGTCACTTATTACACTGAAGAAGGTAACTTTTTATTTCTACATCATTGTCAAGTTATAAGAAGTAATGGTAACAGTAATGGCATAATAACTCTTTCATTTCCTGGATATATATAAAGTGTTTTATTTTATTAACTAGTTGTATTATACTTAGTCATGAAATAGAAGTATCCTTGTTATCTGGCGATGATCAGTCAATGATAACTCTATATACAACCTTAACAAACATCAGTTGCCAATTGCAAACGTCTGTATGTCATCATCTGGTCAATTATGTTCATGAAACTTTACATTTTTGGTACAATATAATCAAGAAAAAATTGTCAAAGTATGTTTCTTCCTTGCATAGATTCAAAACATAATTCATATACTATATACTTCTCCTAAATATGTAATATTTATAGGGAATACAATGATTTATTGAAGATATTGAAATGGCCCTTTTGTGGAACCAATGCTACTTCATCAAGCACATCTTTACCAGAAACAATGACAAGATTTAAGATACTCATTGAATATCTCTTTCATCTGCAGTTACCGTATCCTTACACTATATAATTTAATTGTTTTAGATTCGAAAAGTGAATCGCATAACAAAACTGTTTCATATTGTCCTTAATATATTCAGAGACGAAACGATTAAACCGGTAGTAACTTCTGTGCTGTTAACAGACTTTGCACCAATTAGTTTGCCAATCACCTTCTTAGTACGTCCGCTCCGACAAAGATTTGTTTATCATTTCACAGGAGCTAAATTGACAAATCGTCAAGATAAGCCAGAATGGTTTTTTACACAAATATTAACATGGATCAAAGATCATGTTCAATGGGTACAAAAAAACGTTCAACCTGTAGCAGATTCTATAGGTTTCGGGCATTTAGATGTAAAGGTTTGATATAACAATTAATTGAATATTGATATTGGCTCTTAATATCATTTCTAGTCACTAATTATAATAATTATATAATATAGGCGGAATTTATGCGTGCTTTAGTTCAATTAGCCGTTGAAAAACTTCATTCCGAATTGCCTATGGTGCAATATGATGACACTTTATTTGCGCATTTAGTAGACGAAGCTTTAGGATTTGAAAGAGAGTTGCGAGAAACTCTATTGTATCCTCACACTCAGCCAGCTACTATTTTTGTTCTTACACAAGCCCATATTTTTGTAAAATGGATAAACATGGAGAAAAAATGTAAGTATATGAAGAAGTAGTATATTTCATATATATACCTCAAACAGATACATTATGATTTTAGATGCAACTGAAAAAATGGATGCAATATTAAGTTCAAATACAGCTTGGGAAAGATTGAATCCTGATATAGATGATATGAAAGTCACAGAATGTGCAGACGCTTTTCTTACGCTTCTTACCACTATTTCTGATAGATACAAACATTTACCTCAGCCTGGACATAGGTAAATTATACGAAATCATTATAAGCAAGAGGGGATAATACTTATTTGATATTGTTAAAGATTACAATTTCTCGAATTGCAATTGGAATTGATTGACGATTGGCGAGTACGATTATTACAATTGTTACATGAAAATTATGAAGATCCATTAACGTCACTTATGCCACATATTCTCAATACACTACATTATGTTGCAACCGTTTTGGAAGAATGGGGGGTGACTGTTGTACGTATATTTTCATCTACAATCATACACAAATTACATATTATTTATCATAATCTCGCATTTGTGTAGCACTTCTTGCAATTGCATTTCTTCAAGAAGCAATTCGAAGCTGTGGAAAATGCCACGGACAAAGGTAACGACGTTAAGGAAAATATTGGAGAAATAGAGGGAACTGTATTTGACGAAGCTGTAGTTCTTTTACGGCGATTAGAGAAAGAACTGATAAATGAAATCAGTGACTCGGTAGCTTTAGATGTAAAAGCAAAAAGTAGAGCTTATAGAACAGACAAGTAAGAGTTTTCCCAGCCTACTCAACTATTTTTCAAGTAAAAACTAGTAAGAAAGAATATATATATA
>NW_017259222.1:352107-359216 GCF_001594045.1 Atta colombica
AGTACTTTTTATTATTCTAAGATGGTTTGCGATGCAGTCTTCAAAAGAAGTTGCTTCATTATCAATGACGCCAAGTGGTTGTCCTATGTTCCAAGAACTAGCAACACGTCTTCATATATTGCACAATGTTCTTGCCTTGCCGTTGTTTAATCAAGCTTGGAAGAATTTAGCTGCTCAATTTGATCAAGTATACATGATAAAAATAAAAGAAAATAGATTACTTTTTACATAATAATTTTTATATAATAATTTTCATCTTATTTCAAATATTTCTTTTACAGTTTCTTTTTGAAGAAGTTGTACTCGTAAATCATTTCAATAATGGTGGTGCCGAACAATTACAGTATGATATTTTGAGGAATCTGTTTCCATTATTTGGTTTGTATATTAACAAACCAGAATCATATTTCCCTTTGTAAGTTTCTAAAATTATTAAAATTATTTGTTAAAACAGATATAATAATTCAGCTATTTTAATGTTCTAGAATTAAAGAAGCATGTATACTTTTAAATATCCTAATGGGTTCAGCAATATTGCTTGAAGAAGCATTAAATAATGATGATAAAAATGTATCAGCAGAGATTTTAGCGGATGTTGGTGTGTACAAAATGTCCGCCAAATTGGCTCTAAAAGTAATAGGGACGAGAACAGACATCATCCACATATAGAAAATCTTTCTCTTGAATGTATCTTGTACAAATGAAATTTATTGTAATAGATTTTCCACGCTTTCTGTTAAATTAGGTATACTTTTCTATTCCTTACTATTGTATATAGTAATGTCCACACACGCGTGCGAGCGCGCACATGTTCTGTAAATAACTCTCTAACATAGTAGTGTTATTCCACCATTGTCAGCACCTAATAATAGTAATCGATTGAGAGGCAGGACCGCCAAGGCAGTAAGAATGCCTTTAAAAGCATCAGATCTTAACTTGGATGAGCTTAATGAAGCAGTCGTTTCTACAGCAGTATAAACACCAATTCGATTTGCTGTTGTTCCTATTACCAATGCTTGTTCGTGCATTGCCATGCAATGAACAGGTTCTGTTGCACCTCTGAAAATCGATAAAAAATAATTTATGTAAATTATGTTTTATCTATTTCATTTTACATAATAATATTACAAGTTTTCTTACTTCATGTGAAATTTAAGTTTTCCATCTATTGCACTCCACACAGCTATAGTTTGATCCAAAGAAGAACTAACTATAGTAGTTTCATTTATCGCTTCTAATTGTAATATCTATAATATTAGAAATCAATAAATCAAACAAATTCTTATATTAAAGAAATTTTTTTAAACCTATGCGATAAATTTTCATAGATTTGTGTAAGTGTTTTATTATACATATATACTATCTTTAGTAAACATTTAAGGTGGTTTTTTAGTAAATCAAGTTATCATAAAAAACCAATTTCTTTATATAATTCTTTATATAATTAAATCTCTTATGATCAGCGTATTACACGTGTCGCTTGCTGAAAAGCACACTATATCTAAAAATAATCCAGTATAAAAAAAATTGCACATTACTGTTTTAGATTATCTGGAGATATACATATCATGTTCTTTGTAATCTTTTGTTTAAACGCTAAAAACTTTGAAATTAATGAATATATCTATTAAATTTTTCTTGAAAACAGTTTAATATATTTACAAATAAACTTACAAAAGCTTATGAAAATCTATTACATAGGTTTTTCAAAAAGTTTTTCGAAAATAGCTTTTTATGAGACTTTTAAAGATAAAAGACTTCTAAGTTTTTACCTCGCATTCATGTCCCTTCCAAGATGCGATAATTAGACCGGTACGAGTATCTAATATCGTCAAGAAGCCTGATGCTTGACCTAAAGCAACCCAGTTAGTACTAGGCGATATAGCGATACATCTTATTAAACCCGTTGGATTCATAGAAATCTATCGAATGATTTAATGTTAAACTTTGTGTATCATGAATTAGAATTTTAGGATATTAATATATATATTTTATGCTTACTTTCATTTCATTAACATACTGGAATGTTCTACAATCAATAACTCTAAGAGTAATATCGGTTGTTCCCACAAGAAGAGTTGTAGAAGGGGAAGGACTCGAGGCTAAAATATTCACAGGAACTGGACGGCTGCTTTCTGGACATCCCAGAAGCGAACCCATGTAAGGATCCCAACAATGAATCATACTATCGCATGTCACTGCATATCTCAAAGATTCCAAGAATGTAAGTGAAAGAATAGACTTTTTGTGTCCAGTATATGTATATTGACACGATGAAATTGTAGTTCCATCACCCTGATTTTATTACAACAGTAAAATCATAATTCTAGATATTATATAAACAATTTTTTTTCATTAAATTGAACAGAATATATTTTACCTGGCTTCGTAAACTCCACAGTTTCACAGTTTTGTCTCTGCTACCACTCATAAAACTGTTCTCATTGTCTAATACATAAAGACATCTCACACTGTTTGTATGTCCATTGAAAGTCTGAAGTTTTATCTGTTTTATATTAAATATTGTATCTTTCTCCGGTCTTCCTATCTCGTGCTCCCAATAAGCTAACCAATTACCACGTAGTTGTCTACCAGCGGATAATGGACAAGTTGTTTCGCGACTGGCGACAATACTCGTCTCTGGCAACACTTGAGATCTCGCATCATCTTTCTGTATTTCGAATCTGTTTCCTATCACAGATATATTCCCGAAGCTGCAAGCACTTTTGTCAACTGATTCTACATTTTCCGTATCATCACAATCCACGGAAGTATTGTATTTATCCGCATTATCTTCAAAAATAAAAATGAAATACAAGAATGAACATATTATTAATCGTGATAATAATTGAGAAATATCTTATAGGATATTTACCATTATTTACAGAAGTTGCTTTTATTTCTTGCTCATAATCATGACAAAGCTGTTGTATATGCTCATGATTTTTAAGTATATGTTCCATCATTTCAGTATGAATACATCTATAAAAAAGCATGTAAGCTTTGTGAGCGAACGCAGTAGTAAACACAGCTCGTAATTCTTCAAATGCCTGTACATAAAAAGTTTAATATATATACATTTGCATTCGTAATATCTAAAAAAGAAACATGAGTCGTAAACTTTGATCTTACTCTATTTCTTTGCAAGTCTAGCACGTCGCTATTTTCTACGATTGGAGGAGAATACGAATCTGTAATATCTGTATCAAGTTTGTTCCACGCATAAGTTCCATTATTAACAGATTCTTCGTTTGTCATTTTCATTCTATGAAATAATAAAAAATGAATATCTTAGTATGTCGTTACTTTTATCATTAAGTTTTATCATTAAGAAAAGCAGGAGGAGTTAATAGATTTATATAATTAAATAGAAAATAAAATTTATTAATGTATTTTAGAAAACACGGAATACACAGACATAATTCTACGTTTAGATTTTAACGTTGCTTCATATATTTAGGAAAATTAATTTATAATAACAAAATTTATTTAAAAATGTAGGAATTTTCTGTTTATGTTATTTTATAATAATTTTATTTTTTTTCATTCTTTTAATGGTCTATTTTAGTTAATCTGTAGAACAAAATGTGACCTGAAAAAAATAGACAGAAAATAGTAGATTGTTTCCTTGGAATCATGCAAAATGCGAGGCACTTGAAATTTTCTATCTTCAAAACACAGAAAATTTCTATTTTTAAAATAATTTTTATATTGTACATAAATTAATTTTCTCAAAGATAAATAATATCTAAAGAATTGTATTCGTTTATTCCTAAAATAAATTCACAAATTGTAATTCAATTTGATCATATAAACTTTCTGTCTCCTCTTAACAATGTGTAATTAAACCGCAATGTTCATCTGCGTATTACCGTACGAAATGTTCGTAGGTCGTATCTGCTTTTTGTCCAAAATTATTTGATGTAACTCCACCATCTAAATTTTCACTGAAAGCTTTGTCAAAAGCCAGAAAGAAGCGTTGAATTGGTATTGCTAAATGATTTTTTGTGATCACATTGCCAAGCCGTAAGCTAAGAATGAACATTGCTTCCAAACATTTTTCAGCTAAAGCAATGCGCGCAAGCGTTCCATTTGGAAATGTAAATCTCGCGGTTGATAATATGCGTACTGTGGGATGCAATATGGATTTAACAATCGGCTCCTACATTTAAATATGAATAAAGTTGAGCTATTTAAAATTTTTTTCATCATATTAACGTGTAATAATTAATATATAATAATTAATTATATGATAAACATTACATGAAGCACATCCATCACCGTAGAATCGCTAAGATACGCTGTAATGTGATTTAATAGAGCCAGACAAGAAATTAGGCCTCCTTCCAAATTCTGCGTTAATTTTCTCTTACACAATGCTAATAGCTCCACTATATGTGCAAAGTATTGCAGCAATATAATTTGTTCGCCATATAATCCTGATAAAATAGTTGATAAACTGTCATTTTACTTATTAAAAATTAAAAACTCACTATATATTTTTTTGTACGTACCTGCAATAGATGTGAGGCACTCTAAAACTTTAACAGCATTTTGATCACCAGCTAATATCGGCTTCTTCCATGTAACGCCCTTCAGATGCATGAAATTATTGTCATCAATTGGTGTTAAATTTTCTTTCCCAGCGTAACATAACGTCAGCATTCTCAGAAGATTTCGCGACAAGTATCGCGCTGTAAGTACTGGGCCGAGTCTATGAGATAACCATATAACCGATTCTGCGCTCATCTCAGAAATTGTGCATTCACTTAGAACAGATTTTCGGTAAATATGATCTAATTGATGTACATTTTCATCAGACTTGATCACGTCGCTTTTATTATCAAAATCCACGGAAAGCACTGCAGGACTATCTTCCTTAGTATCTATATTGCACATATTTTCTGACAGATTATTATCTGAATTCATGGCATATGCGTTAACATAAGTGAAATCTTCACTGGAAGTTTTACTTCCAACGTTACAACCAATACTGTTAAACTCAGTTACTAATTTAACTCCATTAGTATTTGATTGTTCAGGTATTGGAATCGTTGATGATTTCGCAGAATCACCTGGTGAATTTTTATTTTTATCATCATTTGTATCATCGCAGGTATTCAAATTGAGCTCTATATGTAAGTCGATATCATACGGCGCAGTATTGTTTGAAAAAATCCATAAATTATCCTCCGTCTCCATGGTAAATACCTCTGTAATATATCCAATAGAATCAAATCATTTTCTTATACTTATTAAATTCGGTTGAATTGAATAACGTTAATTACCTTCGATATCATTATTTTTCATTACGTTAGATGTATCGTTGATCGTTGGTATAGAAGATGCAGCGACAGTATGTTCAGTGTCTGCAAATGAATCTTCATCTAATGGAGATAAAATACCTTCTCCCTCACTGCAAGGTCCACTTAAGTCACAGCTCCTTCATAGAAATTTATAAGCAATATAATATGATACAATTATATATAATATATATACAGATACATTAAAATATACAACATATTAATTTATATATTACATATATAATAAATTAATTATTACTCTTTTCCTTACTTCAAATTCACAGTCCTATGTGTGCATGTGTCAATCGAGCCCTGTACATAATCTTTATATCCTCCCACTGCTTCTACTAAAGGATTTATAAAATTGTCTAGGAATCTACGTAGTCCTAATCGAACTATCAACTTTAACAAGAACGTTCTGTGATATAGTCGAGTAGTTCGAAACTTTGCAAGCATTCCCGTAGGTATTATATCAACGTACAGTGGAGTATCCATAATAGAACCGTTTTCATACAGTTTTATAATAGGTAAAAGGAATGTATTAACTGTATCCTTCGGTCCTAATGTTCTGCGACAAAAAAATGTGAAAAATGAAAAGAAAATCAAATAAAGAAAATCAAATATTTATATAAAATCAAATATTTATATAAAAAAAAAATAAAATAAAATAGAGTAATACTTACTTTGCAATGGGATCAAAAAGATGCCATACTGCTAATACTGCACTATAAGGTTCTTCCATAATCTGCACTATATGAGGCACTATCAACTGTAAAGTGGCTTCTCTCATGCCACCGACATAAGGTAACAGCCGTTCTAATTCCCTAGCAATTGCTTTTACTTTACATTCACTAATTTTACACAAATACTTTATTTTTGTTTTCATTGCAAAATCCATATCGTCTTCGGTCTTCACGATAGCATTTAATTCTCGTACCAAACTATTATATTCTTGCAACATTTCTACAATGTTATATAAGTATTGGCAGTATTTGGAGAATGGGAATAGACTGCCAGATAAAATTGGTTGAAGAAATTGATGAGCGGATGGTGGCGGAAGACCCATATATGTTATTGTCGGATAACGAAAAGGAGTCTCGTTCATCTAAAATATTTTACATGTATAGATAGGATATTCCATGTGACCATAACTTCAAAAATGAACTTCAAAATACAAAAATAATACAAAAATTCATAATAAATATTTGTTTTATCTGACTTTGTTTCCGAGTTATAAATGTTTTCGTATTTCATTAATTTTCGTTAAAAACTAAACTAGCATAGCATCTTCATACCTCTTTGTCTTTAAAAAAATCAATAAAAATCGGGTGAAGACACTACGCTAGCTTAATTCGTAAGGATTAATAAAACATGAAAATATTTGCAATTCGGAAACAAGGATAAAACAAATGTATATGAATTTTTTATTTTTGTATATCCTAAATGTAAATTCAATTTTCAAGTTATATCTACATGTTATGAAGTACCCTGTATATTATAATAAATTCTGAAATGTGTCTTTTAATAAAATGTAAAATCTTTCAGAATAAAGACTTAACTGACTAATAGAACTCACAGAAACAAATAAAAATATTTTAATGAACATAGATCAGCAAAGTAATTGTTTTCAAAATATTGAGTTTTTTATAAATTGCATTATTTATACGATTACATTTTATTATAAAATGATGAATATCTCAATTTGAAGTATCGACTTAGACATAATAATGCATCGAAAATGATTTATAAATAGTGCAACAAATTAAAAAAATTTTTGAATGCATATGTTTTATATATATATATATA
>NW_017259222.1:359242-362313 GCF_001594045.1 Atta colombica
TTGGAATAATTCTATATATAATTTATTTTAAATATATTAAAAATAAGCGCAGTTATATATCTGAAATAAATAATTATATGATAATTTATTCATATATCGATCTTGATTCTAACTTTTCTACTTAACTTCATAAGTTTTATAATCAATTAAATCTTTATCCATAATTACGAAACATCTTGTATAATATAAAATCTTGTATAGTTTTAAAATTACCGTTGAAATGTCATTTATCTCTATACTGCCTACATTATAACTCTTTGGCATAATATCAATTTGTAACAATAACGATACAATATTTCTTATACATTTCGGTAAATTATCTGCTGATGTCTTCAAGATATTTAAACATGTCGTGAATCTTTGCGCGAATGATACTTTTTCAACATTCCAGGCTGCGCGGAATTTGTCAGCTAGAAATATTTCTACTATTAGACAACCTAGAATTTGTTGTTCCTTAATACGTCCGCTAGCCACAATTTGTTTGTAATTAGTGGAAAAATCATGTGATCCTGTTGCAAGTTTATAATTTTGATAGTTAATCTTATGCATAAAAGCATGTGTAGTTTCTACTTGTATGAGTGCTGCAACAGGATTGAAATCCTTTGGAAGAATAATGGCCTGATTAATGGATTTGTCCGATTTAACATTATCTTCTGACAGCAAAGAACCTCTGGAACGACTCAATAAACGACTTAATACAAGAGGTGACCTTGATACATTTGTTGCTGTCGTAGATTCTTCTTCTTCAATACCAGAACTGTGACCTTCATCATCACTGATCCTACTCGTAGGTTGATCACTTTCTATAATTATGTAACAATTTGATAAAATTACAAGAATGTTTTCAAAATTTCTAATAATTTGAAATCTTTGTCTAAAACTTATTACTTTTATTGGTTGAAGATGTCGATCGAAGACGTGGTGGTACTTTACCCCAATAGGGAGATGGAATAATTTTTTGTGGATGTGGTTGTGTAAAAAGTTGTACAACACCAGAATTAGTTAAATCAGTATGATTATCGACTAATTGTAAACAAACGTTTTTTGATTTTATAGCAGCGAAACCAGATAATCTATCGTGTAAAAAACATATGTCAGAAAAATTCAAATAAATAATAAACTGTTCATTGAGCAAGACTACATTCATACTTGTAGCCGAAGGTCAAATCTATCCAATGGTGTAATCTTTCTGAAACATGAAGGCTTTCCAATGCTTCTCTGTGTTTCTCGATAAAATCTTCTGGGGAAGTTGCCCATGCTGGAATTTCTAAATCTAACAAATCCTCATGGATGGACTGTAAATAAGACATTTCTTTAAAATGTTAAACCTAAAGAAAATAAATATTTTATCATTGTTAAATAATAATGTACATACTACAGATGTATATACTACAGATGCATGGTTTCATACTAAATAAATAATAATAATTGATTATTATTGGCAGATTCTGAATTTTGATTCTGATCTTCTTATTTCATATGTTTTATACAAAATGGTCTATTTTAATTCATCCAGTAAAATATTTCAAAATTTTTAAGATTAAAACAAAAAAGTTTCAGACAAAAGTGCTCGGTTAAAAAAAGAAAAGAAGATAATAACTTTGAGATATCCTTAGGTTAAAGTTACGTAAAATTTTCTAAGTGAAATTATTTTTTTTCACATAATATTATTTTTTTTCACATAATATACGATTCCTCTAATTACTTTACATATAAAAGTATCAAGGTAGATACCAAACAACAAATAGTTTATGAGATATTTAATATTTCGTGTCAATGTGTATCAGAATAAACCATAAAATATTTCTGTTTTATTGATTCGAAAATCCTTTTCCAAGATTAAAATATATGCATTAATACGTGTCTGTGAGGTAGAGTCTATGCTGAGAACGACAAAAAATTTCAAAATTGAGATCTTTATCATTTCTTATTGTCCTGTAATTTAGTACTCCAGAGCTATCAGGTCATAACATTTGCTTCATAAAAAAAGCTACAAAATAAAAGTCCACAGTTTGCACGAAGAAACAACGTGGACTTCTTAAAAGTGAATTTAAATGTTTAATTAAAACGTTATTGTTATACGAAAATTTGTGTATGTGTGCGTAAGATATTGATGTAGTAGTATGTAGTAATCACATCACTACATACTAACATGATTACGTATCATGTTAATGATATGTAAATTATCTGTGTATAAGAGCTATTCATTAGGACATCAAATTTTAAGATATATTAAAAAATCATCATTACCTTTTTGCAAGCAAAAAGTACATTTTAACTAGACTACATATAATTTATATGTTACCTTAAAAACACTGGGATCAGTGAAAAACTGTGGTATACATTCATCGGGGCTCCAGTCATGTAATCTTTGAATTGAAGCCGGGTATTCTCCGGGTACCCATAATGGTCGTACATGTTTACAGAGCACAGACTTATTATATCGACGTGAAAGATATACGTAATAGGTAATCTCTGACAAGACGTCAGATACATGGTGTCCGACCTATAATTTAATTGACTATTCAATATAAATCTTTTTGCACTTATACAATTTATATACCTCTGTTGACTGCGAATCAAATGTAAGATCCAATTGTCTATCTCCCTTATTTAATCGAAATTTCGACTTTGTTAAATCTCTCCAATTACCACCATTTCTTGTTGTAAAATCCGTCACCCATGGCATAACATGATGGCAGCTGGGATTACCGTATCTTCTACCAGCCAAATTATTGAGCGCAGTTAAATAATCAAAGTTGTTAATACAATTATACATCCACATCTCACATAATTTTTGAATATTCTCATTTAAACCAAAGTCAGTATTAGTTGAACGAGATATGTCATCTTTTTTAGCATAAACATTGTTACTTGAATTTTTCTCTTTATATTCTGGAGAAATATTTGTACATTCGCTATCAGGTTTTAAATAAATATTATCGTTTAATTTCGGTAATACCTAAGAATAAAATTAGATCAAATAAAATATTCTTTTTCTTATCTTATTGAATAATTATTAAATATTTATATTTATCTCATTAAATATTAAATATATTAAAATAATAATA
>NW_017259222.1:362413-364169 GCF_001594045.1 Atta colombica
AATTGTCTGTAATTAACATATCACTGAGTGTAATTTCACCTAAAGCAAGACCGCGATCATGCAAGTCTCTGGATAATCTCAATAACTGATAAACTATAAACAAAGGCTTTCCATAACTTGTATTAAGAGCAGCAGGACTATACATTACACATCTATAAATAACAGAATACAGAAATACTTTGTAATTATTAATATATATTAAAAATATATACATAAATATGATGTGCATACTCACTCATGAAGAGAATAATTGGCAGTCTGTTCATAAAACATTATAAATGCAGATGGTGTCTCTATGACAAAGTAGATTGGAACCAAATTACAATGTGTTTTAGACACTATACCATTTGATACTGATAAAACTATACCATGTTGCACTTGTACTACTGTACAGCCATACATTCTATTCAATATTTCATGCATAATAGTAACATCGCTTACATTAGCACTGATATTAGAATGTTCTTTTTGTTCAACATAATTCCAAGGATCTATATATTTTATAAGAAATTATTAATTTATATAAAAAAAATACATCTAGTAACAAAACGTTAAAAGTTTAAATATAAAAATTTTAAATAGAAAATCAAATACATACTGTAATATTTTTTATATATTTCTTTCCATAGATTTCGATAATTAGTTTCTGCCACATAATGCAACAATTGCGAAAACATTAATTCTGCTTGATTCCTTATATTATTAATAGATCTTCCTCTTGGTAAAGGAATTACATTCTTGTGTTGCTTTATATATACCTATGATAACAAAATTTTTACATGCTTATCTCATTGTATACCTTACTTAAAATATATGAAAATGTTAAAAATACTTTTGCATAAATTTTCAGCCAATCACCACCCAATTCATCGATAGTAGGCTGTGCTGCAATTTCATCATTGGATAAACGATCATGACAGATAAAATTCAATGGGCCAACTGTTAAAAATCGAGAGAGCCAGTTTCTGTGAGCTGTCAAACAAATTCTCTCATCTGTCAGTATCATATACTTCGTTGGTATAAGCAGATGTTCCTTTATTATATCCATTTTGTTTTGTATTTATTCAGTCATTATATATTTGTAAATAAAAAGGTAATTGTTCAGTTTATCAACGTCGCATCAGAAATCGATAAAATTAGGTTCATTCGACGCATTTTTGCCTGAAACGAACGAATCTAGTTCTAGAACGAATCAAGAATGGCGTCAGAATGTCACTCTGTCCCACGAACCAAAATATCAAGTTAAAATTGACAATTATTAAGGTTAGGAAATCTATCAGCTGTGAAATATAATAATACGACACGACCATAGCTTCTACGACCGATATTTCATATGTTGGCATTACAAGGCTTCCAAGCCTGTTGATTGGCTGTAGGACAAAGATCCGAGAAAACTTCTTTGTCCTACAATCAATCAATAGACATGAAGATCCCATCAGAGACATATATTCATATATCGTGCGTATGAAGCACAACCTAATTTTTACGTGTTTACAATATTTAGAAATTTAGGGAATAATTGAATAATTTCGATTGAAATCCATTCATTCATTCGACTTGTTTCATAATAAGTGTCTTAATCTTTGCCGACTTGAACTTGCCTATTGGTAATTAATAATCGGAGTTGGAGAAAGAGGCCCTAAGAATATTGGAATTGATTATAACAATTATGGACAAACAACTGAAAGATGTAGACAAATATTATACCAACTTGGAATATGACAAAAATGTGCATGTAAATATATATATATATATA
>NW_017259222.1:364269-366906 GCF_001594045.1 Atta colombica
GCAAATACTTTAGTCCATTGTTTATGAAACATAATTCTATTATACTTATTTTTACAGATGCTATGCAAGTGCAATGAAATATTTTCCTTAGCCAAGGAAATGAAATTTACAGATGTTAATAATTTTTCAGAAAGGTAAACAAACTCACATTTCTGAATACATTTCAAAATGTCTTCTCTGAGGAAAATTTTACTCGAGATGTATTTAGTACATGTAACATATTATAATATATAGAGTAAAATCTTTCTGGAAAAGAGGTTTTGAAATGTATCCAGAACATAGCCCTGAAGTATAAATATGGATAATTGTTGAGTGAGTGCTTGGTAGAGCAAAACTTTTAAAGAAATTATTTTGTGTAAAAAATAAACGAAATTTAGTCAGATATGAGAATTTGACTCAATATTTATTTAAATATGATAAAAATAATAAAAGTTGTATTCTCACGTTTGTAATTTTTAATTATGTATTTACAGATTTCTTAAAGCAGCATTTGTAATGGAAAAAAATTTGTCTCTTTTTCAATCAGTTTGTAAACATGTAGATATAATTACTACTATTATTGAATACTTAAATAATATTGGTATGCAGCTTATGTTTGACAATAAATATGGTAATGTTATCTTCATAATTAGAAAAGTTAAATTGTTATTTATGTTATATGCAAATTCTATTTTATGAACAATAGCTTATAATAATAGAAACATCAAATTTTTTTGTATTTCATTTTGAACTTTTTTTTTTAGAAGAATACAAGAAAGATGATGTAATCTTATTAGTGATATTTACAGTCTCGGAAATATATAAAGGACTTGATAATACAATGGATGTATTTTTGGAAAATGCTATCCTGTAACCATGATGAACTGTAACTATTATGAAATATAAGAAATATAAGTAACAAATGGTTAACGTACGTATTCTTTTTTTAAAATAATCTAAATGTATTCAAGAAAGAATACCGTTAATCATTTGTTATTTATATTTCTTATATTTAAATTAATATAAATTTCACAAACAAATTGTTTTTGTATTTTAGTCGACATTCTGTACTGGAAACTCGATATAAATATTTAAGAAATGAAGTTATAAGTAAGAAAACATATTAGTAATGTAATAAAAATTAATTTTTCTTTCATACTCAAGATTCTAAATTTTTGACAGGTTACACCAATGAAATAATACTTCTAGCGGATGCAGATTTGTATGCAGTCATTAATTACTTTAGAATTGAATTACCATTGCATTTAAATAAAATTTGGATCCAAGAACCAATAAAAGAAAAATTTTTATGGCTTATGGAGGAATATTTTGGAATGTCAAATTTGAGATCTGATATTAATACATTTCGAACGAAGAACGAATTATTTACAGCCGGTATACCTAATAAAATGAAAATTGTATCTATATGGACGGAAGATATTGTATTTGCTAAAAATTTAGCAACATCTTTAAATGTACAGCATTTCTATTATATAATATGATGCAGTTTTTTTTAGGCAATTTTTATAATTATTATTAATATTATTTGTTTTTTTTAATTATTTAGAGAGATGTTTTGTTTATAAATACATACATGGACTTCCACTGTGGTGTTGTACTTTTGCCTTATACAAAAATATTTGATAAAACATTGCATAAATGGTGCAAGTCTAATCTCGATGATTGTATAAAAAAATCAAATATGCAGAAAAATAATAATATAGTTTACAATTTATTTTATGATGGTATGTGGCAGCAACCTGTAGAAAGCACATATTGGGTACATAATGATAGTCAGTGGGCAAATGCAACAAGGTACAGCATATTTTCTTTATGATCTTAATTATAATTCTTTTAAATTTGTGATGTTTAAATTTTATATAAAATTTTCATTGATATATTATTGTAGTGAAGATGTTAACAGATGTATTAATTCAGCTGAAAAAGGATTCAAAATTTGGAGTACTAAACCTATTACTTTTAGAGTGCAAGTATTGTCCAAATTTGCATCTATATTAAGATGCAATGGGTATGTATTAAGTTATTAGAAAGTTTTTATATATTTTTATACTTAATTTGTGTATTTCTGCACTTAATTATTCGCAACAATAATTTTTTAAACTGATTTTCTCATATTTTTTTTTAGTAAATCTGTATTGGCAGATATAATAGCAACAGATATAAAATTCTCATATATCTATCAGAATTCTTTATCATGCTCACAAAGTGGAGGATTAGAAGTAACGAAAATTCGTAATCCAAAGGGTGTTATCATTTTGAAAGCGAAAGATGAAACTGTTTTATTTCGTCAATTAACACAAATTTTAACTATTGGTAATTCTGTTATTGTAATATGCGATACAAATTCTTGTAGTTTGGCACCATATTGTAATATGCTTTCGGCATCTGCAATGCCATCAGGTGTTATAAATTTGTTGTCAAATGAAGATCTAAACAAACTAGAATTAGCTTTATGTGGAACGAATTATGAAAGCTATGCAGAACAGTTTTTCTCAGAAAATAATATGGAAAAAATATATATAAATCTTACCATACCCAAGCAAATTATACTTCCACTTAAATAATTTTAATTGTAATATTAAATGTTTGTGACAAAAATATATGGATCTATATATATATATATATATATACGAGTTC
>NW_017259222.1:367114-372050 GCF_001594045.1 Atta colombica
AAATTAATTTATACAATATCCAGTATTGAATCCTTGATAGGCTTTCTTAATTTTAATCTTAACTTAAGATCATAAGAAAATGATTCAATTTTATTATTTTTTTATTATATTATTTTATATAATCAAATCTGTTAAAAAGATTTTTAATTAAAAAAAATAATTTCTTTTTTCGGTTAGAATAGTTCTTGGTGCTTAATAACAAGTAAATTTTTGCAAATACATTTTTCAATTTTAATGAACTGTGCACCGGTTTTCGAAACGGATTTAGAAACGCAATTCAAAGTAAGAATTCAAACTCTAGCTCTAGGTATTTTTCGCAATAAGTTCTTTTCAAATTTTTAAAATGTTTCTTAGCATCAATATTAAATAGATGATTATTTTAATTTAAGATATTAATATTTTAGTTTGCGATTGCATTTCAAATCCGACCATCCGAATAATAGGCATGCGGTTTATAAAATTAAAAACTTTGCGAAAATTTGTATGTGAACATTATTAAACACCAAGATCCATTGTGACAGAAAATAGGATTATTTATCTTAATTGATTTATTTTCATCAGTCTAATTTCTAATTAAAGGATTTTTATAAATTTAATCGACAGAAGTATCAGCATAATAAATGTAATCGAATCAATAGAATATAATAGATTGGTGATAAAAACCCAGAAATTCTCATTTTAATAAAAAATCGGTAAAATGCCGTAATCAAATATTTCATTCTATCAAATAATCAATTTAACTTGAGATTTATATCACTAATCTGTTGTTAGACTATCTACTGAACCGTCTAATCGAACTTATTTAATGGAATCTACTATAATCTACTAGTATAATATTAATATTTTATATTAAAGATTCAGAATGTATCCTTTTATTTTTACTTTTAACTTACATAAGCAGAAATTTAAAAAATTAATTGCAATATTTTTATCATAAAAATAATATACATTTCAATAGCAAGTTATTCATATGCTGCTAAAATAAACATGCATATCTCAATATAATAAAAAAAATTATTTTTTTTATATATTATCTAAAAGCTCTTTTGTGAATTTTGTACTATATGTTTCACACATTGGTATAATATAAAATAATGGAATAACTTGAAGTAGATAGAAGACCTTAAAAAGATAAATTTATAAAAGTTAATTTTCGTAAAATGTATAACTTTCATTTTTTGTACTTAAAGAATCACTTCGTATATAAGTAAAAGATATAATTAAATATAAATATAAATAATCTGTGTGACTTTTTTATAAATGTATATATAAATATATATGTTTTAAAATATATATAACTGCATTTGTGTCAACATATCACAATTAATATAAGGAATGTAACAATTGAAAATTACAACCATGATTTGATTGAAATATCTCTAGATAGAAACATAATGATTAACTCTTAATCATTAAACTGTATGCGATTTAGTAATTAAATATTTTTGCTGCGAATGTTTTCACATATCGATCTATGTTTGCGTTACGAATTGCATGATCCTTTATAGTAACACTATCCGTTTGTGTCTTATACAATATCTGACAAGAAACGAATCTATTTATCTTACAAAAATTCTGCTTATCAAAAATATTTCAATCTTTATA
The DNA here is from genome assembly GCF_001594045.1 of Atta colombica. Classification (NCBI taxonomy): domain Eukaryota; kingdom Metazoa; phylum Arthropoda; class Insecta; order Hymenoptera; family Formicidae; genus Atta; species Atta colombica. Next base: position 368,720 of record NW_017259222.1, read on the forward strand.
AATTATGATTTTATGAATTGTGGATAGAATCCAAAATTATATCTGAGTTGTTCGAGGAATACAAATGTGAGAATAGTTTGCGGCGTTAACCGAATAAATGCAGGTACATAGCCCTAAAAATAGAAACAATTTATATTGATTTTATCCAAAATTATTTAATAATATATCGATATAAAGACTTTTTTCAATCATACTTACTTTAAAGAAAGCCAGTGGCCCAAGTTTGGCAGTATATAGGAAGATTTCTATTAGGTTCTGTACAGAAAATATAATATAGTCGCGAATTACATATATTTTTAAATTTATTTCATTTAGATTTAGATCTACTTACTTTAAATTCTCCAGGCTTAGCATTCATTGCTCGTGTTTTAAGAACATCTAAAGGTTGCGTAAGCGTTGTTGCAATAGCACCCTATCAATACAAAAGGATGTAAAACATTATCTCTTTTCGAATATATCATAAATTTAGAAATGATAAGTCTCAATATTTATAGACACTCACTGCCGATACACTAGATAAAACGTGTGTTGAAGGATTATCCTGAAAATAGTCAGTTTGTAACAATATTGTTTTAATCTGATCATAAAAGCTCAATTGTCCGATAGTCATCAGTGCTGCTCTCATGGTCGCAGTCGAACACCCACTAAACAATTGACGAACTCCTTCTTGTTGAATTACACGCAACAATCCATCTAAAGCATGCTTATAACTATGTGATAAAGGAATATGTTAATAAGATCAACGAAGTATAATATAATCGAATAATAAGGACATCAATTCTTACTTTCTTCTTAGCTCTGGTGCTACTTTAATATCATTCTGCATGCGTACATTAATCACATCGCCAGGAGTTCCAAAGACACCGCCAGTAGCACCGGAAATTCCAGCCAACATAAGCTTTTGATAAAAAGGCAACGGATGACCAGACGATTCAAGTGTCTGTTTGCCGACCTATTATATTCAACATGACCTGTGTATAATAAATTAAGAAGAAAACGTTTATATACATATAGATGATGCACATAAGGTTTACATATACCGACCTCGTATGCTCCAAATCTTATTGTAGAATATGTAAGTTGGCGGAGTAGGGAAGCACTGAGTCCATTATATAAAGCTAATATTCCTTGTTTCCTAATTATTCCAATAGTAGAATGTACTACTGATAGCTTGCCTTCTTGTTGTGTTTGTAAATGAACCTAGAAAGAAGATCTGATCGTTTAGTCCCCTAATTTACACATTTCTTTATTCGTATTTCTGTATCTGCATTTAAAGAGAAGTGAGATATTTATCAGTAATTTGAAATAATTTCTAATTACACAAAATGTTCAAACTGTGTAATATCTTTCACTACTTTTACTAATAAAAAAGTACTGATATAAGAATGAACAAGACCTTCAATAAATCTAAAGGATGGGTCACACATGCAGCAGCTGCGGAAGAAATACCACCAAAGTACCAGCGTGATAATTTTTTACTCTTGTCAGTCATTGTTCTACTCATTTTTCCACTGTATACTAAGCAATAATTAGGAACATATCTATGGCACTAATGTTGACACTGGCACTGTAAACAGGAAAATTAATTAAAACATATACTGATTTATCCAAAAAGTTTATAATTAATTTATCTTACCTAATAAATTAATATATAATATAATATGCTAATAAAACAAAATGTTAAATTTTATTATTTAGTCACTATATATGAAAATGTTCTCGATTTTGAAAATAGACAAATAATTTACAGAAAAAGGAGACTAAAAAATTATCATATCAGAGTTTAGATAGCATAAAAAGAAATGCATATAGTTTCTACAAATGTATGTACATTAATATAAATTTATATTCTAAGTTAAACAGTTCAACTGGACTAATATTATTTGAGCTAATATTTTATTGATTTTGGTAAAGCTGCTGATTTATCTATTTTTTTCAACATTTCGAATATTTACTAATACTATATTTACTATTTCGATAGATTAAAAGAAAATTTTTATGACTCAATTATCCATATGAGTTAATAAATTGAATACATTTATAAAATAATTAAAATCTAACATTAGAATGCAAAAAACAGATTATAATACGTTTTACATGAGTACAATTATTAAAAACCATAAATGAACCGGAATTATATTATTAATAGAAACATCATTCAACACTCGGCAAAATAATTGAAGATAGAATTAATTTATTACATGAATTCGATTGGAACAATGTTATAACATTTATTAAAACAAGAAAAGAGCATTATAAGAATCTGATCTCTAAAATGATACATATACATATATCCAAAAACAAAAGCAAGATTTAAATTTGCAAAATGATACGGATTTTTTAAATCCGTTATATTGTAAGCTTTTTACAAAATCGTAATGCTTTTATGTTTTATTAATTAATTTACTACGTATAAATATGCTATTATTTGCTCATCAATCTCTCACAAACTCATAACAATTTGCATTGTATATACCTTTCATATTCTGTATTTTGCTGTCTTATCACCGTTATTTTATTACTAATATAAGTTAATTTTTAATTATTTTGTATATTAGACTATGATAGCTTTATAGTGACAGTTTAATATTTCAGTCATTTTTCGACTAATGATTTAAGTATTCTATTAAAGACGTTCATTAATAACTTTTTTATTTCTGGACTTTATACGATGTTTTTTTGTTTTGGTAAAGCACTAATTTTATTTTTATTTTCAATAATTTTACCATGTTCATTGCAACGCTCAATAATTTTGTTAATTATATCAATTTTATACTAAAGAGGACTCAAATCAAATGTCAAAATGTCTATTTTTGTATTTAATTCTTATTATTTTTTTGCACACGTTTATTCATAGTCGCGGCTTTCATGGGCTTTATTTGAATATATAATAATTTATTTCTTCGGAGCCTTGTTCTTTTATTAATATAAATTTTTTTACAGTATATACATCACGTAGCAAATTATATTATATTAAATACTCCGAAATATCTATTTTCTTTTTTTAGAAACTCATGAATTAAGATGTTATGAAATTTGCAATGTTCTATAATTTCTTACGCAAATATAAACCGAAAATTCTTGTTAAACTCAAGTCAGGTTAAAATTAAACCAAATAAAAATACGCAGAAGCGATTTAGCGATAACGATGATTCTATTCCTCAGTCAATAATTCAGCTACACTTTTTAGGATGACACAGTTCGAATGAGAAGAAGTCAAGCATGGCGATTCGCCATATTTGCACGAATGAATTCGCTATTGACGACTACTAGGCGAAAATGTATATACTTATTTAAAAAAAAAAAAAAAAAAAAAAAAAAAAAATAAATT
>NW_017259222.1:372150-383323 GCF_001594045.1 Atta colombica
ATTTTGCAATCATTATAAATAATTGAATAAGTTGAAAGTTCTATAATCTTTCCATTGTCCAAATTTATCGAAAGGTTTTGTAAAATATCTAATAAAATTTTCTTGGTAAAATACTATAGAAATATAACAGAATTTGATACCCAACAGAACATGATAGCGGAAATCGAATCAGAATCTATTTTGTAATCATTTAAATGATTTATTTAAATAATATATTCAATTTAAATGATTACAAAATGATTCTGCTCAATTTCCATAATTGATTTGTTATCACATTTTGCTGGTAGAATAATTCAACGCGAATGTGATGGTTGACGTCAATCTACCGTGACATTCTACAAGAGTCGAATTGTCAGCATACTGTTAATATTTTGCTTCCTATCAATTTTATTCTACAAACTCAATGGATCGGTGAATGAAGGCTAATATTAACAAATGTTCAAATTTCTGATTTTTTTTTATCCGTTCCTCTATAAGTATACAGAAATAGCTTTTTATTTAATTTTATTCGAAATTCAGTCTTGTCCTAAAAAATGAATTCGGGCGTACAAATATGCTCAGTTGCTTAAATGCTTCAAACTGCTTCTCCTTCCAACTCAAGCAGATCGATTAGACTGGATCTTACGATTGTCATTCGAATATTTTGAATTAATGAGCTTTTCGAGTGAAATAAGCATAAAGTACTTACAAGCTTAGAAACAACGATGTCAAAAGAACGTTCCGATCCAGTCGACAGCTGGATTTCGACTGATGTAATAAGCGTAAAATGTTTCATTCCAGGGGAATGAAAAAAGGCTGAGAAATGACGTATAGCAGGCGCGTATCAGCTGACAACCACGTGCAATAGTACCATCTTCCTCACGTAACAATCGAGAGTTAGAATCTCCAATAGAACATAAGGAAGTGGAATATGTACTGTTTACGTAGTCATTATCGATATTCTCGCTTATCGCCTATCGCGATAAACAGCTGAACACATTGACGTATACGACGAGTTATGGAATTAACGAACGAGTTGTGAATTGTGGAAATGCTGTACTATTCTTTAAAACAAATCACGTTCCGAAACAAAATTCATCTGGAATTTTTGCACTTAATATTCTATTTAAATATATATTTATTTTTACAATATTAAATATATATTATTTTATTTAAATATATATTATTATTATTATTATTAATATTAAATGTATATTATTATATTATTACCTAATTAAATTAATATACAATATATAATATGAAATTGTATAATTAATATTTAGTTAATTTATATTGTCTACAATGAAGTGCGTAAACGTAGTGTAAATGTTCGTAGTTGTAACGATTCACCAATCATCAGGATATTCTCCTCGTATTCAAGTGTGATTGGTCAATTCTTACAACTACGTTTACGCAATTATAGATCGGACTTAAGGTTGTAAAGGTATTTTCACAGCGTCAAACGTCGAGTATCGTGAGATTGCTTTTGCTAGGGTCAGTTTCATCAATGCCAGCTTAATCGGCCGTTGACTGACCAATCGCATTTGCTGTTTAGTAGAATCAACCATTGCGGTTGACAGTTAATCACGATTAAGTTTGATCGGCGAAATCGATTGATGAAATTGGCTCTTATTCATCAATTTTGATCACGTGACCTATTTTTAGCGAATAGTAATGCTCGACGCTCGATACTTCAATAATAATCTTGAATTTGGTTTCCTTTTTATTCCATTTTATTCCGTGATGTGCCGCTAGTGTACTAGAAAGTTTCGAATATGTTATTTCTTTCTGCTTGTTTCTCTTTGATAAAAGTCTGTGACTTCGGCAGAATATCTTTGCACGTGTGTCGCAACGTTGTTTTGAATGATTTTGAGGACCGGTTTCGTTTTATATATATCAGTATTTTTACCATTGTGATACGACTCTGACTCCTGATTTATTTAAATATAAATTAATATAAATGTCTTTTAATTTAATTGAAAACTAATTTGATTAAAAACTAAATAATTTTTTTGGGTAATAAAAGATGAGCAAAGCTAATCTTAAGGAAGCGTAAGTAATATTTTATTCTGATGTGTCATAAATACATACAATAAATTATTTTTTAAGCTTCTGTTTTACAATCTTTTAACAATTGTGTTTTGATAATTACTCTCCCACGTTATACTTATAGATTTGAGGTAGAGTCTAAATATGGAGCGTTTTATACTGGCGGCAATGTACAAGTAGGTTTTATAGATATTAAAGAATTTATTTATTATTTTGATTCTACAATGTGAGTTGATAGTCTGTAGTTTAAAGCTGATTCTGCAAAGGATGGATAATTCAAAATCTTAATTCTTTAATTCGTCTTACCAACTATTTATAATCTGTCCTCTCGTTGCAGTGGAGTGCAAATGCAGAATACTTATTTTGCCAGAAAGGAGGCACTGTGTCCATATTGTCTATGAGCAAAGGTTCTGTGATATCATCATTGTGCATAACAGAAGCTGATCAATTAGAGGATACAATCAATTGTTTTGCACTTTGTAATGAAGATACAGGCATAATCACCCATCACAAGAGTGGACTGTTCAAATTATGGGATTGGAAAAGTAATCGACTGAATTTTAATTTTTTATTGTTTTCTATATTTTTATCTGCAACACTTTTATATATTCTTTTTTTATGCTTGTTATAGCTAATAAGTTAATGAAATTATGGAAATCAATTCATAAAGGACCTGTAATGCAAATAACTCTTTCGAATAATAGTATTTTAATGGCATCTGGTGGAAGTGATGGATCTGTCAGATTGTGGAATTTACAACATCATGCATGTACACATAATTTTAAAGGAATACAGGGAGTAGTTAGGTAATTATATATATGGTATTCCAGTAAACAAGAATGGAAATGAATTTAGATTTTCAGGAATACGCATTTATAATAGTATATTAAAAAAATATATACATATCTGATAAAACATTTTTTACTTTAATAATTGGTCGTATTATATTACTATTTTACTTTATATTGACGAGAAATAAAATTGTAAGATTGTCAGTATATGTATTCGAATCTTTTAAAGTTAAAATTTTCGAATTTGTATTCAGTATTCATAGATTTAATTGATTTTACTTGATTTAATTTGTATTTATATATAAGTAGTTCGCACATTTCTATTTGCTTTAAAATAGATCATTATAATTTAAAATATTGCTCTGAGTGACTATTGATCTTTATTTTCATTTCATTAGCGTGTTGGAATTTTATTCCAACAATGAAAAATCACTTCTCTTTGGAGCTGGTGACAACACAAAAATTTATGGTTGGGATATCATTACCGGACAGGAAAAAATTATTCTCTCTGGACATTTTAGTAAAGTAACATCTCTTAGTTTTCACGAAAATGGAAATTATTTAGTTAGGTAATAAAGAAATTATGAAATATAAGATACACTATAGATACATAAATATAAAATACATTATAGATAGAATGTGAATGTAATATAATATATACGTACACAGTTCGGGAAGAGACAGAGTATTGATCTTGTGGGATATATCCACTGGAACATCAATACGTGTTTTACCAGTATACGAAGGAATTGAAGGAATTTTTATAATATCTGCGAAATGTCTTCCAGTATTTATTACATCACGTAAAAGCGATGGTATATATGTTGCTTCGGCTGGCGAAAAAGGTATAATATAATAATTGAAATATGTGTGTGAGATGTGTGGTTTATGCTCCACACGAAAGTAGTATAATTTAACTCTTAATGTACACGACGGTTTTTGGGACTTTTATTACACATTTCCAATGTGCATTAGGATTAATATAAATTCTCTAGGTGTCGTTAAAATCTGGGAGATGAAAACGGGCAAGCAGATTTATGTGCAAGACGATCCTTTAGTGCCACCGTCTAAGGAAGAAGGAGGCTTATCAATTACGCACTTACTTTACAACAGCATCTCTAATATTTTTGCAGTAGTATCTGTCGATCACAACATAATTGTTCATTCAATGGAGTTATTTGAATGCAAAAAGCAGGTTTGATATATTTGGTATAAAAGTCTATAAAATTATATAAATACTAATTTTAAATTACAAAAGTTGGTAGGCTACAGCGATGAAATTCTAGATGTTGCGTATCTTGGAGATAATGATAGTCATATTGCACTCGCGACAAATAGTTGCGATATAAAACTTTATGAAATTGCCTCTATGAATTGTCAACTATTATGTGGTCATACTGACAGCATTTTGGCTCTCGCTACGACTTTAGTAAATGTAAATCTGCTTCTATCTTCGGCCAAGGTATTTATATATTTTAATAATATGTAATAATAGTGTATTATATCAGTTTATTGCTCTCAAAACAGATAACAATTTATTTTATACTTATTTTACTTACAACTTTCAACTTAAATTAATTTTTTATGAACTGAGGATATGCCTGGATAAATTAAAATGGGACACCCTGTATAATAATATAGAAAATTGATATTATATATAAAATTATTATTTATAGGATAATAGTGTCCGCGTATGGCTACTGGATAAAGATACAATGAGGATGTCTTGCATTGGACATGCCGTTAGACATACAGCATCGATTAGTTCTATTGCCATATCTCAAACATTACCTAAATTCTTCACTACTGTTGCTCAAGATTCATGCTTGAAACTGTGGGAATTACCCAACAATCTCGAATCACATAGTAAGTAAAATGTATGATTTCTTATAAATAAAATATATATGAAATATATGGAGTAGTATAGAACCTCGTCATTTTGTTTTTCATTTGATCACAATCAAATTAATTAATATGGTATGCCCTCTAATTCAGAATGTGGGGTAATTTTAAAACAGTATCAGGATGCGTGCGTGCGCTTGATTTTTTATTTTAAAGAATTATTTTGGAAAATTTTAAGTAATTTTCTAGAAATATAAAAAAAATAGGAGAAATCATCGTCGTAAAATATTAGAGAAATATTAAAGATTAACAAATTATTTATTTTTAAGAAAAAATGAAAATATTATATTTGTTCATAATAACATTTTATTTTATTTTTTTTTAGTTACTTTAATTTTATTAATTAACACATTTTATATAAATTATTTATTATTGTAGAACTTACAGTCATGTTTTAGCAGCTGTTCTTATAACTATTAAGATAAAGGGCGATATTTATAATTTATTCTTATTTTGAGATCGTCTTAAGTAATACTTTAAGATGCTTAAAATATTTTCCTTTTATCCGATCGGGCTACAGTTTTACATCGATTTTTTAAAAATTGGAATCATTTTGAGAGATGTGTTACAAAAATATTCGAAAATCGAAAATAAAAGGTATCTTAGTATATGATAGGGTGACTATAGTATATATTAATAGTATACTAATAGTATACTAGAGTGACTTTTATTTTTAACTTTTGAATATTTTTAATATGCAATCCATACATACACATACTATATATATATATATATATATATGTATATTACATGTAAATATATGTAATCTTTGTTGCTTACAGATCAAGATTTATCATTAAATGTAAGGCATACAATATTAGCACATCAAAAAGATATAAATTGTGTAACCATCTCACCAAATGATAAACTGATTGCTACAGCGTCGCAAGATAAAACTGCTAAGGTATAGCATCACTGAGAAAATTATTGAGAGAAAAATTATTGATATTTATAATTACATGTTACTGTAATTATTATTTTACTGTAATTATTATTATTATTATGTTAATTTATAATACTTACTATATAATAATATACTATATAATAAGTTCTAATAAATACACACACACACACAAACACACACACAGAGAGAGTTAGCAACCAATTACATTATAATGTTTAGTTATAATTATTATTACTAACTTATAGCAGTAATAATCGTAACTATAATGACATATAGTTACAGATACTAAAAAATTTTCTCTCAATGATTGCTTTAATCAAATTTACTTTACCTGAGACTGAATAACTAAAATGTTAGCTTATAAGAATATTATAAGATAATAATTATTTGTAGTTATGGTATGCTGAAAATTTACAATTAGTTGGTGTGCTTCATGGTCACCGAAGAGGCGTATGGTGTGTTCGATTTTCGCCAATTGATCAAGTACTTTTAACAACGTCTGCTGACTGTACTATGAAATTGTGGTCTTTAACGGAACTCAATTGTCTAAAGGTACCTAAAAGAAAAATAAATTGTCTTTTTTTTAAATTTACCAATAACTTTTTTAAATCTAATTTAATTATTTTAATTTAATTATTTTTGTTCTTGTCACAGACATTTGAAGGACACGAATCTTCTGTCTTGAGAGGAGAATTTTTATCATGTGGTATGCAACTAATAACGTCGGGTGGAGATGGTCTTCTGAAATTATGGAATATCAAAACGTCCGAATGCATATCAACTTTGAACCAACATGAAAGTCACGTTTGGACGCTCGCAGGTGAGCCTATTTAATCTTTATGCATGAAAATGTATAAATACATACAGAAGACAAAATATGAACATATGAAAAATTTACTTGTTATCCAGGGTTTAACATACTTGTTATATTAGTAAAAAATTTTAAGGAGTGATTTTTCAAGATAAATACTTCATAAATTCAAGATAAAAACTTCTTATAATCATTTATCCCAAACGATTTAGTTTCTAATATCCGACACAAAAAAAATATAATATTTCATTTACAAAAACGAAGTTGACCTTGAAATCTTTGAAATATTTACTTATATTACTTATATACCATGTAATAACTCCCTCAAAATACAACTTTTGTATATAACAATTTTTCATATAACGCATATAATAAATATTACAAGTTTTTTAAGGTGTGCAAGTTAAAGTTGTTCTATCCTGTGTAAGCAATTGAAAGATGTTTTTTGTTAAAAAAATAATATAACAATTTATTAATGATTATTCAAGCGTTGCATGAGTATTCCCACAAGAAGTAAGAATTTGTATTAAAAATAAATGATAGACTTCTTATTAATAAAACAAGTATATTTTCTAACTATTTATATTGTTTTGTTCATCCATTTGTATATGATATACATTTTTCACATTTAGTATATTGTTCATATAGTTACAAAAGATCAGAAACATATGATCAGTGGAGGTAGCGATTCATTATTAGTTATTTGGAGAGACGTAACTGAAGAAAGAAAAGCGCAAGCCGCATCGGAGAAAGCACAATTTGTGCTTGAAGAGCAAAGATTGGCCAATTTACTTAAAGCTGAAGAACTGCAGGCTGCATTAAAATTGGCTCTAAAACTAGAGCGACCATTACAAGTGCTCAAAATCATAGAAGGTAGTTATTTCGCATTGATTTTATTGTAAACTTTTTCAGTGTTATATTTGGTTTGTGCGCATTATATCAATAATGTTCAAATTGTCGTATTCGACAAGTGAAAAATAACCTAATGCTGAATTTATATTTGGACCAACCGAGCGAACTGAATGAGAATGAATTCAAGAAATGTTGCACTGGTGTTTCTGAATTCTGACAGTGCAATTTGATATAGCACCAAAGTAATTCTGCACTCGCACTGCATTAGAGCAGCACTAGTGTACCAATTCGTTATGTTATATCGATATGTGTATCTGCATGCATACGTGCAGGATTGGATAAGTTAATTTTTTTTTAACTAAGTTAAGTTAATGTTAACTGTCTTGAAAATTTAAACTGTTTGATGTAACTGTTTTGAAAACTTAATTAAAATTTAAGTTAATTCATAATGAAATTAATGGAATTAAAAATTAAGTTAAAAAAATAATTAAAAAGTTAAAGGTTAAATTTGTCCGAACAACTAAAAAAATAAAGAAAAAGAAAAAGTTTGATCATTTTACATAATTTTTCGTATTTTTCCTTTCTCACAACATATTTATTAAAGAATTTGTTTATTTTTGTTCACAAATAACTATTATACAATTTTGTATTCAATTTTATTATTATCCTTTTGTATTATGTCTGAGGATTGACTTAAAAAAAAAATCAAATTAAAAGTTAATAGTTACCGATAAAATTTAACTAAATTTAATTAAAAAGTTAAGAGTCTAAAATGTAACTAAGTTAAAATTAATTAACTTTTTAACTTTTTATTTTAACTTTTATCTTTTTAACTTAGCACTATTCAATCCTGCATACGTGCATATAAGTATACATACATATATATGCATCCAAAGATTTTGGACGCATATTTTGTAAGATTATTATAAGATTTTTTTTGTAACAGCTATATCGAAGAAGACGAACAATGAGTTTACAGAAATAATAAAGGAATTAAAACCATATCACAAGGAAACATTACTCAAGTGTGCAGTTACATGGAACATGAACAGCCGAAACTCGCTTGCTGCTCAAGTATAATATGAAATTTAATAATTTACTGTTTAGAAATTAAACAATTTTGATAATTATACTCTAAACTATGTTTACATCTGATATTTTTTGAACAATTGAAAATATGAGAAAATGTTGAAACACATTTGAGAAATTAACTTTTTTTATCAAATAATTTGTGAAAGATAATCTTGTGAAAGAGGTGAATTCGAAAATTTTTAATGAAGAGTCAGTTTAAATTACTTTTTATCATATTTTAGTTGTAAGAATTAGAAAAAGATAAAGAACAAATTAAATTAAGATCAAATTACAAGAGATTAAAATTAATAGATTGAAATTTATCAGATTAATAGATTGAAATTTTATCTATCAGAATGCGTATTTTGAATAACAAAATTTTTTTTATTGCATTGGATTAAATTGGATTCAATTGGATTCAACAGGATTTAATTGGATTGGACAAACTATATTTTTCTTTTCATAATCTTAAATTGAGATGTATTTACGAGGTACAAAAAACTGATATTATTTTTAGATTAAAAGGCTTAAAAATGTATTTCATGCTATTCTATAAATGAATTAACAATGCATTCAGATTAAAAAAAGATTCATTTTAACATTCGAGATATGCACTGAAAATTCGGAAAATCTAAGTACCTTTCATTCCGTTTCAATCCATTCTCGTTTACTGAGATATCTTTACTGAGAAGTTTTATTTTTTGTTTTTTAGATTTAGTTCCATTTGAGAAGTTCCTAAAGAAGTTTTTCTAAAGAAACCATATCTATTTATCTATTTATCTTTTGATTATTGATAGTTAAAATTAAGTAACTGCTGTTTAGAAATAAAAGAACATATTTTCCGACATTTTTCCACATTTTCAACTGTTTCGGGACAAAGGAAAGCAAATAAATGTTAGAGACCTTGTATAATAAAAATTTAATAATTTGATTAAAAATTTTTTTTAGTGTTGTGAAACAAAATTTCTACTAAAGAACACTTTTTTTTCATGCATGCAAATATCTTTAAAACTCTTTATCTTATAATTTTTTAATCATTTCTAGGTAATTATAAATGCCTTAATAACAGAAATCGGGACGCAGGAGCTGCAGACACCAAATTTATCTTCTACTCTAGAAGTTATGATGCCTTATACTGACAGACATTTTAAAAGATTGACAAAACTTTTGCAGGATCTATATTTATTAACGTATACTTTTAATCGTATGAAACCTGATATTATATCAATTGGTACCAAATAAGTTATACATATAAATATAGTTATACATATGTATATAATATATACATATATTATGTATATTATGAATATGTAAATATACAAATTCTATTAATATAATATGTAAGTTGTACAAATTCTATTTTTTTATTGTTATGTATCGTATACGAATGTATATAGGGTGGTCCATGTAAAATGTTATAAGCTATTATCTCTGAAGATATGTGTCAAATGAAAAATATATTTAGATAAAAGTTTTATGACTTTAAAGGAGACAAGATGGAATCATTGATTTGAATTTGAGTCTTGTCAGGGCAAGGTCATTTTGATCTTTTTAAATGAAACTCTCTATTTTTCATTATATCTTCTTGTAGCACACCTTAAGAGCTTTCCAAAATATTATAATATAATATTTTTTATGAAGTACTTTTCGAATTATAAAGCTTGAAAGTTACAGTGTCGGCATTTGAATTATCTAAGATATTCAAACGATGCTAAAACCTCTTGAATGTTGTTCATGACCTTGATAATATTTGTTAAGATCAAGGTTATATATAAGGTATAGATTATTCCTCTTATTTTCATTTTTACACTAAAAATTTATTTTTGCATAAAAGTATTTCTACATAAAAGTAAAAATAAGAGATAGATAATAACTCTTGATCTTAATGAATGTTATTGAAATCATAATCCTAAACAACATTAAAAAGGTTTAACCGTTGTATGGATAATATTAATGCCGGTGATCCTATAACTTTCAATCTTTATTACTTAAAAAATATTTTATGAAAAAAATATTTTATTATATTTCGAAAAACTTTCGAGGTGTGCTACAAAAATATGCAATGAAAAGTGAAGAGTCTTATTAAAAAAAAATTCAAATTAATCTTGCCTTGAACTTAACAACGCCACCTAAGGTCAAACTAATAATTTCAGCTCATGTCATCCTCGAAGTAATAAAATTTTTGTCTGAATATATTTTTCATTTAACAATACTTTCAGAAATAATAACTTGTAACATCTTACATGGGTCGCTTTGTGTGTGAGTGTGTGTGCGTGTGCGTGCGTGCGTGCGTACGTGTGTTTGTATGTTATGCATCCAGATATATTCTCTAGAATATATACACTAAATCATTATCTATTCTACATTAAATATTAAATTTTTTAATAGACTTCGCAGTAATTAAGTCATGCAATAATATGATAATATTAGATGAATGATATGAGAATTTTTCTGTATGCGCAATTATGCAGTGATAAAACTTACAAGTTCACGAGATGTTCACAGAGATAAGAGAGAAATTTCATCGTACAGATATATGAATCATCGACTATTATATAGAATTTTTTAGCCTCTTTTTGCAACGCGAGTAAATGATTATACATGATAAATTCTGAGAAGTTAGTCAAGCCGAGAAGTTAGTCAAGATATCTGATATTAAAATCACGCATTTAATTGCGTGCATTAATTAAATGATTATATGTAAATTATACGATTAGGGATAAACGTGAGAATTTATAATAAGTCTTAGACATATAATAAATGTGTGCATTGATGTTATAGGTTGCTACACGAGAATATACTTATATATATATA
>NW_017259222.1:383423-393752 GCF_001594045.1 Atta colombica
CATGTATGAGTTTAAGCAGGAGCACCATGTGAGTGGGAGCAAGTCTCTTTGGTCTGACTATCTGGTTTTCAGTAAATTTGCTCGCCCGACCGCACTGACGGATTACAAGGAAAGATCAGTCGGAATCTGTTAGTGGTGCTGTTAAGTGGCAGAAAAGGGAGTATTTGAGAATGATTTTCGAAGAAAAAGTCTTCGTTTTAATACTCCTCGTTTATTTGTTAGGAGTACTATTATTCACGGATGCAATCAAAGTGTAAGCTGCACTTAATTTTATTACTAATGGCATGGAAAAAGAAAGAAAGGATAAAGAAATATATAAAATATATAGCACAATCACAAAAGACAAGCGCGTAATTCGCAAGGATATACAATTTCTTACAGACAAGAAAAGACAAGAACTATATACACATAATAAGATATATTATATAAAATGCACATGTAATTGCATGTAATTTAGATATGATTTAGATTTGAATATAAAAATGTTTAGAAGACACTTTATCTTTTAAAAAATTTGTTTATTAAAATTTTAAGTTTATAGTTTAACAAAATTTAGTGAATATTTAAAACTCATTTTTACCTTGAAAGATAAGGCAGAGCGGTTTTTTCAACATCAAGCACTGATGGTTTTTACGAGATGTATATTTCCATAAATTTCGTAAAACCGCGCATGTCGTTATCCTTCCACTGAAAAATATCGCATCAAAACAGAAAAAAACAGAAATGTGTTAATGCTAACATATTCGATTTTTATCCTCGTTTCTCGTCTATAATAATGTATCTTTTTACGTAAGCTGGGCGTATACGTTTGTGCGTCCGATGTAAGGAAACGCGACATCGAGAAATAAAATCCGCTTGAATACTGTTTTTAACCTTGCAAAATTTTAGCTTTTCAAACAATTATCAGTGCATAACATTTGACCTTCTTGTAAATGCAATTGATCGATCAGTTAACGAATTATAATGTAATACCGTAAATTATACTGAAAAGAGCGAAAACTGTTTCTTTGTACGGTGCAAAAATAGTCGATTTTTCCAACAACGGGACAAAACGGAACAACAGACTTTAACAAAAGCTATTTTGCAGCAGACTATTAATTGTTTCGTTTCATATTTGTACACTTACGGGAGTCATCAGTTTCATGTTTTCATGTTTCATAAATAAGCATTCAATCCAATTTACACCTGTTCAAATAACAATATTCAAATTTAATTTTCGCAACTCTACCGTGCGCGCATGCGGGTGCCGACATATATGCAATACATACGTTTTTGATTCTCATCAACTTATAAATATTGATTTGATGCTTATTTTAATATCTCAATTATCATATAGCGTTATAAGTAAATCAATTGAAAATAAAAATTCAAACAAAAAGGAAACATATTAAGAAATAAAATGCAAAATATATGTTTACATATATACAAGATGTATCTCAAAAAGCGTCCATGAACCATGTAGTGCTTGGTCAAAAACTGAATTAAAAATTTATGAATCATTTTGCAATTTTTTTTAGTCACTCCATAAATAAAATATCTAAAATTGACGCATAAGACTCATTCTGCATGCAGAACGCAAGTCGCAATATAGTGAGTTACAAGACGTATC
This sequence comes from Atta colombica, assembly GCF_001594045.1. NCBI lineage: Eukaryota > Metazoa > Arthropoda > Insecta > Hymenoptera > Formicidae > Atta > Atta colombica. The sequence goes on from NW_017259222.1 coordinate 385,033, forward strand.
GAAGCAGGACGTAGCGAAGTTCAATTTTTGTGTTTTGCGTCGATCAAGACGTGAACGATCAATTGTTGTCATGCAATGTCAGATTGAATGATAGATTGCCCGCTACGAATCTATGTAAACTACATAGACGCAAAAATTTTATGATCTGTGACTTACTTTCTGTGTCCTGTGCTTTGCGTTCAACGGCTTGCATTCCAGTAGAATGAGCTTAGGACAAAAATTTTTTAAAAGAGTTTATCTTTAAGATTTCATACAGAACATTTAAAATATCTTAACATTGTCTTATTCGTCAATTTTAACTGTTATCTGACAATCTTTAGAAACTAATATCTCGTTAATTATTGCGAAAATTACAAAATGATTCGTCAGTTTTAGACTCAGTTTTTGACGAGGAATAATGTTAAAAGATATGCTTGATTTACGCTCCAGTCTTAACCCTGAAAGCCAATAGATACAGATTTCAGTTAGAACTAATTAGGACTGGCAACCCTACTGGCTGAATTTTAGGATTTTAGGAGCGAAGCATAAATTAAGAGCGAAGCATAAATTAGGCATTTCCAAATTAAAGGCTAAGTTAAAAGTTAAATTAAATTGAAAGTTTTATTTAAAAACATATTTAACTAAACTAAAATAATTATTATTATAATTTGTATAATATTAGATTTTTTAACGATTAAGATTAAAAATTAGTGCAATATACAGGGTGTTTTAGAAATAAGGTAGGAGCCATATTGGGGGCGTAGAAAGGGAACAAAAAAGTCATTATCATGTCACATATCATTTTGAAATATTCATAGTTTTTGAATTAAAAAAAAAGGAAACGTATGTATAAGCCAATGTGCGGTGAAGTCGCGCCGCGTAAATTTATAATACGACCCATCACGTCTCACTCGGCAAGCATTATCACAATGTTGACAGCTTTGGACGCCATATTGGACTAAGAATTAGTAAAGATTTCAATTTCAAAATTAAATGTTTTCCGTTTTCGGTATAAGTATAAAACTCTACCTCACAGATACATATTAATGCGTATACTGGAAAAGAATTTTAAAAACTGAGAAAGAATAAAGTAATTGTTACACAAAAATTATTGCGTTTAGTCAGTAAAATAGACGACTTTAAGATCGTTTTAAAGACGTCTATTTTACTGACTAAGATGATTTATAAAAATATTTTTATCTTTCAAAAGACGTCTTATAAAGACATCTTATGTCCCGATTTTAAACTTTGTGTTATCTGGACAGGTAATTATAGAAATATTTATATTGCGCAGAACAGTCTTCTTTTGCATGTCATAATACGTCACAGAAACTTAATCTTAATCGGTACACACAATTCCATGAGAATGTGTAAATATGGCGATATCTTATATTAACAAAATATTTAGTGAGGATATGCAACATTGTAAATTCAAGTAGCATACAAGATAAGAATTTAATACATAGTCCGCGGCACTCCTTTATGGATATTTTTTATAAATGAAGTACATGTGTTCGATAGAGCACCAAATTATTTTTCGCAAGATATAATAGTTCATATTATGTGGATCATAACAATTTTTCTCTAACAATTGTTTTGCAAAATTTGACAAAACGATACATTCGAAAATTATATTTTGAATTCATTAACTCGTGATAAGAGTAAGAACTTTTAATTGTCACGAAAGACATGTGTCATCAATAGTGATAGAAAAATTAGTTTCAATACACGTTTATCTATATTTCCGGTGTTTTAATAGATGCGTTATTCATATCGACACAAAGAGATAATGAATATACATACTTTTGACACACCCGCGAAGAAACGAGATCGAGAATATTAATTCGAGTCGCTTTTTCAAAGCTAGGCGTGTCAATTGTGTGACACACGTCATTATAAATTGTCTATTGCATTTAACTTTTATAAAATCGCACTCTTTCTATCAGCGTCAAATTACACAACTGTATAAAAAAGAAATCCTAAAGGAAAAGACAATTATTTTATATATTTTTTTCCGCATTCAATACAAATGTTGCTTTTATCAAATAAATATTTTGGAATGTCAGAATATTCTTGAATTTTAGGATTTTAAGAATATTTTACGAATATTTCAAGAATTATCTGGTGAATTTATAAAAAAAAATGCATGTGTGCAATATACTATGACTCTAAATGTAAATTAAGTTTATATAAATAGAACAAAATTAATATCTTATAATAGAAGCGAATTTAATATATTTATTACAAGTAGACCAGGAAATTGCCCATCATTTGGTAGTTCCATGACGCAAACGGAACTTCTACAAGAACTAGCAAATGAATGTCGTTATGATAAAATGGTCAGACCACCTGGAGTAATTAATGAAACGGATCCGATCAGAATTTACACCAAAGCTTTCATTTACACAATAAGGTCCAACATGGCCAAAACTCTGGTATCTGCATAATTTTATTTATACTTAGCTATGTCTTATAGGTAATGCATAGTACATAAGCATCGTGAGGAATGCTAATAGAAAAGAATAAACATTATATTACAGCGATTTGATGTGCATTTAATGATGCAGTTTCGATATTTGGATAAACGACTTAAATTCACGGATATAGCTCCTTATTTGTCTCAAATATACGGTGGCCAAAATGCTCATAAACTAATTTGGACGCCTACGGTGTATGTTGCGAACGAGCGTACCTCAGCAGTAATGGGAAATGGCGTCAAAGATCTACTCATCTCTATCAGTTCTTATGGCATGGTCATATTAAACACTAGGTATTTATAATATTTATTCTCGACGAATTATGCGGTTAAAGTAGGGCTGGGAAATAACGCGTTATTTATCAACACGATTATCATTTTTGTAACATATTTAGAATGACGGTAACAAATTTAGCCGTTACTTTATCATTACTTTAATTTCTTATTATTTTTATACATAGATATATCTATTTAATAGAGCGTATTATTTAATTTTAATAAAAATTTAAACATAGAAAGACATTTTGTACTTTATATCTTATTCTTGGACTGTATTCTGATAGTCACTGCCAATACCGAAAATTTGTAGTGTAGATATGTCTATGTATTAACGTAAACTATACATTTTCAATATTAGCAGTGAATACTGGAATGCATTCGAAATAACGTCAATAATGTTTAAAAAAAGTTTTATAAAAATTTTTAATAAACTCTGTTTGTGAGTTACAATTTGTTTTGATAGAAATAAGCATATTTTTAAAAAGAAAAATGTTATAAAGAAGAATTATCGAAGAATTATCGAATTTATTAGATACAAGTTTAATATAAAGATATGTTTGTTGTAAGATTAGCTTAAAATTTGAATAAGAATAAATAAGAATAACGTTCGATGATTTGTAAAGCAATATTAATATTAATATTAAAATCTTGATAACGACGAATAAACGAGCAAAAAGAGATATTAGAATAAAAATGATTTAATTATAATTAATACATAAAAATAATTCCGTAAATGTCTCAACTCACAGAGTCTTCATCAGTATGGACAATTATATTACAATTATACAATACAATTATATTAATTAAAATATTAACATTTACAATCTAATATGTCGAAATGAGGTAACATTCTAAAAATATCATTCATCCTCTTCAAGATTATTACAATCAAAATAGTTATTGTCACATCATATCCAGAAAAATATATAATAATCAAAATAATTCAAATTAAATCCCCGTTTGATTTTTATGTATTTTTATGTATTTATGTAACTATAATTAAATCATTTTTATTCTAATATCTCTATTTGTTTGTTTATTAATCAAGATTTTTATGTTGCTTTTAAAATTTGGAGTTTTAATATTTATTTTTAATTAATATTAATTATTAAATAATACAATTTTTTAACGTAATATCTTACTTTAACATTATAAAAAAGTAATGTCAAAGGAATGACTCGTTACTTTTTAAGTAATGGTAATGAATTATTTTTTTAAATTAGTAACGAATAATTTTTAATAAATTAGTAACAATAATTTTTGTACAAAAGTAACAGTTGCTTTTATAAAATAATATTTCCAATCCTATGTAAGAGATGCATCCAGATGAATTTTATTCCCAACTTTTTTTTCATTCTACACTAATTTTCAATATAACTGGCCAACAATCGATTACTTAACGTTCGTTTAAATTTCAGATTGGAAACTACCCTGAACTGCGGTCTTCGATTAGAGAAGTTTCCATTCGACGTGCAAGAGTGTCCGCTGGTGTTTGAAAGTTGTAAGTTATCAATTTAACTACCAAAATTAAGTACCAAAATTCAGCTTATAATCAGATCAAATAAGAAATTTCTCTGTTTATTTATGTTATTCACATATGGAACTATTCCTTTAGAGATTATCGCTTATTATTAATATTTATTAATAATAATTAGACAATGATTTTTAAATTATATTATTTATATCATTATCTGAATAATTTATTATTAATTTTATTATATTTATCGTCTATTCATTATATATAATAACTTTTTGATATATAATTTTCCTATTCTACAAGTACGAAATAAATTACGTACTGTAATTATATATGTACATAAATATATATATGTACATAGTTACACATATAAAATATAAATGTATAAAAAATACAAAATATAAAAATATAAAAAGTCTGAACAACGAAGATGTCAATAAAAATCGACTTGAATGTAAGAAAAATGCGAAGAAACACGAGCAGAACAAATGTTTCTTTCTAAAGGGACTCACAATGTGAACGAAATGGTGCTGGACTGGGATGAAGATCCAATTGTCATCGCGGATAATTTATATCTAACGGAGTATAAACTTATGGATACGTGGGTTAATCGTTCCGGAATATCTTATACCCCATCGCAATATCATTATGGGCATTTTGGTAAAGTACAATTGATTTAAGGAATCCTAAAGTGGTCTGTTTTACCAACTCTCTATAACGCGAAATATTGCAGCAATGTTTTAATAATGCGCAATGTTATAAAAATTGCAGCAATATTGTTGCAATATTGAAATATTAATATTATGTTATATGGAAATATTGCAACGATATCGATAAAATATTGCAATTTTAATACTTTGTAGCAAATATTGAATATATTTCTGCAATATTATAATTCAAAAGGCAAGTACATCAGAAATGAACGTGTTTTTTATAAGAAAAAAATGTCTAGACTATAAGAAGGCATATGCAGAATGAATTAGCGAGTATCCTGGATATTCTCAAGCTCTTTCGGGTATACTTTCTAGGTCTCTGAAATGTTTTTTTATTCATAACTTTAACGTATATGTTTTAAAATATGATGCTAAGCAATAATATTTTAGCAATTAATAAAACTGGATTAATTATTGAAATATTGCATAATATTGCTACAATATTTCTTTAAATATCGCATAATTCTTCTTCTTAGTCCTATTCTCCTTAGCCCTATAGTCAAGCGACTTATGACTTATCTTATCTGATGACTTATCTTATATGCCTGTGCGCACGCTAATTGTACACAGTCATATGGGACCTACATTTAACGTTGATTCCAAACGAAGATTTAGAAGAGAAGTTTCTAAGGCAAATATATTACTCGGTGATTTGCCATTTCTTTTTGAGAAGAGCTACGAGCGTACGAAAATCTCTCGATTCTGTCGGGAATCGAATCCGGAATCTCTAATATAACAGACAAGTGCGCTGTCTGCTCCGCCATGCTCGTGTTTAATCGCAGAATATTGCAGCAATATTTTATTTTAGTTGATATAAAAATGCTATTACAATTTTGCAATAATGTTTTATAAAATATTGCAATCTTTCAAAGTAATATATCAATATTGTAATATTTCGCACTGTAAGGGATTGTGCGTTAGTAAGCAAGAAAGTGATATAGCGGACTAAAGTGCACAGTTGTACATTTTTTTTATTCGATCAACGAAGATCGAATCCATTGTTTTTTTTTTAAGTAATAATATATTTTATAATATAATTAATTTTTCTTTCGCTCTTCTAAAAATACTAATAACTGATCTTTTTCTTAGAAAATCTATTTAATTCCATTACATATAAAATTTGTAAAAATATATAGAAACGTTTCGAATTCTATCAAGTCATCATCAGTATTAGCGAAACGATTATAATTACAATAATTTATAAAAAAATATTAAACCTGAGTCTGTTAAAATTACAATATTAAGTCACGTACACTGAGACACAAATGCTATTGATTCAATTAAAGTTTTTATTACGAGTTGTCACTAACATAAGTAACTAATTCACGTATATTTTTATTGACATAAAGATTTTGATTATTGATAATCTTTTATATCAATAAAAATATACATGAATTTCATCACTTATGTTAATGATCCATAATATAGACTTTAATTCAACAGCATTTTTTTCGCATTTTTTGTAGGTATGTCAACTTTCACATAGATGTATTATCGCTCATATCTTCATCAGTTTTGTAGATCGAATTTATTGACTTGTTACTCTCTAATCGTCTCTCCAACGAAAATAATTATTCCTTTATTTGTACTATTATCAGTTTCTTTATTATTATCATGTCACAAGAAGTCGTAAATTTTATTAGATATGCGTAGTTGATTACACTTTATTCTTGTTATTACAAAGAATTAAAAAATTGTACATATCCTTTTGCCATGATGATTGTCTGAAATTTTTATTACTTTTTTTTTTAAGATTTGTTGGTGTCAAATTGATAATGAAAATCGCACTTGTAATAATTATGTATGGGACCCGTTAAAATAGGAAGGTAAAAATTTTTGGTAATCTTCCTGTGTCACTTTATAATTCAAACCATTATTTTAGCTTCTATCTCTATATATATATTAAACAGCGTATATAAAGGGAAATTCCTTGACTCCTTGAAAGAGTCAGTTCAGTATCAGACTTGCTTTTCGTGATGAAGTGAATGCAATGTTCGCGAAATATTGGCATTTTAGTAATGGACATGCAGATAATCCGCGAAACATAACTTTTGTATAGAAAACACATGGAAGTCTCAAAAATTTTATTAAATTTTTCCACAAGAAGAGTATCGTTATTAAAATAAAACTTTCAAATTTATATCTTCCAGCGAACTGCAATGTTCGCTCAAAAAACTATCAAATTTGGCATTTTTGAAACACTGTGGGGATAATAATATCGTCCCAAAGTTCCTTCAAAGACCACTAAGAATTCGTAAATCAAAAGAACATCCTCCATAAAACTGACCTTATCCTGACTAAAGAACGCATTCACGTCATTGAATCACAAATAATCCATAAAATCTTTAAGTTTCATCTATTCCTTCAAATTACGGAATGATATTTATTGGCAAATCTCTTAAATCATATTATATACGAACAAGTCTTGAATACACAGCGTATAGGACGGCATAGAGCATATAATTGATATGTCGATGATATATTGTTAGAGCTAAAAAAAAATCAAATAAATAAAATTTTAGAAGTTCAGTTCTTATCATGAAAGAATATAATTCATTATGGATATGAATGAGAACAATAGTATTAATTTTTTAGCTGTAAAGATGATAGCGGATAATAGAAAAATTACTTTAATCCATACAAAGAGTCTACAATTCTTTCAGATATTTAAATTTTGATTCAAGTCATTTAATCGAACATAACATAAAAAGCGTCATTGTCGGCCTTTTTGACAGAATTCTCCTACTTTCATGTTTTTATTTCCATACTTTCTAAAAACATACAATCTCTAATTTTATCAAATAATGGATATCTACTACAGCTCATTTTTGCAACTACCAATAATCGTGTCAGTGCTGTCTCACAAAAATGTTAATGAGATGAACAAGAAACAGAACACAAGTAAGGATCCACATATCTTACACTTCCTTTTTACAAAATCAGAAAAAACTTGGGATGTTGATCCCCTTAAAGCGATTCTAAAGCCGTTTGTATTACCGATTTATTAAGACTTAAACACATATGATTTACATGTCATTGAAACATCACTACACACTACTACGTCGTAGTATCTATCCATGTCGTACTCACATATACGTACAAACTTTTTAACTTAATTTTAATTTTTTTATATTAGAGGTTTAAGCCTAATTCTAAGAACACAACATTGTCTGTTCATGTAATCTCTAATCTGAACATTGTTTTATGCATACAAAGTATAAAGCTCGTATAAAACAGGTATTTATTGCGAGTCGACATCAGCAGCCGATAATGAAACTGTAACTTTCTATCTTTTTTCATTTTTGAAATAAGTTGACCATTTTGGACTACATTATTGTTTATTTTAACTGTGGAAAAGAATTTTTTAATCTATATATAACAGTAGTTAGAAAAATACTTATTTGAAAAATAATCGGTAAAACAGACGACTTTAAGATCTCCTTAACGTTTGATCCAATAAAGTAATAAAAATGCTATTGAATGTAATAAAAAATATAAATACAAACTATTGAATGTAATTGTCGTTAAAATAAATAGCATAATGATTGCAGCCGGCAATTTTAGTTCGATAAATATCACATTTAAACTAGCCCGTGAAATGGGATTCTTTATGATGGATTATTACATACCATCTATATTGATTGTTGTGATTTCGTGGGTGTCTTTTTGGTTACATCAAGATGCGAGCGCACCACGAATAGTTTTAGGTAAAATATATTTGCTTTCTTCTTAACATTTCTTCTTCATTAAGTTTTTATTAACATTAAATAATAACATGTAATATATATATATATAT
>NW_017259222.1:393852-403704 GCF_001594045.1 Atta colombica
CACTCGCATCGAAAGTTGAAAATTCGTTACCGAAGGTCTCTTATATAAAAGCGAGTGAAATTTGGTTTTTGGGTTGTACAATATTTTTGTTTGCGGCAATGGTCGAATTTGCCTTTGTCAACACCATATATAGGAGGAAGTATGTAACATTTTTGTCAAAATTTAATTCTTACACACGCTTACAGCTTCGTTTATCATTCACTATAAATTATTTAAAGATACTGTATTATATTTGCACAGAAAAAACGTACCGTTGAAAAAAGTTAACAGCAAGTACATTCTTAAATCAACCTTGACACCACGATTGGCAAGAAAACAATTTCAGAAGAATACCACCGGTTTGGAACGATCTCGATCATGGTCGTCGTTAGACAATGCGAGTACGAACAACGATCAAGATTTCACAAGTCAGAATTATCTCACCGTACACGTGAGTCTCTAATTAAATAATAATTAAAGCAATATCTTTAACATCGTAAATAACGTGATTATTGAAAAATATTATTTTTGGAAAGAGATATGTAGCTTTATTTTAATTAAAGATTATCATATTTCAAGAACCTTACAATTTTGTTTAGAATTTAGGCAATAATTTTATTGATTTTTGGGATGTCGGGGGCTAACCGTAATTACCGAAAAGTGCTATTTTTTTCTTAAAATTCAATATACAAATATTCTTGTAGGATTTATGCAATTACTTTGTCTGTTCATTTCTGCAAAATTTGTTCTGACTTCTCTTTTATCAGGAGCATTAATAGCAAATAATTAATAAGTATTTGTGGCTAGCATAATTAAAATGAGTAATGAGAGAGAGAATGTTTTTTTCCTGTAATATATAAATATATACATACTATATTGTATATCTGTTAATGATAGCTGATCACAGCGGACATTTTCACGTAAACACCCGCTATAAGTGATTTGCGGTCCCTATTTATTTCTTGTACTTATCTGCTGATATATTAATTGTTCTTTTTAACTTAAAAATTAAGTTCTAGACAAATTTTTGCTTAAAGTCTTAAAGGAATGATCGTCTCAGAATGTGCTAAGGAATATGTCCGTGCAAGGACAAGTATTTATATTGAATCGTCCTTAGAATTGATCATATTTTTTGTTATTTCCAGAGTTTTCCGAGCGCGCTGAATATCCCATCAGTAAAGATAGAAGAGGATAAAGATCCAGATTATTCCGTTGGTAGCATCACAACCATCGACAGCACTCTCCCACCAGCTAAATCATTTACGCGCAGACCAACTTTAGCTAAGTTACACAATTTCACAACAATGACACCTCAACAGATCGCTCAATGGATTGATAAACGCAGTAGAATAGTATTTCCTGTATCATTTATCATATTCAACATCTTATATTGGTCTTTTATATGGATCTGAAATTGCACTGTGCAATGATCAATTTTAATTGAATCTCCGTATTTGAAATCTCGAAATACAATAGTAAACTAACCTTTACGATATTGATCAAGCACAGTCACATAGAAGAAAATGATCGAGTATGATTGATTGATTTCTTACGGTTAAAGATATACCTATTGTATTTTGGGTCATAGTCCAGACAGCTAAATTTGTCTAAAACAGATTTTGTAAGACAAATTTTGTAGGCAGATTATCAGCAAAAACATAACATAAAATTTGTTGATAGTATATTTTAATTTTCTACACTTGTGACTAAATAGCAAATATAATATATACGAAGTAGTACAAGAAATACCAATCATAAGATGTAGAAATTAAAAGTGTTAAGCGTAGCAAAGTTCAACTAATACGTTCCACGAATAACGAAATTTGAAACAGCAATAATTAAGATGGAACTGAGATAAAAAAATTTATAGAAGATATTACGAGTGCAAAATTGTAATATTTTAAGAAATTTAATTGCATAATAATTTTCAGAATTACTATATAAAAATAAAGAACGTGCAAAACATAAATTTACATTAATAATGCAATTGTGAACTTTATTCTCTCAAAATATATCATTTACATATAAGTGATTAAACAAATTCACGCACACAAATAAAAAATTAATATGAAATACTATGTTTAAAATACTATGTTTGTTATTACAGTTAATATATTGGGTTGTCCGGAAAGTTCGTGCCGATGTTGAAGGAAAATTGAAACGCAGAAAATTTAAATTTTAGTATACATTTATTAAATTACATAAGTTAGTCGGCACAAACTTTCCGGACAACCCAATACTTCTTATCAACTCCATCGATATATAATTTCTCCAAAATAAAATTAAGAAAATGAGTGCTCATATATTTGTGCTCCTCTTCCTCTCGTTGCAGTCTTATCATTTTATTCGCGTTCTCTCTCCCATCCATCGCGATCCCATATTTAACAAGTTCTATATTTGCATATATAATGATGAAGGACTTTTTGACTTACAATTAGTTCATACCACTCTACCTGTTTATGAGAGCTCGGAGAGTAGATCGGAGACACCCTGTATATTTCGAATAGAATTTTCCTCGGAGAAGATATTTTGGAATGTACTCTTAGTTCTGGTTTACTTTTTTCCGAGTTCTGAATTCTCTTTTTTCCTGCATTCGATTCGCAGATTCCATATTGGGGGCAATATTCGATTTTCCAAGAGTTTTTAGATCTATCAAGATCTCGTGATCTTTCATATGATTTCCAACTTCAAAGAAGACTGAAATTGCCATTCATTTCTTGCGTTATCTCTTTTCTCATGAGTTTTCTGTGTTGGTTTCATGGTTTATTTAATAAATTCTGACGACGATAACATTTTCGTGGAAGAAAAGTATCATGGAGTCTTCTGGACGTAAGAATGGAAGAATGATTAGAAAGGAAGGAATTAAATTGTATTAATTTAACAATATCGGATTGATTTTGGAATATAAGTATCCATTTCCATTCACAATGTACACGTAAGATGCAGGCCAAGATTTTGTAAAGAACATAAAATTGTTTATTGAATAGTTTTACAAATATTATCACACACTTGTTGTGAATGTTTCATCTCGGAGTGGACCCTCTTATATCGCACAAGTATAAAAATTATTATTAATTTAATTATTATATAACATAAATATGAAATAGCTTTATACACATATATAACGCATATATACGCATGATTATTTATATATATTTTACAAAGTTTTGTTTTGCATATTTTTTAATTATCTGCAGTTTACATTTTCAAAAAGAATCTGATTTCATGCTTTGCTACAATATATCATTTTTAATTCTAATATAATGCTAACGCCTCGTATGTTTAACTAACGTGCGCAATGTACATTTCCGGGTACTTTGAGAAAGAGAAATCTGACAAGTTCTCTTTCTAACCTCCTTCAGATAATTTTTCAGCAAAAACTATAAGTTATTGCCAATCCTTACTTGTAAGATCGTCATTTAGATGGAATATACTTATAATGCTGAATTGCGCGTTTATTAACTATCGCACGCGCGATTCATGGACTGATACCGTCTAAATGTAATCTGTAAATGGTTATAATGAACTCTTACATCTTAAAGATTACTGCTTGAAATAAATGTACAGATAACATTTTTATTTAACTTTTTGAAAATTTTCTTACCCATTTCATCAAACCACGTCTTGCTAATGATTCTCGCAATATTGTCGACTACGGAAAAACTTTCATTCGTTTCTTCCGTACAAATCGCACATCGGACAGAATTATCTTAACTATCGCATCGGCAAGCAATACGCAATACTCGGAATTATAATATAAAATTATTTTCGCTGTCACTCGAAAAGCTTCAAATTCACGAAGAATCCATCACAAAATTTGACAGTGCTAAACTGTAATTATCTTACCGTCAACACACTACTGTGTGTCTCTTAAATTTAAATAATTCTTTAAAGACGATCGACTACCACATTAGTTATCTCCTTTTATTTTGCAAATTATTCGATTTTTAAACTTTTTGACCTAATGTTTGACGTAATGTTTATTCTTCAAAAATTCAAAATTATATTGGGTTGTCCGGAAAGTTCGTGCCGACTAACCTATATAATTTAATAAATGTATACTAAAATTTAAATTTTCTGCATTTCAATTTTCTTTCAACATCGGCATGAACTTTCCGGACAATCCAATAGATCCAATGTGGTGAACAGAATTATAAAAAAAAATAATCCGATCATCGTAAAACTCTATTTTACGGAATTTTTAACAAGTTAGCGCAAATCACATACAAGTTTAGCAAATTTGTCTTTGAAGATTATCTTTTTTTCAACATTTTCAGATTGCATTCAAATTCAGCGATCCTAAGAATTGTGATTCACGATAACTAAATATTTATTTTGAAATTCGATTCGTTATATTAAGTCATTATTTTGAATTTTAGAATTTTAAGAGTCAAATTCTTAACAACTCTGAATTCCGAAAAGGATAAAATAAGATCTTTCATATGTTATATTATTAAAAAACTCCCGTCCTCAAAGATTGAAACTATTAACTGTTTAACTATTTAGTTTCAAGGAAGTCTCATATAAGCTTTCTACAATAAGCAATTGTCTAAGCTTAAGTTTTAAGCCGTAAAAAATCGACCAGAGTCGATTATTCTTCTCATATTCGATTATGATTGATGGTTTCTTGTGGCTTAAAACTTAGATAATGGTTATAAAACTCCCACTTATTACTTCATAGTGCAATCGAAAATATTACATTAGAATTCCTTTTTCGCGAGTTATTCGTATGATTAAAAAAAAGAGAGAAAAAATATAATTAATCATAGCTCCAAGAATTGTTCTTCCGAATTATTTGAACGCCGTGTAATATTTTTACTTCTCAATTTGCATTTAATTTTGTCTCAAAGTAAAGAAAGATGAGTTCAACTTGTTACCACTCGAATCCTTCTTACAAGTTCTTACAATTTCATGAGGTATTCACAGAGATAATAGAGATTTCATTGTACAGATATATGAATCGACTATTATATCGAATTTTTTTAGCATCTTTTCGTAACGCGAATAAATGATTACATATGATGAATTCCGAAGAGCCAACATTAATCAAGCCACAATATCTGAAATTAAAATCACGTATTGAATTGCATCTATGTTACACGATTATGCGTAAAGTATACGATTATAGATAAGCGCGAGAATTTACAATATAAGTCTTAGACATATAATGAATGTGTCATAAGTTTGATGTCATAGGTTAATACACAAGAATATACGTATATGCACATATTTGTACTACGTGTGTGCATGTGCATGTATGAGTTCAAGCAGGTCTGAAGGAGCACCATGAGAGTGGGAGCAAGCTTTGGTCTAATTATCTGGTTTTCAATAAATTTGCTCGCTTGACCGCACTGACTGATTACAAGAAAAGATCAGTCGGAATCTGTTAGTGGTGCTGTTAAGTGACAGAAAAGCGAGTACTTGAGAATGATTTTCGGGGAAAAAGTCCTTGTTCTAATACTTCTCGTTTATCTATTTAGAATACAATTATTTACGGATGCAATCAAAATGTAAGCTGCAATTAATTTTATTACTAACGGCATGGAAAAAAGAAAGAAAGAAATATACAAAACTAGCGCAATTACAATTACAAAAGAAAAGCATATGATTCGCAACGATACACAATTTCTTACACACAAGAAAAGACAAGGGCTGTATACATGCGTACCTGTATATACATACACACACACACACACACACACACACACACACACACACACACACACATACACACACACACACACACACACACACACACACATACAACATTATATTATAAAAGTTTCCTCAACATCAAGCATTGATAGTTTTTATGAGATATATATTTCCATAAATTTCGTAAAACCGCGCATGTCATTGCTTTTATTGTTATCCTTCCACGCATCAAAAGAAAAAAATAAAAATATGTTATTGCTAACTTGTTCGATTTTTATTCTCATTTCTTGCCTGCAAATAATGTATATAATAATTACATAAACTGGGTATAAATTATGTATACATTTGTGCGTCCAATGTAAGGAAACGCAGCATCGAGAAATAAAATTCGCTTGAATACTGTTCTTAACCTTGCAAAATATTATAGCTGCTTTCAAACAATTATCAGTGCATAACATTTGACCTTCTCGTAATTGCAATCGATCGGTCAGTTAACGAATTGAAATAAAACCATAAATTATACTGAAAAGAGCGAAAAGTCTGTTTCTTTGTATGGTGTAAAAATAGTCGATTGCTTTTTCCAGCAACGAGACAAAAAGCAACAGACTTTAACAAAAGCCATTTTAATTTTCGCAGCAGCGATTAATTCGTTTTCGTACGCTCACGAGAGTCATCAGTTTCGTGCTTTATTTCCATGATAAATAAGCATTCAATCTAATTCACACCTATTCAAATAACAATTCCTATTCAATTTAATTTTCGTAATTCTATCGTGGGTGCATACGAGGGCGACACATACACGCGCATATTTTGATTTTAGATTTTATGTTATCTGAACGAGTAATTATAGAAATATTTATATTGTGCAGAATAGTCTTTTGTTTTGCATTTCATATAATACGTCACAAAAGCTTAATCTTAATCTTAGTACACACAATTCCGTGAGAATATGTAACATGAAAATATGGCGATATCTCATATTAACAAAATATTTGGCGAGGATATGCAACGTTGTAAATTCAAGTAGTAGACAAGATAAGAACTTACACATAGTCTAATACATAATCGGCGGTGTTCCTTTGTGGATGTTTTTTATAAATGAAGCACATTCGATAGAGCACCAAATTACTTTTCGCAAGATAGAATAACTCGTGTTATGTGGATTGTAACATAACAATTTTTCTCTAACAATTATTTCGCAAAATTTGACAATCGATACTTTTCGACACTCGAAAATTATATTTTGAATTAATTAACTCATGATAAAAGTATGAACTTTTAATCGTCACGGAAGACATGTGCCATCAATAGTGATAGAAAAATTAGTTTCTGTATTTTATCCATTTCCGGTGTCATCTTTGTAGATGCGTCATTCATATCGATACAAAGAGATAATGAATATACATACCTTAGAGACAACACCCGCGAAGAAACGAAGTCTAGAATATTAATTCGAGTCGCTATTTCAATGCTAGGCGTGTCAGCTGTGTGACATACGTTGTTATAAATTGTCTACTGCATTTAAGTTTTATAAAACCGCACTCTTTTCTATTAGCGTAAAATTACTATACAAAAAAGAAATCTTAAAGGAAAAGATAATTATTTTTTATATATACATTTTTTTTACATACAATACAAACGTTGCTTTTCTATAAAAATCTATAAAAAAATGCATATGTGCAATAATATGACTTTTTGAAGTGTAAATTAGGTTTACATAAATAGAACAGAATTAATATTTTATAATTGAAGTGAATTCAATATATTTATTACATGTAGACCAGGAAATTGCCCATCATTTGGTAGTTCCATGACGCAAACGGAACTTTTACAAGAACTGACAAATGAATGCCGTTACGATAAGATTGTCAGACCTCCCGGAGTAATTAATGAAACGGATCCGATCAGAATTTACACCAAAGCTTTTATCTACACAATAACGTCCAACATGGCCAAAACTCTGGTACCTGCATAATTTTACTTATACTTAACTATGTGCAGGGCTCGATAAAACCTACTTATTTAAAATATACTTATTTAAAAAAATATGAAAACTTATTTCAAAACTTATTTGAACTATAAAATCGTAAGAGTCGGTAAAGTAACTAATATGATTTATGTGAAATAAAAAATATGATAAATATATTCCAAGAACTTATTTAAAATATTAAATAAAAAATAGGTTACAAGAAATTATTTAAAATATATATAAAATAAGAAATAGGACCCGAAAATATTTATTTATTTATTTAAAATAAAAAAATAACTTATCTTTTATTTTAAATAAGAAGTGTATACTTTAAATAAACGTTTCAAATAGTAAACACGAAATATTTTAATGATTTTTAATAAGTCAAGGCTGCATGTAGAGCCTATTTTTCTATTTTTAATGATTTTGTTTATTTGAATATATATGAATGTACATTTATAAGTATAACGTTTCAGTTTTTTAATAATTATAGCCTATAATTAATATTTAATATTATTAATCTTTCGCGAATCACAGGTAGAAAATTGAAACGAATCATATGTAGTATCCCATGCTATATTTCATGATAAATATATTATAATTTAACTATTCACTTTATTGACTCGATTGAATCGATAACGTAACTGATACAATTTATTTAAAATGAAAAATATAAAGTAAATTCCAGAAAATTATTTAAAATACAAAATCGATAAAAAACTAATACAATACATACACTTACTTAAAATAAAAAATATAATAAAAATATAATAAAAATAAGTTTCAAAAACTTATTTAAAATATTAAATAAGAAATAGGTCAGAAGAAGTTATTTAAAATAATAAATATTAAACAATTTAATTTTTCCTTTATTTAAAATATATATTTTAAATAAAATTATTTGAAATAAGACCGAGCCCTGGCTATGTGTTACAGATAATGCATAGTATATAAGCATCGTTGAGGAATGTTAATAGAAAAAACTAAACATTATATTACAGCGATTTGATGTGCATTTAATGATGCAATTTCGATATTTGGATAAACGGCTTAAATTCACGGATATAGCTCCTTATTTGACTCAAATATACGGTGGCCAAAATGCTCATAAACTAATTTGGACACCTACGGTGTACATTGCGAACGAGCGTACCTCGGCAGTAATGGGAAATGGCGTCAAAGATCTACTCATCTCTATCAGTTCTTACGGCATGGTCATATTAAACACTAGGTATTTAATATTTACTCTCAAAAAATTGTGATAAAAGCAGGGTTGTTAAATAACACGTTGTTTGTAACACGATTATCATTTTCGTAATATTTTTAGAATGATGATAACGAATTCAGCCGTTACTTTTATCATTACTTTAATTGCTTATTATTTTTATACATATATATATCTATTTAATAGATTGTCTTATTTAATTCTAATAAAAATTTAAACATTGAAATACATTTTGTATTTTATATCTTATTGTTAGATTGCATTCTGATACTGCCAATACTGAAAATTTATAGAAAAATGTTAATCTAAAGAATTATCGAAAATTTATTATATAAAAATTTATTATAAAGAAATGTTTGTTGTAAGACTAGCTTAATTTGAAGTTTTAATATTGATTTTCACAATTATATAATATTGAGATTATTAAATAATGAAATTTTTCAATATATTATCCTATTTAATATTACAAAAAAGTAATGACAAAGGAATAACTTGTTACATTCTAAGTAACGAACTATTTTTTTTAAATTAGTAACGAATAATTTTTAATAAATTAGTAACAATAATGTTTTTACAAAAGGTTGTTTTTATAAAATAACGTTTCCAATCTTGAGTAAGAGGTATTCGAACGAATTTTTTTCCGGACTAATTTTTTTTCATATTTTGTTTTTTGTACTAATTTTCAACATAACTAGCCAATGACAGATTACTTAATGTTCGCTTAAATTTCAGATTGGAAACTACCCTGAACTGCGGGCTTCGATTAGAAAAATTTCCATTCGACATACAAGAGTGTCCGCTGGTATTTGAAAGCTGTAAGTAATTAGTTTATTACGTACCAAAATCCAGCTTATAATCAGATCGAATAAAGAATTTCTCTGTTTATTTATTCACATATGGAACTATCTCTTTAGAGATTATCACTTATTATTAATATTTATTAATAATAATTAGACAATAATTTTTAAATTGTATTATTTATATCATTATCTGAATAATTTATTATTAATTTTATTATATTTAT
>NW_017259222.1:403872-404481 GCF_001594045.1 Atta colombica
ACAAATATATAAAAAATAAAAAATATAAAAATATAAAAAGTCGGAACAACGAAAATATCAATAAAAATCGACTTGAATGTAAGAAAAATGCAAAGAAACAGAAGCAGAACAAATATTTTTTTCTAAAGGGACTCACAATGTGAACGAAATGATGCTAGACTGGGATGAAGATCCAATTGTCATCGCGGATAATTTATATCTATCGGAGTATAAACTCATGGACACGTGGGTTAATCGCTCCGGAATATCTTATACTCCATCGCAATATCATTATGGGCATTTTGGTAAAGTACAATCGATTTAAGGAATCCTAAAGTTGTCTGTTTTACCAATTCTCTACAGTATGGAATATTGCAGCAATACTGCAACAATTTTAATAGTGTTATAAAAATTGCAGTAATATTGCTGCAAAATTGAAATTTAAATATTATATTGGAAATATTACAACAGTATTATAAAGTGTTGCTATTTTATATTAATTTAACAATTTAATATTTTGTAAGAAATATTTGTTAATATATTGCTGCAATATTATAATTCAAAAGGTAAATACGTCATGAAATGAACGTGCTTCTCATAAGAAAAAAATATCTAGGAGCTCTAAGGAGG
>NW_017259222.1:404581-408639 GCF_001594045.1 Atta colombica
ATATATTATATACATATTATTTTTCTTTCTCTCTTTTAAGTAAAAAGTATTAATATAAGGTGTAATAAAAAGAAATCTATTATTTTTGCATGAAATTGAAGGCTTTATTTAGTATAGTTAGAATGATCCAATTTAGGTCAAATCAAATATGCATCTGTTTTGTTCGATAACTTGTTATCATTTTGAAGATAATTCTATTATGCCTCTCTCATAGAAACCTCGTCCCTATTGGTAAAAAACTGGAACAGTCGACTTTCATAAGCTTCTCTTGAGGCGAATTTTTCACCAGCAAAATTATTCGCCATAGACAGGAACAGGTGGTAATCATTTGGAGTCAGGTCCGGTTATAAGGTGGATGCATAAGAACCTCCCAACCAAGCTCCCAGAGCTTCTGGCGAGTCACTATCGATGTGTGTGACCTTGCGTTGCCTGATGGAACACAATTCCTTTCCTATTGGCCAACGTTGGCCGCTTCTGGGCGATTGCTTCCTTTAGATGGTCCAATTGTTGACAGTACAGGTCCGAATTAAGAGTTTGGCCGTAGGGGAGCAGCTCAGTAGATGATTCCCTGCCAAACACAGCAAATCCTTCCTGGCCATCAATCCTGGCTTAGCCACCGTTTACGCCGGCTCACCGCGATTCGACCACGATCGTTTTCGCTTGACGTTGTCGTAAGTGACCCACTTTTTATCACCAATCACTATCCGCTTCAGAAATGGGTCGATTTTGTTGCGATTTAGTAGCGATTCGCAGATGGAAATTCGGTCCATGAGGTTTTTTTGCGTTAACTCGGCACTCATACATCGAGCTTCTTTTTGTATCCAGCCTTATTCAAGTGGTTCCAACGGTTTTTTGTGCAATGTTTAGCTCCTGGGCAATCGAAACAGTGTTTACATAATGGTCGGACTCGACGATTTCCATTATTTTATCGACATTTTCGACAATTGGCTTTCCAGAGCGTGATGCATCTTTGACATCAAAATTACCGGAACGGAATCGATGAAACTAAAATTGCGTGTGATTGGCTGTTACAGTATCAGGACCATAACACTATTCACATTTTCAGCCGCCTGGCATTTTCGCCTTTATCGAAGAAAAACTGTAAAATATGGCGTATTTTCTCTTTGCTGGTGTCCATTTTTGACGCGCACTCAAACAATACTGAGTCAAGCAATCAACAAAACTGTCTGAGAAGTTTTTTTAGTACGAAATCTTATCTTTCTAACGCCATCTAGCGTAACCCGATTGCACTTATACAACGCGAGATGCAGATTACTAAAGCCATCTATTGGAAAATAATGGATTTCTTTTTACTACACCTTATAACTGATCTTTAGAAAATCTATTTAATTCCATTACATATAAAATTCGTAAAAATATATATAAACATTTCGAATTCTACCGAGGTCATCATCACGATGGCAAAACGATCATAATTACAATAATTTATAAAAAAATATTAATCCTGAGTCAGTTAAAATTACAATATTAAATCATGTAGGTATGTCAACTTTCACGCAGATATATGTATATTATTGCTCATATCTTCATTAATTTTGTAGATCAAATTTATTGACTTGTAACTCTCTAATCATCTCTAGTGGAAATAATTACTCTTCTATTTTTGTTCTTCTATTATTGTTATCAGTTCCTTGATTATCATTATGTTACAGGAAATCGCAAATTCTATTACATAGATATATGTAATTGATTACTTTATTCTCGTTATTAATTAAAGAAATTAAAAATTTCATTGTACATATATTTGTGCCACACGATGATTGTCCGAAATTTTTATTACTCTTTTTTTTTTTAAGATTTGTTGGTGCGTCAAGTTGGTGATGGAAGTCACTTGTAATAATAAGTATATAAGAAACAGGACATCTTAACTGAGAGCACATCGAAAACCGAAAAGGGTAGGGGGTGACAGAAGTTTGAACTATGTGTTATGTGGGGGAGTAGCCCGTTAAAATAGGAAGGTAAAAATCTCTGGTAATCTTTCCGTGTCACTTTATAAAATTATTTTAAATTATTATATTTTAGCTTCTATCTCTATATATTGTTATATATAAATAGTTTATAAAGGAAGGTCCTTGAAAGAGCAGTTTAATATCAAACTGCTTTTCGTCCTGATGAAATAAACTACAATGTTCACGAAATATTGATTTTAGTAATCGATTTGGATAATCCGCGAAACGTAGCTTTTGTATAGAAAATTTACATTTTAAGTCTCAAAAGTTTTATTAATAAAAATACTTCCACATGGAGAGTATCGTTGCTGAAGTAAATACTTTCAGCAAACTTAGATCTTCCTTCGCTGAAAAAATTATCAAATTTCTGGCATTTCTGAGACACTGTAGGGAAAATACCATCCCAAAGTTCTTCTTTCAACTCAAAGACACTAGAAATTCGTAAATCAAAACAACATTTATAAAACTAGCCTTATCCTGACTAAAAAACGTATACACTTCACTAAATCACAAATAATCCAGATTTTCTAGATAAATCTTTAAGCTTCATCTATTCCTATTCTCCAAAGTACGGAATGATATTTATTGGCAAACCTCTTAGATTGTATTACGAACAAGCCTTGAATACCCACATACAATGTATACAACGGCATAGGGCACATAATTGATATGGCATAATTGATATATTGCTAGAGCTAAAAAAATTCAAATAAATGAAATTTTAGAAAAGTTCAATTCTTAGCATGAAAGAATATAATTCACTATAAATATGAGTGAGAACGATAGCATTAATTTTTTTATCTGTAAAGATGATAGTGGATGATAGAAAAATTATTTAATTTATACAGAGAGAAGCCTTCTTTCAGATATTTAAATTTTCATTCAAGTCATTCAATCGAATATGAGAATATAAAATAGTCGAACATATCCGTCATGTTGGTCTTTTTGATAGAATCCTCCTTTCATATCCATGTTTTTATCCCAAGAACATACAATCTCTGATCTTATCAAATAACGAATATCCATTACAATTCATTTTTGCAACTATCTATAATCATATCAGTGCTCTTTCACAAAAAAGTCATAAGAGGTAAACAAAAAACAGAATACAAGTAAGGATCCAATAACTTACACTACCTTTTTTAAAAAAATCAAAAAAATTTGAGATGCTGATCCCCTTAGAGGAATTCTAAAGCCGTTTGTATTACCGATTTATTAAGATTTAAACACATACGATTTTCATATATTGGATTATCCGGAAAGTTCGTGCCGACTAACCTATATAATTTAATAAATGTATACAAAAATTTAAATTTTCTGCATTTCAATTTTCCTTCAACATCGGCACTTTCCGGATCGGACAACCCAATACATATTATTGAAACATCATTACATACTACTACATCCATGTCACATACTCACATATACGTACAAACTTTTTAATTAATTTTTTATACCAGATGTCTAAGCCTAATTCTAAGAACACAACATTGTTCATGTAATTTCTAGTCTAAATGAACATTGTTTTATGCGTACAAAATATAAAACTCGTATATAAAGCAGGTATTTGTTGCGAGTCGACATCAGAAGTCGATAATAAAACTGTAACTTTCTAACTTTTTTCATTTTTGATTTATAAAGTCGATCATTTTGGACTACATTATTGTTTATTTTAACTGTAGAATATAATTTTTAAATCTGTATAAAATGATAGTTAAAAAAATTTTTATTTGAAAAATAATCGGTAAAACAGACGACTTTAAAATCTCCTTAACGTTTGCTCTAAAGTAATAAAAATGCTGTTGAATGTAATAAAAAATATAAATAAAAATTATTGAGTGTAATTGTCATTATTATTAAAATAAATGATTGCATAATGATTGCAGCCGGCAATTTCAGTTCGATAAATATCACATTTAAACTAGCCCGTGAAATGGGATTCTTTATGATGGATTATTATATACCATCTATATTAATTGTTGTAATTTCGTGGGTGCCTTTTTGGTTACATCAAGATGCGGGCGCACCACGAATAATGTTAGGTAAAATATTTGCATGTCTTGTTAAAAAATTAAATAATAATACAGA
>NW_017259222.1:408739-412550 GCF_001594045.1 Atta colombica
ACTCGCGTCAAAAGTTGAAAATTTGTTACCGAAGGTCTCTTCTATAAAAGCGAGTGAAATTTGGTTTTTGGGTTGTACATTATTTTTGTTTGCGGCATTGGTCGAATTTGCCTTTGTCAACACCATATATAGGAGAAAGTATGTAACATTTTCATCGAAATTTAATGTTTACGCACGCAATTTCATTTATCATTCCATATAAATTATTCAAAGATACTATATTATATTTGCAGAAAAAACGTACCGTTGAAAAAAGTTAACAGCAAATACATTCTTAAATCAACTCTGACACCACGGTTAGCAAGAAAACAGTTTGAAAAGAATACCACCGGCTTGGAACGATCCCGATCATGGTCATCATTAGATAATGCGAGTACGAACAACGAGCAAGATTTCACAAGTCAAAATTATCTCACCGTACACGTAAGTCTCTGATTAAATAATAATTAAAGCAATATCTTTAACATCGTAAATAACGTGATTATACTGAAAAATATTATTTTTGGAAAGAAATATGTAGCTTTATTTTAGCTAAAGATTATCATCTTTCAAGAATCTTAAATAAAATCATTTTCACGTTTATCACAACAGAATGCTATTAGCAGAAGAAAATGCATATATAATAAATTTTTTTTGATTTTTGAGATAGCGGAAGCTAAATTGTATAATTATCGAAAAATGCTACTTTTTCTTGAAATTCAATATGCGAATAATCTTGTAGGATACGCAATTATTTTGTTTAACTATTCATTTCTGCAAAATTATTTCGACATGTCTTTTATCAGAAGCATTAAGAAGCAAGGTAGCAAATAAATATTTAAAACTAGCATAATTAAAGTGAGTAGTAGAGACGAAAAGAGAGAGAGAGAGAGAGAGAGAGAGAGAGAGTGTGTCTTTCTTCTCTCTCTCTCTCTCTCTCTCTCTCTGTGTGTGTGTGTGTGTGTGTGTGTGTGTGTGTGTGTGTGTGTGATGCGCGCGCGCGTGTGTGTACACATAATACATACATGCATACATACATATTGTGTATCCGTTTATGACAGTTGATCACAGCGGGCGTCTTACGTATCATCCGCTATAATATTGATTCGCGGTCTCTATTTCTTCTTTCTTTCTGTTTAGCTGCTGATACGTTAATTATTTCTTATTATAATGTGAAAATTAAGTTCTGGACAAATTTTTGCTTAAAAGAACGATCGTCTCAGAAATGTCCGTACAAAGACAAGTATTTATTTTGAATCACTCTTAGAATTGATGGTACTTTTCGTTATTTCCAGAATGCGCTCAACATCCCATCAGTAAAGATAGAAGAGGATAAAGATCCAAATTATTCCGTTGGTAGCACTACAACCATCGACAGCACCCCACCATCAGCTAAATCATTTACACGCAGGCCAACTCTAGCTAAATTACACAATTTCACAACAATGACACCTCAACAGATCGCTCAATGGATTGATAAACGCAGTAGAATAGTTTTTCCTATATCATTTATCATATTCAACATCCTGTATTGGTCTTTTATATGGATCTGAAATTGCACTGTGCAATGATCAATTTTAATTGAATCTCCGTATTTGAAATCTCGAAACACAATAGTAAATTAACCTTTACGATATTGATCAATCACATATGAAGTCACATATGAAGAAAATGATCGAGTATGATTGATTGATTTCTTACAGTTAAAGATATATTTGTACTATTGTATTTTGGATCATAGTCCAGACAGCTAAATTTGTCTAAAACAAATTTTGTAAGACAAATTTTGTAGGCAGATTATCAGCAAAAACATAACATAAAATTTGTTAATAGTATATTTTAATTTTCTATACTTGTGACTAAATAGCAAATACGAAGTAGCACAAGAAATATCAATCATAAGATGTAGAAATTAAAAGTGTTAAGTAGCAAAGTTCAACTGATACATTCCACGAATAATAAAATTTGAAACGACAATAATTAAGATGGAACTGAGATCAAAAAAATTTATAGAAGATATTACGAGTGCAAAATTGTAAGAACATTTTAAGAAATTTAATTGCGTAAATAATTTTCAGAGTTACTGTAGAAAAATAAAGAACATGCAGAACTTAAATTTACATTAATTGATGTAATGATGCAATTGAACTTTATTCTTTCAAAATTTATATATAAGCGATTTACATATAAGCGGTTAAATAGATTCACGCGCACAAAAAATTAATGCAAAATACTATGTCTAAAATTACAGTTAACATACTTGTTATCGGTATTGACGATAATTTCTCCAAAATAGAATTAAGAAAATGAGTGCTTGTATATTTGAGCTCCTCTTCCTCTCGTTGCAGTCCTATATTTATCACTTTATTCGCTTTCTCTTTCCCATCTATCGCGATCCTATATTTAGCAAAGTCCTATACTTGCAAAATGATGAAGGATTTTTCGACTTACAATTAGTTCATACCGCTCTACCTATTCATGAGATCCGGTCTTGTAGATCGAATACACCCTGTATATTTTGAATAGAATTTTCCTCGGAGAAGACGTTTTGGAATGTATTCTTAGTTCTGGTTTACTTTTTTCCGAGTTCTGAATTTTCTTTTTTTCCTGCATTTGATTCGCAGATTTCATATTGGGGGCAATATTCGATTCTCTTTTTCCAAGAGTTATTAGATCTTTCAAGATCTCGTGATCTTTCGTACGATTTCAAACTTCTATTCAAATAGGATTGGAATTGCCATTTATTTCACTTGCGTTATCTCTTTTCTCATGAGTTTTCTGTGGTTGGTTCCATGGTTTATTTAATAAATTCTGACGACGATAACATTTTCGTGGAAGAGAAGTATCATGGAGTCTTCTGGATGTAACAGAATGGAAGAATGATTTGAAAGGAAGAAATTCAATCATTGTATTAATTTAACAATACCGGATTGATTTTGGAATATAAATATGCTTCCATTTTCATTCGCAATGTATACGAAAGATGCAGAGCAAGATTTTGTAAAGAACATAAAATTGTTTATTGAATACCAGTTTTACAAATATTATCACACACTTGTTATGAATGTTTCGTCTCGGGGCGGGCTCTCTTATATCGTACAAATATAAGAATTATATTTAATTATTATATAATATAAATATAAAATAGCTTTATACATATATATAACGCTATATACGCATGCGCGTATATGTGTGTGTGTGTAATATATAAATACTTGATCATCTCTTATACAAAATGGCGGTGTTTTTTTATATTTATTTATGTACATCAAACTAGTCGTTCCTTCATCGCGAAATATATACCATCAAATTTAATGTAAATATTAGTCTGAATAATTGATTTACCTAACTAATTCATAAATGCAGATATAGATAGTCGAGTCTTCGATCAACATCAAGCATTTATATTACATTTATAATTTCGCACTCTACAATGTAAATGTCATGTAGTGACATGTTATATTACATTACTGAATGTGAAATTATAACAGATGTAATATAATTGATGTTCATGTTGAATGGATCGTTAATGAGAATAGGAGATGTCATTTTACGCGATAGTCGAATGCAAATCAATCTTCAACCTTCGCATTTTCATCTGTACCCGGAAAAGTCGGCGCATACACGTAAAAAAAAGAAAAATCAATAAATAATATCAATTTTATATAGATAAATATATACGTTATCTATGTTGCTATACGATTTATACTTTCGTAGTAAGACATTTTCGCAGGCCTTTCGATTAGTAGGCCTGTTTTTTAATTAAAGAGTATCTCATGCCTTTTTTTCTATTAACAACGCAATACAAATACAATTTTCATATATGAATATA
>NW_017259222.1:412650-422033 GCF_001594045.1 Atta colombica
CACCCACAAACACACACTTATGTGATATTTCAAATTTTTTGACACAACAATTTATGTACAAATAGATATTGAATCAACTATATTGAATAATCATGTATCATTTTGCAATTTTTGCAATATCGAGATATTAATTTCTAAAGGTCTTCAAAGGAGCGCGTATCTGTACTGTCTACTCAGCCTAATACTAAGTACCGTTTACAAACGCACGGAGAGATCTGACCGCCCAGTACGAGTCTTTCACGTCGTGCGTAACTATTAACGCTTGTAAAAAACAACTCCCCGCTCGACTAGCGACGATGACTAATATGCGCGTTTGTAGCAATATGGCCGAGCAGAAATGTGTTCATTCAATGATCTTTGAAAATTAATATCTCATTGATTAATGCAAAAATTATAAAATAATATAAGACTTCTCTTATTTCAGTTTAGTCTGTTCTACTTGCATACAAGCGTTGTATCAGAAAAGTTGGGATCCATCCTATCTATATATATATATATATATATATAGAGTATGTATGTGTGTGCGCGCGTACATGATGTCCCGAAATTTGCGAAATCAAAATACAACAGAAAGTTTTCAAAGAAAAATGAATAAAATGGTTATTTGTAAATTTTTATTTTAAGCAATAGTTTATAAAATAATAAAGATTTAAATATAGCTATGTTTAAATCATAAACCTTATAAGAACTGACAATACTAACAAGTCCATTCTTTTTAAAAGTATCTGGAAATATGTTTCGCGTATGTTTGATGTATACTAAGTATTAGATATGTTTCACTGAGCTTGTCTTTTCCTATACGATTTTATAAAATTTTATTTTGCATATTTTTTAATTATCTACAGTTTACATTTTCAAAAAGAATCTGATTTCATGCTTTGCTGCAATATATCATTTTTAATTCTAATATAATGCTAACGCGTTGTATGTTTAACTGACATGCGCAATGTACATTCCCGGATACTTTGAGAAAGAGAAATATCTTTCTCTTTCTAATCTGTTTTTCTGCAAAAACTATAAGTTATTGTCAGTTTCATACTTATAAGGTCGTCATTTAGATGGAATACTTAAATGCTGAATTGCGCGTTTATTAATTGCCGCACGCGCGATTCACTGGACTAATAGCTGTCTAAATGTAATCTGTAAGTAGCTATATTGAACCCTTATATCTTAAAAATTACTGCTTGAAATAAATGTACACGTAACATTTTTATTTAATTTTTTGAAAACTTTCTTATCCATGTCATCAAACGTTTTGCTAATGATTCTCGCAATATTTCCGTCGACTGCGGAAAAACTTTCGTTTCTCCCATACAAATCGCACATCGGACAGAATTATCTTAACGTACTATCGCATCGGCAATACACAATACTCGGAATTATAATATAAAATATTATTTTCGCTGTCACACTCGAAAAGCTTCAAATTCAGAATCCATCACAAAATTTGGCAGCGCTCATAAACTGTTTAATTATCTTACCGCCAACATACTACTGTGTCTCTTAAATTTAAATAATTCTTTAAAGACGACGGTCGATTATCATATTAGCTCCTTTTATTTTGCAAATTCTCTTGATTTTTAAATCTTACGGTAATGTGTTCTTCTTCAAAAATTCAAAATGGTAGATCCATGGTGAACAGAATTATGAAAAAAAATAATCTGATCATCGTAAAACTCGATTTTAAAGAATTTTTAACAAATTAGTGCAAGTCACACACAAGAGTAGCAAATTCTTCTTTGAAGATTAATATCTTTTTTTCAATTTCTTTCTGATTGCATTCAAATCTAGCGGTCCTAAGAACTGAGATTCACGATAATCAAATTTTTATTTTGAAATTCGATCCGCTATATTGAATCACTATTTTGAATTTTAGAATTTTAAGAGTCAAATTCTTAGCGACTCTAAATTCCGAAAAGGTAAAATAAGATTTTTCATAAATTATGTTGTTAGAAAATTTCCGTCCTCAAAGATTTAACTATTAATTGTTCAACTATTTAGTTTCAAGGAAGTCTCATAGGCTTTCTACAATAAGTCATTACCTAAGTTTAAATCTTAAGCCGTAATAAATTGACCAGAATCAATTATTCTTCTCACATCCTATTGTGATTGGTCGATTTCTTATGGCTTAGATAATGATTTATTATAGACTTTCACTCACTACTTCGCAGTGCATTCGAAAATTGAAAATATTACATCAGAATTCGTGTTTCGCTAATCATTAGAGTGATTAAAAAAAAATAGCAAATATATTAATCATAGCTCCAAGAATTGTTCTTCCGAATTATGCCGTGTAGCATTTTTACGGCTTTACAATTTAATAAATTTGCATTTAATTTTGTCTTAAAATAAAAGAAGACGAAACTTGTTACCACTCAAATCCTTCTTAATTCTCACATCTCATGCAACGTCCTTAATATACAAGATCTTTGTACAAACCTTGAACGCTATGAAAATATAAAAGTATCCCAAAAGTGGTTGAATACAATTCGAAATTCTATAAGCATACTATTATTTCGCGAATAATATGCCACGTGACGATCGTTGTATTTCATTGACCCGAATTGGACTTCGAACGCGCCCCGGTGCGTTTCGCTAGTGTTTCATCGGATAGAGACTTTAGCAATTGGAAGGAAACATACATATATATACTATATACGCATGGGGAAACAAATGCTTTACCATTCTTCTCATTTCTTCTTATGCTTTTCTTGAAATGCATGCAACTTCGAGTAAAGCATTTGTGTCCCCTTGTGTACATACTTTGATAGATATGCATTAATGAATTGGCAGTAAATAGTTTATATAAAATGTATTTGGATAGAAATATGTATATCTCGACGATTTCCAACGCCGGCTGAGTATTGAGCATTGCGTTTATAAAATTTCTTCCAAAAGCCGTTATCGATCATGGGTCCGAGTAAGTAAAATACAAATCTATATACGAAGTATTAGGTGTGGGAAAAAGTTCATGGCGTTTTTTTAATGCTATCTAACGGGAAAAACGCCACGAACTTTTTCCCATACATATATATATATATATATGTATATCCCATTAAAAATATTTGTATACAACTTTTTTTTATTAATAATACTTCAACTCGTAAAGGCGACACGGAGAAGAAAATGAAGCTTACTTTATTTAAGCGGACTATATCCTTCGAATAACGCAATCTTTTAATGCTTATGATGAAATATTTCCTGAAGCACAGCGATAGATCGTCCTGAAATATAGTATCGCCACTCAATCAAGCGGAACCGTTTCCGAAAAATTTCCGCATACAAATCTCGCGTGCTTTCTGCAATCGATTCTTTAAAAATCGATCGTTGACTTTGTCATGCTAAATAATCTATCATATAATACCCATAAATATTCGCCTGTATAACCAATTAACTTCTGAAATATTTTCCAATGAGATCGAAATATTATACTAAATGACCGCTTTAACAAAGGATACTCACACAAAACGAAAATTTCTATATACAAGCTGCCTAGGATGTTAAAATACATCCGAATAGAGTAAATGCAAACATCTTACGAATGTCATCCATAACAATCCAGATAGCAAAATCTGCGAAGACAGATTTTGAGCAGAACATGCTCAAAATGCCAATATTTTATTGCAAAAAGGCAATAAATTGTACATAGGATTTGTACTATCTAACAATGTTAGCAAAGCCTGCTAATATTTTATTTTCGCTTACTAGGACTTTTCGACGTTTTCTTTTTACAAGAAGCAAGTCTCGTAATGGGATCGCATATGAAAACAGATCTTGCTCAATTTTTTTCCGAATTTGCTATCAGATTATATTAGCAAGTTCTACTCAATTTCTGCTCTCAATCTACCATCAGGTTATGCAGCAAATTCTCTTCAATTTCCGCTATCAATTTGCTGGCACAATATGTTAGCAGACTTTGTTGACGGATCCTTAGTCAAATGCGAACAAGACGTTTAATTTTGTAGTGGGAATCTGACCAAGTTTGCTGCCATTTGCCTGTAAACTGCCAGTATTTTGCTATCAGAGAAGTTACAGATATCTCACGAAACGAAATATCATGCTTACATCAACCGCACTTGTTGTATTCATTAGTGTATTCATTTTACGCGAAACAATCTCGATGCAAAAACTCACCCGTTTCTAAATAAATTGATCATGTGGAAATGCGAATAAGCTTTGCCAATAGCCCCCAAATATGTAAGTCGTATGATAAAACTCGTCGCGAACCGATCTTAATATATATAAAAATAGAATAAATATTTCGACTTTCTGCTTATATCTTGGACCACAAATTACTTGACCGAACGGTCTACGCATTCCCCATTCTTTCAAGCGTAAATGTGACATTAATAAGACTTTTGACTCTATATATATATATAAAATCGTTGCGGTCATATTAGATCGTGATGTTATAAGCGAGTAATAACGTATTGAAGTTTTTTACATGCTATTTATAAATAAAGAAAATGTGAATAAAATAAAATAATAGAATTATTTTAAAACATCTCTAAAATGAGATCAATTAGTAAATGGTCGTAAAAAGTACGTGAAATAAAAATACGTATATAATAGACTTTTAATCCTCAAATACTATTTCCAATGGCATTTAAAAGTGTAGTATTTGAATGTAAACTAAGAATACGTGTGAATTACGTTGAAGCTAATAAATTTTTATGTGAGCTTTCAATGTTATGGATCAGTTTTACAAAGTATTGTTCGTTCAAGTAATTTGAGGTCCGTTAAATTTACTACTCATAAGAATTAAAACTGTAACATGAAGCAAGGTGTAACTTTTGCGAAATTGCCACAACTGGACTTTTTATTTGTGCGTATTTTAATTTTGTTACAATGAATTTAAAAAAAATTTGCAATTTGTAAAATCAGTTCGAAAATTTTGGTCATACTGAATTTAAAGTAATTGCCGAGAGAAAGAGAGAGATTTCAGTTTCGCCTAGAGTAGACAAAGTAACGTTGGTTCAAATGGGCCTAATATGAAGAATGATCATAATTGGACAAGTTAAGGCTCTCGAATACTCACCACAATCATATATTGAATATTCTGAGCGAATACTCAGGAGCCTTACGTCCTATTGAGAGTTTTTAAACTATACAGATTCTCATTCTTTCATCCTGTTCTATGCAATGAGAGAAACCGACAAAAAAAAGCTATAGCCCAGCTAACGTTTGTATTCCTCAAATATATATATAAGATTCAAAAATACATTCCAATAGTATTCCGGCATATCCCAAAATATTTATGGAATGTAAAGGCAATCAAAGGCAATTCAAATATGAATTAAAAATTCAATTTATATTATGTATCATTACATATTTCGACATTCCGTATATGTTTCGCAAAATTTTAATTTTTCCAAGAATTCCTGAACTGAGTCACTTTTTGTACAAAATTGTACTGTAAAAAATAAACTTCGTGTGCTTTCACACGAAGTTTATTTTTTGAACTGAAGCTCAATTTTGGGGGCTCACTTCACAAGCGAAATGCTGCGATTCTTGCATCTAATGAGTAATGGAGATAAAATGACATAAATAGCACTAATAGCATCTCTTTGAACGCATTCCTTATATTCTCTTCCAAGTGATTCTTTTCGTAAAAGGTATCCGCAAAAGGTATTTTACGAATAAAGGTGTATAACCTTTATCGACGGAAAATGTGTAAACTGCTCGCTTGCAAGTGATTTTCGTGATATATACAAAAAATATTCATATATTTTGAATGTTTTATCGATATTTATAAATTCTATGACAATTCTGTTACTATTCTAAAATATTCGGCACATTGCGAATACAAATCGAACTTTCTACAAATATTTAGCGTTAACTGGGCAATACCTTTGTCATTCAATTAACAAACTGGGATTCATAGTAACCTCCTATTTTGCTGATACATCCCCTATTCATAAATTCGCCGATGAGACAACCTGTATAGTTTAATAAAACTTTGTATGTAAGTCTTATTGAATCGAAAAAACAGTGGTTCCGTCGAAGTTCGATCTTCCCTTGAGTCGAAGATTAATTATATGAATATAAAATAACGATGAGCGACGCATGAGCTTTTTGCCAGAATAAGGCGATTTTCTTTCTCTCTCTTAAGACAAGTTCACTTGGATCAACATTCGTAAAAGAACATTATATACTCAAAGGATATTATTAAATTTCGATCAAACCATCCCGGGTATTCATATAAATGACGAAAAAAACATCGCGACGTTTTTTGCTCATGCGACTTGATTACTTGATCATCGTATATTAACTTTCACACACCGTAGAAAAACACGTTGTAATCGAGATATTTGTTAGATATAATTTATGTCCCGATCAGAATATGCATCCAGCATATTTACACGCGATTACACTGTAAACGTCTATAACACGAAAGCATTCGTCGAGCCTCTTCAAACAGCCAATCGCGGCACAATACTTGCCTGCTCGCATTATCAAAAATACACCGTAAGAACGTGATGCTATTGGATTACACATTGGCAAGTACAATATTCAGTTTCACGCTTAAGATGAGCAACGCTAGTACCAGAGAAAGGAAACGTGACTGAATGATCCAACTTGATTTGTCATTTCCCATGTTAATTACATCATTAACTCAAACGATTTAAATCACGTATTAATTGCGCCGTTCATCGACGCTAATTAATTGTGTAACATTCGTTTTTCTACAGGTAATCCTGATAATAATCGTACAAATTTAATGGGAAAGAATTCAGCATAAATGGCAAAAATGTGACAATTACTTTACCTTTCAGGTACTAACATTGAGAATGTTAGGATGGCACAAGGCTTAGGAACCTACTTTAGCATTCAAATTCCGATGCTGTTATGGCATTTAGATCTTTCATAAGACCTTCTAAGTTGGCCATTTCCTGATTTAATTCTTCGGTGCTATATGAAGGCTGTAACCATAATAAATATAATTAAAACGCAGTCGCACGAAATGATTCCAAACAAAATGATATTTACAGGAGTGAATATATATTATATCTAATATATACGGTACATAATAGATCTGTAATTTTTACCTTTAATCGTTCAAGTTCCTCCGAAGTATGTGCCGGATTTGACACAGAAGCTAAGCGATTCTTCGTTAATTGTGATGACGAACCTTGTGATTTCTTATACGGACTCCCGGACATTGTTGGTCTTACTGTCACATGTGACACTATAATTACAAAAAATAGTAATTGTTAGCGTTTTAATAAATTAACAGTATATTTAGGAAAAAATTTTTCTTTGTAAAGTTTTCAACTTCCAAAATTTTCTTACACCAACAATTTTGAGAAATTTGAAGTTAAAATTGTAAAAAAAAAAAAGATTATTTTAAAATGATTTATTTTGTTGTAACTACGATACGTGTGTGCAGATTTTATGAATCGAATTGTATAATCAATATATGATACTAACCACCATGCTTCTGTTGCGCTGGTGTTGAAGGAGCACTCTGCGGCGGAGGAGCCGGTACGCTGAAGCTTTTCAAGGGATGTCCTTGCAACCGTTTGCTTGTGTTGTTCTCCCCAACGGCGCTGCTCATCGGTTGAGTGTTATTGCCATAATGACCAGAAGCATATTGAGTGTTTCCACTGTACGACTGTCCACTCGTACCACCATATGGCAGCTAAAGAAATAAGAGAGTAAAACACAATTTTCTAAGCGTAACAAATAATGCATATTTGAAATCTTACCTGATTCTGTAATGGCTCGTATGAACTAGGTATGCAAGAATCCGGGCTGGATTCAGGGGTTGGTTCCAACGTAACGTGCGCGCGATTTAAGCTGTATTGCGCGACGGTTCGCGGATAGTTCTGTCTCACCGACGATGTATCGCTACACGAGGTATGAATGGTTGGCTGCGACATGCTGCTATTCACAATCGGCGTAGCCGTGGCTATAGCTGTAACAAATCAGAAACTTTGATGTCTACAGTGACTACTGATAGAGATTATGCATTTCATTGTTTGCATGTTTACTTTATTGTAAAATAATATTTAAATGGTTTGGTCGCTCCCAATATACAAAAAGAGATATACATCATACAGGTGTATTGTGCACTAGTACGAGTGATACCCTATTACTTACGCTGATGCAAAGGTGCACTGTCAATGGGGAGTGTAATTAATTTAGATTTGTGGCTTCCACGACTGTGCTGTCTGTTCAGGGTCGAGCACTTCTCATCAGTGTTACCTGACAGAAAATAAATAAGAAGCAACCAAATAACAAAATCAGAAAAACTATAAATCAAATGTATAAACCTTTTCCAAAATATCATTTTTTTCTTAAATGATTATGCTTGAAATATAAATATTTAATTTAAAAATAAAATTATCAAAACTGTGTTACAACAAAGGAATTATTCTTGCTTGTGGAATTAAACAGGACTGTTGTGCTTTGTGATGTAATTGGAATATTTTTGTGATGTTTGATTTGTATAGTGCAGCAACGTATTCCTCGTAAGTTCACACGACTTACCCATATAACTTGGCACGTAAGTACGTTTATCCAGCGAACTGGAATTCCCATGTATATTATCTTGATTGTATTCCTGATTGCCCGATCTAGGTAATGTATTACTGGTGACGCCACTGGTGGAGGCTTCGCCATTTAACGAAGATTTCTCAAGTGCTTTCAGCTCCATTTGATCGTGATGAATCCACAAATCTGGTGGCTTAATATTTGTTTTCTGATTTGATGAATCTTTCATGTATCTAAAAGCCATAAAAACATGTATTGATACTTGATGTACTGCTGCATTATGTACTGATGCATTATGTCTTACGATTAGAAGTATTAACATACCCTTTCTTATGATCTGGCGAACTTGGATTACATTTACAGCACACTACAATCACTACTGATATAGCAGTGACAAAGACGATCGAAAGACCGACTATGATATAAATCAATAGATTAGAGAAACTTCGTCCATCTGGAAAAATCATGTTTTGTTAAATTAAAACTTGAAAGTCATCCTATATTTTATTTTTCAAAAATAAAGGTTATTTATTTATATTAAAAAAGATTTAATTATAAGTTTTACAATAAAACATGCTTAAAGACATGCATAAATGATAGAAGAGAAAGATTGGGACAATTGGGATTATATCTTACCTCGATCATGCAATTCATCATCCATGCCATTGTCTACCATAGGAATAAAAAATAAACATAATAATTAACATACTGATATGTGAACGGACAATAGAGTGCAAAATAAAACGGAAAAAATACATACATGCAGATAATGCTACGCATTCGTATACAATTAAATTAATACAGGCATTATCCTGTGTATATACTCTGTGTGTGTGTGTGTGTGTGTGTGTGTGTGTGTGTGTGTGTGTGTGTGTGTATATATATAT
>NW_017259222.1:422133-453903 GCF_001594045.1 Atta colombica
ATATATATATATATCACATTGTATAAACTTAATAATCAAATTTAACATTAATCAATATCGACAAGTAAAAATCAAATTATTTACTTGGTGGCGTTTTAAATGAAACCGTCGTAGAGAATGGTCCATATCCTTTGGAGTTACGAGCTTGGATTTTAAAGTAATATGCCGTATTAGGATGCAAACCCTTCACAACGGCATCCACTTTGTCTCCGATGACACCTTCGACTAGCCAATCACGATCCCATTTCGTGTTATCAGTGGAATAAATTATGAGATATCCTAAAAATCGATTGGGTTTAGTAAACATATTCCATTTTTCAAATTTAGATCACCAACCTGTGATTTGTCCGTTGGGTTGTTTAGGAGGTTGCCATCGCAATAGAACAGAGGTTGGACGATCTTCGATGGTTTGAATAATAAGATCTCTAGGTGCCGTACTAGGTGCAGCCTCTTGAGTTTGATTTAGAACGACCATACTCCACGGTGAACTTCGTTTACCCTGTAAAAAGTATGCTATAAAACAAGTCTTTTTCGATGTTTCCTTAAACTGTATAATCCATGTGTCTCATACCTTGACCAATTTAACTGTAAACTCATACTGCGTATTGGGCTTTAAGTCGTGAATCATACAGTTGAGATCAGTAGCATTATAATATCTGTATCGTGGGCTACTGCTGTGATGGTAGAATGTATAACGCACCACGTAGTATCGACTATCGGTGATATACTAAAAATAAATGTTTTTATTAGAGATATTTCCTGCTTAATTTTTATTTTACATGCGTCATCTTAGGTTTTATAATATTGTACATTGAGGTTTTATAATATTGTACATTGTTTAAATAAAGCACACAAAAAGGGCAGCAAAATATTTCGAAAACTGAACATTTTAGGAAAGTATTTCAGATAAAAATTGTAATGTTTCAGAAGATTTATTTACTGCAATTTGACCTTGGGTGGCGTCGTCAAGATCAGATCAAAGTTACATCGATTTTTTAAAATGAAAATCTCCATTTTTTATTACGTTTTTATAGCCTACCTAAGAGCTTTTCAAAATACTATAATAAAATTTTTTTTTATTAAGTGCTTTTCGAATTATGAGGCTTGTTGAAAGTTATAATACCACCGGCGTTAGCATTATCCAAGGAGTCTAATCGATGGTCAAAATCTCTTAAATGTTGTTCAGGCTCATGACCTACATAACATTTGGCAAGATCAAGGCCATTGGAGAGATCTCCCCTTAGTT
Source organism: Atta colombica (assembly GCF_001594045.1). Taxonomy (NCBI): domain Eukaryota; kingdom Metazoa; phylum Arthropoda; class Insecta; order Hymenoptera; family Formicidae; genus Atta; species Atta colombica. The sequence goes on from NW_017259222.1 coordinate 423,380, forward strand.
TCATTTTTTCTTGTTACATTTACACTAAAAATTCATTTTTCACTAAAAATAAAAGTATGAGAAACAATCTCTAATAGCTTTTACATATATTGTTAAAATCGTGAACAACATTTATAAGATTTTAGCCAGTCGAACATCTTTAACATCTTAAAATGCTCTAATGCCGATGATACTGTAACTTTCAAGTCTTATAACTTGAAAAGTTTATTAATGAAAAATAACTTTATTATATTAGTATTTTAAAAAGCTTTTGAAGTCAGTTACAAGAATATGTGATAAAAAAATGATAATGCCTGTTAAAAAGTTTTAAGGTGAACTTTACGCGATCTTGACAACGATATTTAAGATCATACTCATACTACCATGAAATACGCCACTCAAAACCTTACAATTTTTGTCTAAAACATTTTTGAAGAAAATATTTTTTGAGAAATTAGCCTGGTACGATTGCTCTATTAAATCTTTTGTGTGTGTGTGTGTGTGTGTGTGTGTGTGTGTGTGTGTGTGTGTGTGTAAATATAAAATATAAACATACTTGACTTTTCGATAAAGTAGTGTCTGTCCAATACAGCACAACGGTAGAAGCCGACAGTACGATAGCTTTAAGGCCAACGGGTGGTATTAAAGGCACTGCAGATTCAGATACAAAACGTTCGGGAGTCCTTACGTTTGCGTATGCTGGTTGACCATCACCAACATTATTCGTTGCTCTTAGAGATATTACATATTCCATTGTTGGTTCTAATATAATCGCCAAAATTAATAAAATTAAATTACAAACATTTCAGAGATAAGGATTTGTCGCATTCCTTTTACCTATAGGCTTAATAGCATAAGAGCGTTGTTTTCCATCAAGAACTTGTATCTCGACATCAGGGTAACCTTTGCCCCAGCCTAATTTATACTTTCTCACTTTGATGCTTTGATCTTTCGGGGGATGCCATGACACTAATATAGAATCCGCCATAGCATTTGCTATAATAATAATAATGTTAAATAATAATAATGTTAAATATGCGTAAAGTTTATAACAAATCAATAATTAAAATATTATTTTATTTTGCACATAGATTCCTACCTCTCAGATTACTGGGTGCATTAGGTACCTTCGTCTCATCCAAATCATTCTCGTATGTCTCTATTTTCGTCCATTCTGTCCAAGGCCCAGTTCCATTGACGTTGAAGGCACATATGCGGACTTGATACACAACGTGCTTCTCGAGCCCAGTGAGCACATACAAACGTTGATTTCCTTCAGTTGTTACCGTGATCGGGGATCGCCGATCCCCAGATCGAGAATCGTGCGGATATCTACGGTAGCGTATTCTATAACCTGTGATGATCCCATTCTGTCCCTCGAGTGGAGGTTCCCATCTTATAATAATACTCTAGAAAACGCATTTAGTGAAGCTCCTTGAATAATCTGCACTGTATCAATTTAAATTGTTTATAATGTATTGTTTATTCAGATACCGTTGAACTAGCTGCTTCTAAAGTAACGTTATGCGGTGGTTGCGTCGGTTGTGCGCTGTAAGTCCGTATAACGATATCCTTACTAAATGCGCCCGGGCCATTTTCGTTGACTGCTTGAACTCTAATACTGTATTCCGTATAAGGCACAAGATCTACCAATTCATATGTTGTACTGGTAGTTTCACGCGTTATTTCCTCACCATCGCCCTAAATATGATAAAATCATACAGTGAATAAGCAGTAACGTTTGATATTGTCACTTTGATCAATTACTTGCAGAAAAAGTTTATATACCTCCATAAATGTAATTATATATTTAGATATTCGACCGTTAATAACTTGGGGCTCCTCCCACGATAAGGTAATACTCATGCTGCTTGTTGGTTGACCTTCCAGGTTCATCGGAAATCCAGGAACATTGGCCTCTATTAGCGTTGTAACTTGTAATATTTCACTAGGAGCACTGGTTCCTCGAGAATTTTGCGCAACTACATGGAATTGATACGTCATACCCGGTTGCAAACCGCGTATCATGGCTTCTAGTTTCTGCAGCGAGTTGGCAACTCTCTCCCTATGCGAATATATGAGAATCATTCTGTACTCACATACGGGAGTCTCAGAAAATTTGGGACATTGTTCATATGCAGATAGAGCGGACTAAATTGAATCGAAAAGTTCTATATTATTTTGTAATTTTATAGCGCGTATTCACACTATCCGTTCGGCTTTCCATCAAATATGTGGCAAGATATGACTGCCTAGTGCAATTTTCTTTCGTCATCATAATATTACCGCTAATAATAATAAGTATAGTAAAACAACTCGCAAACATGACCAATGGATGTATATGACTGGGCGGATGCCCTTGTTTAATGAACTTTAGAAAGTAATGGCCGGTTCATAATTAGATTTTATATTCAAGATCGTCTTATATACAGTCACGAATAAGAAGTCACGAATCAATCAGAAGGCCGTATTAGCATCTTAAGACATTACTTAAGATAGTTTTGAAATAAGAATGGATTGTGAATATCGCCTATTATCTCGTTAACTATTGCGAAAATTGAAAAATGGTAGAGGACTTTTCGACTCAATTTAGTTCACCTTATTTGCACACGAGCATTGTCCCAAATATTCTAGGGCACACCGTTTTTTCTCGTTTCTTCCTCGTTTCTTCATAAAATAATTACCTCATGGCCCCTTCCTGTTTATAATATACGAAATAATTGAGAGCATCGCTGTTTGCATTTTCTGGCTCTTGCCAGCGTAGCGTAACGAATCTCGCGGTAACGATGACAAGACTCAAGTTCCTCGGTGGAGAGGGTATGCCACCCCCGTCGAATGCTTCTAAGGTATCTGTATCATCTACAAAACGGGAATTTGGATCGTAAAGGGGATTAGGATACTTAAACGAGTTCGGAAGAAGATCCGCAGGATCATCAGAAGGACTTATCGAAAGCGGAGGACTCGGCATATTCGACGAGAACGTGTGTCCTAGGAGAGTACTGGGATGTTGCCACGTTTTATTATACAACTGTCGGTGTAATAATAATTTTTTCTTAGGAATTGTCTTGGGAGTTGTTCTATAGAGATTCGTTCTCTCTGCATATGTTAGCATGCAGAACAGTTAATTAACGAGGAACACGGGAAAGAAATAAAGATATAATTAAAATTCCAAACACAAATAAACTTAAGAATAAAAATAAAATTTAAAAAATATATATAAGATAAATATAAAAAAACAAAATAAAAAAACTCTGGTATTTATTAATCAATAAATAAATATATAATAATTTAATCAAATATTTAAATAAAAAATATTAATAAAAGAGAATGTATGCATTTGAAAAAGTTTTATCTATACTTTATCTCGTGAGACTCACTGGGCTGGTTGATTGTAAGACGTGCTGAAGCTTGAACACTACCAGCAGGATTCATTCCCATGCACTGGAAAATTCCAGCATCTATGGGTAATAGTCCATTAATTCTCAGATTGTATCTAGAAATAGAAATATTGCAAATTTAAAAATAACTTATTAAATATGAATAACATGTGATTTCATAGAATTTTTTTAATGACATAAAATCTTCTGAATACACACCCATTGACAATTTGCCAATATGCACTTAATGTAATACGCTCGCCATTCTTTAGCCAAGTAATTTTTGGTTCTGGTTTTCCATAGATTTCGCATTCGAATTCTAGATCTTGACTTTCACTCGCTATTTTATCCTCCGGCTTCTTTATAAACTTCGGTGGAACTAAGAATTTAAATTCAATTGAAGCGTTGTACTTTAATATCATTGCAGGATAATAATTAAAATCTTGTGCATTGCAAATATACCTTGTACGATTAATTCGGCAACTGCGTCCAGAGAATCGACCATATTTTCCGCGCGACATTGATACGAACCATGATCCGATTCTCTGACATTCGTGATCATGAGACTAGAGGCTGCGACTTTGTGATATCTTGGAAAAGATATATTATTCGTAAATACGATATTTAGATTCATTGGCATTCTAATAACGAATTAGGTTGAACACACTCTCTAGAGAGTAAGTTACTCTTTCTCTACTGGTTAGAGGAATGTAAGAGGGGATGTATATTAGTGGCTGTTATCAGCCAATTAGCAAGTGCCTCATTTGCACTTCTCTGATAATATAAGACTCTAGAGAGATGGTAGACTGTAGCCAGATAATAAAGTTAGAAGAGGAAAGGAGTTAAGAAATTTTAGAGAAAATGTTATGTAATTAGACGTATAAGTAGTGCGTGAATACTATGAAAAGAGGCTAAGACATTTCTTGTAAATCAAGTCTCCTTTTTAACTATATTTGTTGAAGTGAATAAAATATTCTATGTACCTAGAGTCTTGCGTCGTCGAATCGAGAGCGACGCCGTCTTTAAGCCAAAAAATCGACGGTTTCGGATAGCCGTTGGCAGCACATTCCAAGGTCACATCGGATCCCTCGGTAACTATTTGTTGCAAGGGTTGTGCAACGAATACTGGAGCACTAGAACCCTCATCTGTGCGATCAAAAGATACTTGTGAATTTGATTGAATTTAATTTGTTTGTTATTTAGCTATTAGGCTTACCAATATCACTAGATAATAATCCTAATTGTGCTTTATTACTCAGTCTGTATTGACCATAGCCACTAGCGTTACATCTGTACGATCCCACATCGTGATATTGAACATTGTCGATTTCCAATGCGCCTGAAAGAATTAATAAAATAAACTATATCAATGATAATAATTAATATGCTAGAAAATCTTAATTAACCATAGACATCCATTGTACCTGAAGGCAAGATTGTCATTCGACTTTCTTCAAGTACTAAAGGATGTTCGTTTTTTAACCATTGTATTTTTAACAAACTCGAAGAAGCCGGTAACGCACAACTCAAATATGCAATCTGTCCCGCATAAACCATGGTGTCTTGAGGTTCTCTTTCGAAGCCAGGGAGACCTTTAAAGAAAGTTAAATGTCATATTTATTGCATAAGTGTTATCATTTTTCGGAATAAAGAAAATTATTCCTTTTCTCCTGTTGCGCAATTTTAATTATCTTAAAATATATTGTAAAAATAGATTTGGAGCACTAGAACCGGCAATGACTATACGAATTCATTTCTACTTATTTCAATCCCTATCTGTATGTCGAGTCATTACCACTACCTATTACTACTGATCGTTGAAAGAAATAGTTCCTTTACTCGTTACATAATGAATTTAAGTGAGGAATTACTTCCCCCTTCTGAAAATTATTTCATTTTGATAGAAAAGAAATGGCATCAAGCATTATCTTTTTCGGGGAATCTCATCAAGCACATGCTATACGCTAGGATCTGAAAAACTTGAATACCAACTTGCTAATTTGATTGTGGCTGTCCGAGAGACAATCGCTCCGACATTGTCTATGGATGCTAAGCATTGATAACTTCCAATTAATTCTGCACTACCAGCGTATACGCTATTTATGTACAAGGACCCATTTGCTAGCTGTGATCTACAAAAAGAAAATTGAAAATTGTTTCGTCAAAATTCAAATAGCGCAAAAACGTCATGCCAACAGGGAATCTTTCTTAAAAAGATGCGCATCACATATTACCGATAACTATCTCCGATAAAAGTAATTGGCTGTCCGTCATCCGTGCGCCATTGTATACTCGGTGTCCCGAGGACACTCTTTGCCTCGCAATCCAGGCTCGCAGAACCTCCCTGTTCCACCACCACATCCCGCGGCTCAATGGTAAAGTCCAAGCCTCCCGCATTAACTGCGAACAGAGAAAAAAAATTAATGACGAAGGAAATGACATTTTTCGCCGTATAATGAGATCACAATCTCTGCCATTTCCGTGAATTGAAATTTAATTTGTCAGATGAATGATTTGTGCTTTCAAACAAGAATCATGAAGGAATACTTATATTTCTCACAAGGGATTATCACACATAATGGTCAAAAAATTAGATGATCATCTGATTTTGTGATCATCTGATAGAGTACCCTTCAATGAGTGACACGTGAAGTCCATTTGCTAATATAACGCGTATTACCAGATTTTTTGACTAGGAAAAACTGCCCGTGAGGTCTACAGAAATCTATCAGGACATCATTGCACTCTCAAACACGCACATGCAGTCAAATCGCATGAGAATGGCCACTAGTTCAAAGAGAGTTTTTGTGCATCTGGATTTGTGTTCATAATTAATAATAATAATAATAATAATAATAATAATAATAATAATAATAATAATAATAATAAATCTTATTGGCGTGCAAGATATGAAATTTATAACCAGACAATGCAAATTGGAGCATCTTAAAAGATGAAGCGTCAATAATACTACTGTCAATAATAGACTACTACTTCATATATAAGCCTAGACTTTAGGAAATAAGTGATTGGCGCATAGAACCAAATTTTTTAATAATAATTATTTAATAAGAATTACAAAAAATAACAATAAACAATGAAATATAACATACGAGAGAATAGAAATTAATACATTTTTTAATTGATTGTAATGTTTTTTTTTATTAATTTAAATTTGTATAATTAATACATAAATTATCAAGCAAGCAGTGCTTAAAACAATAACATTGTTTGCAATATGCACATTTAAAATCAGAAAACTGCTCACAGTTAGGATGTGAGCAGATGAAAAACTTGTCAAGTAAGAAACAAAATTGCGTCGGGGTTTTGAATGATCCCAGCCACTCATCCAGGTAGAAGACATCATGTCACGAAATATGGACGTATGAAGTAAAATGAACAAACGCTTATAATTTGAAGTAACTATTTCGCTTCTAAATTCATTGCATATTTCAAGGGACATATGCCGTATAAATTGCTTGTACGGCCAGAAATAGTACAACGCCGAGAGGCTGGATCAGACTAGTGGTTCTTTCGGTAATCAACAGCCTAGTCACTTTCTAAATCTCGTGGAGTGAAATCTCACTCGAAGAGATTGAAAATTGAGCCAGTTTTTGAAAAGAAAAATAATAATAATACTACGACTCCTATTCAAGAGTGATAGTATTTTCTTTCTTTATTTTCTCTTCCTACACTTTGTACTCATAACGCTCACGTGCAACATGCATGTCTTGTTCAATAATTGTTTAATAAATAACAAGGATGAAATGATTACAAGATTTTGCCGCGTTCACCGGAGAAAAATTAATAAGTTAGCGCTTGCAAAGAGAACTCGGCAGTCTCTGGTCACTGATTTTAATAAAATTTTAGGAGTGTATAATATTCACTCAGACATTTACTACATTGAAACTACAGAATTCGAATTTGCTATAAAAACGGTTTAAAAATTGTATATAACAATACATTATTTTAGATACGAAGCGCCACTACGGTTTGAATGTTAAGATGTTGAACTTTTATGTATATTCATATAAATGAATTAATTCCAGAAATGATAATTGCATGCCGATAAGGTTGTCGAACTTTCAACGCAATCAATCGGAAATATTAATATTAATCCCTCCAAATTTTCCAAATTAATCTTAAAAAACTGTAATAAACTTATTGCAAAAAATATTGCTTCGGGAATCGAACCACGCAATTATCATTTCTGAAAATTAATTCATTTATATGAATATATATAATAGTTCAATATCTTAACATTCAGACCGTAACGCTTCATATCTAAAGTAATATATCTAAAGTAATATATTTAATATCTTTAATATAAGTCTTGTTTCCAATCTTGTTGTATATAACAATTTCAAAATATAAGATTTAAATGAAAATGAAATTTAAATGAAAAAAAAAGTTCTCGTCCTCCGAAATCGAACTGCGAGCGAAGAAATCAACGTTTATTTTTAAACCGTTTTTAATTATTTAAAAACTAACGGTACTATAGGTAGAAATATTATACTAGAAATATTATATCATTTTTTCGAGAATGTCTTAATAGTGGACCCTGTGATGAGTCTGAGTTATCGCTTTATATGCGATTCGAATAGATGATACACGAGTAAAGACTTGTTAAAAACAAAATGCAGCAAATCGATTCGGAATTTGACAAGAGACGAATTCTTAGGAAACTGTTACAAAAACAAACGAAAGATTTTATATTCTTATGTGTGTTCTCCTCGATGTTTTTCTCAATTTCGTAGAAATGTTATATTTCTGATCGACTCTCATTTGATTTCGCGATAAATATTGAGAAATGATGCTCCACTAAAAAATGCGATTGTTTTTCAATAATCAATAAAACTATTTATAAAAAGACTTTTATACAATGTTTTAAGAGAGGGCACGTGGTTTTTGAGGGAAAAAATTTCTATTTAAAAAACAAATAAGACAGTTTTACTTTTTATTGAAATGTTGATGTAAAGTCTGTTTTTGCACAATTATGTTTTCTTAATTTATTTTTACTTTTTTCTTGAGGAAATATTGATTGACTTTTCTTAATTGATATTTTCAATCTCTTTAGACTAAATGGATTTCAATATTCATATGATCTAAAAAAAAATTGTTTTATTAAAGTTACAAAAGTGATTGGCTTTTAATGAATTCGGTTGGACGCACAAGTGCATATTAAAGCTGCATACTGATTTAATTTGAGCCTAAAAAGAGAAATTATTTCGAATTATAAGATACATAACTTTACTTAATAGCACAATAAAATGCATTGAGGTTTATCTGTATATATTAATTTTAAATATACATCTTTACGTTAAATTATATCTCACGATTTTAATAGTGCACACTATAGTGTGTTCAATTGAATTCGCTATTTGTCAATAATTACAAATCTAGAATTTTAAAAGAGGTATTAAAACGTAATTAAAATATAATCAATTATATAAAAAAATATGATTGAGAGATATTAATTTAGTGATGAAAAAAAACGAATCGGACGAGACAGGATATGTATCTCGTTTCGCTTTTTCGCACGCCTTCAATCTTGCGATCATTAAGCTCATTTCCTTTCAATTGCATTTAAAACAAATGAAATTAATTATACAAAGGAAAGAAATACGAATAAATCGAAGCTCAAAGTTACAATTGCGAAACGAACACGAGTCTGTTCTTCCGCAGCCGGGAATGAAAGATGTAAAAATTGAAGCTTTGAACCTTCTGTATTTCGTATCAATTGCATGCTCTTTGCACACTTTGTTTCGCTTTTCTCTTTCTCTCTGCGTACGCCTACTCCGCCCCGATCAAGATGTACGTACGTATGTACATACAATGTACATACAGCCGAAACAAAGATAGTCACGTTTATTTTCAATGATTATCGATCCTATTCTATTTATTGTCGCACTTCCGGCCGAGAAAATGCATCAGCATCACATCGCGTTGCACGACAATTGACAGGTCGATTGCTTTCCCGGTCCAACGATGCGGAATTTTCTCTATACAAATGCATTCGCGCGAAAATTTCCCCGAAGAATCCGACTGAAATTTCAGACGAAAAACAACAAACAAATAATGAACGACATATGTCATCACGTTTAAATCGAATTCGTCGCCAGGAATGACTCGGGAATCCCTCGCGACGAGAAAAAAACTTGAATCTTCTTTTTTTATTTATTTTCTACTCTTAAAGTCACACGGTTTATCAAAGAAATATTATGACATTCGTATCGTATACTATATTTTTCTAGTTTTACTATAAGTTTCTTTTTAAGAATAGGAGATTCTAAAATAGTGTTATAGGATGAACCTGGCGCGAGACACAACCGTGTCTATTAACTATATATTACATTGTTGAAGGATCTCGATTAATTTATATGACAAGAGAATGATTCGAAGATAGGGAATCGCGACACGTCGCCGAAAACAAATACAGGCGACTATAAGCGAGCGAGTTGAAGGGACTCACTTCGTGCGAGCGTTGTCAACAACAAAGCCAGCAGGATGGTGAAAGGACGCGGCTCCATTGAGCTCGGAAGCAGGTCCGTCAGACAAACAGGCTCCGACGCGCGTCGTCGAGACTGTCGAGAGTAAAGTCCTCGGAGTCCTCGGAGTCCTCGGGAACCGTCGAGATCAGCACCGCTTCCGAGGACGACCACCGTCGTTAGACACGCAAGCGATGTTCCGCCGGAGATGCGAGCGCATGCCACTCGCGTCCGTCGTCGCGGTCGTCGCCCAGGTCGCCCTCAGTCGCCCTCGCACCGGCCCGTCTTTACCGTCGTCGTAGCAGCCGTTTACACGACAGATCGGTTCTCATATCCGTGGGACGCATTTTCACACAACGAGCTCACTGACCATATTTGACTGTAAAACATGGCTAACGAACGAAGCATCCGGGATGCTTGGTGCCTTAAGTACCTACTATGCCTAGTCTAGTCTAATGACGAGAATCGCTGCGCACGCGCGATAATCATGGACTACTCTCGCGTTCTCCCCTTTCGTCTTGTTTCGTTTTACTACGTACAGAAAAACCTGAGAGCGGCCATACCGGGCCTTTTCCGTGATATGGCTTGGAATTCCTAGGAACTTCCGCACACCAGCGGCATCAACATCCATTTTATAAAATGGAGGTGAATTACGTATCACAAGGTGCGTTCGGCATTGCAAATCGGAGGCATTGTGTCGGTTCGCTCTTTTACCTCGAAAATTGTTCGGCAACTCGCATCTTTCTGTTACATGTCATCTCATCTGCGTTCGATATTAACATTTCTAGAGCCTGTTCGATCCATTTCGGATTTAAAGACCGAGTTCGCAGAGCTAATGCAGATTTTCGCGCCTAAATTAAATTCATAACCTGTATATTTATGATAATGCTATCAAATAGAAATTGATGGAGTACATTATGTACAATATATAATGAGGAAAGTAAGTTTTTAATTCTTTTCCTCTTTATAATATATTAAAGACTCTAACGAATATAAATCAAGTGATAGAACTTATAAATTGCAGAAAGAAGATTGCAGAGAATTTATTTTGCAATGTAATATTTTCTTTTAAGAAAACACACCTTGCATATGAGTCTGCTATATTCATGTGTAATGATCTATTTTTAGTATAGACTATTATCAATTTCTAGTAAAGCGAAAGAAATTTTCAATTAATAAGGTATTTTTTATTTATTCATAAAAATAAAATAATTTCATTTCATAATCTAACCTTAAAGAATAGTTTACAGCCACAATATAACCAGGGGACACTCCGTGTCGGCACCTTTGATCTCCGCGTCGCAGCACGTGACCATCCGCCATGTTAACGTTTGAAAATCCAGGACCGAAAGAGGATATAATGCCCCATACGATAGTCCATTGCTTTGCTCTAAAAAACATAATTAAGGGAGCCGTGTAAACGGTAGTCAATGTAAAAAAAATTATCTTTTTTCACAAAATTACATTTGATTATGTTTAATTGAGTTAACCTAGCATAAACTACTTACTTTTTGTAAATTATAAAATCTTACGATATTTTTGAGATAACGAAAAAAGTGCATTGTGAATTTTTACTATTATTACTGTATTGTTTAATACGTAACATAACATTTCTTTTTTTTATCCATTTTTTAGAAATTTATTTGGCGTAGCTCTTAAATTGTCTTCTTTTGCCACGGATATCTATTCATACGGGATCTGTGTAATATGTACGTTCTTGTCAACTTGCATTTCATTGGATCGGCCCAAAACAAAAGCTGCGCAGCCATACCTGCGCGAACACGCATTTTTTCGCTGAGTATCTGTACTGGTTATACTGTGTTACAGCTCTGTAGCGTTCGGAAGTTATTAATTTTTGACACTCGGATTGCTCGAAAATCACGTGCTCGAAGATCACACTTGCCATTTGCTAGCTCACATCTCAGATTTACATTGCGAACGCACCTATATTATCAACATTTGCCTAGTTTCCACTGAGGGTTTAAAGCAGAATGTAAAGACCAACCAACTACAGTCGAACGACAGGGGAATGCTCGACTGTAGTTGGTTGATTCTTACATTCTGATTTGGTTTAAACCCTCGGTGAAAAGGCTATTGTTGATAAAGTTGTAACATCGAAAATGGATGTGATTTCAGTTCAATTACATTCAAATTGTGGATTTTGGCTGCGTTCAGCAGAGAAAGCAGCTTTGCCACTGTTGTAAAATTCTTCAATGTGATTGGTTTATATATTAAGAACCATTATTTTCTTCTTTAAAACAAATATTTCAAAAATAAAACAATTCTGACTGTTTTTTTTATTTAGCAAATAAAATAGAGTAAAGGATCATTTATATAGGCCCTAATTTATTAACTTATGCTGCAATTTATAAGAATTGATCAATCACAGTCGTGTAAGAGAGGGATAATTGGTCGATTATCTTGGACTCTGATTGGTCAATTTTTACAGATTACGACATAAGTTAGCAGATTACGGCCTGTATAAATAATCCTTAATCCTCCTGTTCTACAATAGGGTCGAAAAAATTGACCAATTATGGTTGGATATAACAAAGGATAATCAACTACGATTAATTTACGGTTTACGGTTTTCGACTTTATTATAAAACAAGCTTAAAGAAATAGACCCAATCCTGTGTTTCCCAAATCACTAAAATACATATTTTTTACAATTTGAATAAAAATAATCTCAAATTACATTATTTTTCATATTAAAAAATAATTACCTAATTTTAGTATTTATTAAATTTGTACATAACATAGAGATAATAAAAAAAATTCAGTAAATGTAAATATACTTGTAAAAAATATAGTTATATATTTAGAAATTAATTATACATAAAAATAAATATTAGAAAAATTATTTCTATTAATTCAATATATAATATAATAATAGATGTTGGATATAAAAGAAGAAAATATATGTATATCATAAAAAATATAAATAAAGGAAATATCACCATTTATTTCAAAGAATATTTGTTTTTCTATCTCATCGATAGAGATCCAATAAAGATTTAAAGATTTATTACTAATAAAGATTTTAATATTCAAAAATGATAAAATAATTTTATAATAATAACAAAATATATAATGAATAATCTTTATGCAAATAAAATAAGTTTATTTAAAATTTAAGACTTGGCGCCAATTTTCAACTTAGCCTTCAGCCTAGGAACATTTTGACGTGTCATGTTGTCTCGAGAGCTCTTGCTGATTCTCGACACTTTCACTCTTCGTTCAATCGACAGATAGCATTAGTGATCGGTTTAGCAGTTTTAAAAAAGTAGAGGACAACAATACTCGCGGTCGAACGCGATGAAAGTTGCTGAAATGGTGAAGTTACGGCAAGGATGTGCGCGGAGTTAGGTGAGTAACGTTATCGTGCTTTTCTTTAACTGATTATGATTACACGTAATTGAGGAAGGACGAGCCGCAAGTCGATATCGTGCGTGATGTCATGCTTGTATTCTTTCTTTTCCACGAATTTCTCTCCCCCTCCTTCCGCCTCTATCAAAGGGAACACTTTGCTATCATTGAGAGGTAATTACCTGTCCGGCAGTCGTTCTGACATCAAAACTAGATTGACGAAGTCTCCAAAATGATCGTTCCTCCCGACCAGTCGATGCACCTCGTTCTCGATTGTATTCCCGTTCCGTCCGATCTCGTTGCGTCGTGATATCGGCATGTGTATCATAACCTCTCTCTGGTGTAAATCGCGTAAGACGTGTAGGACAATGCACAAATTTCCCGAAAATCGCTTCCCATTGTAAATACGAATGGACAGACACGGTTCACAACAGATGTATAAAGCAATGCTTGGTAGTAACTCGCTCTCGACTTGACCGATTTTTGTTTTGGACTCCGAATACAAGACCTGCTCTCGCGGATCTACTCTCATCATCATTCTCGAAATTAAGGCATCGGTTTCTTTGGGTTTTCTCGCAATTCTTGGTGTATCATAATAGTATAATGTCGCTGTTGATAGCAGGAGAAAAGAGAAAAGGGAGAAACTGAAGAATGTTTCGCAAAACATTGTAAAAACAATAGGTCGAGTCTACAATGAGTCGATAGTCTTGGCCGCTGGCCAATTCCTCCAATTTATCGATTTCGACCAATTCCGAGTATTTCGACTCACCGAATTATTCTTCAGATTCACTTCCGACTCACCGACTAACCAATTCATTGTAGTCCCGGACGTAGATTTATATAAAGGTTTTCTGCGATTGCAATTTAATTGTCATGATTTCAAAAGGATATTGGATCGTATTGTTCGTTTTGAAAGAATTGTTACGATGATATAATTGTGTTAGGCTGCGAGATTCAGAATTGTATAAATGTACATTGACTAAAAATATATAGCATAGACTGCGCTATTCGTATCGAAAAAATAGTGTACCAAATGTAGTCGACAAAAATAGAAGAGAGGAAACATGAGGATGGCTAATCTCCTTCTCTTTTTAACATATTGTAATTGGTTGAATAGAATAAGGTAGAAACCGTTTTCGCTTCCCATTTCTCTCGTTTTTATCGATCAATTTTATACATGGATGGCGCAGTCTATATATTCTCTGTCTTTGAAGGGCTGCGCACAATCAAAGGAATAGGAACGTAGAACAGAATTTCAACCTATCGGAAATTATGTATTTTATGGTATATGGTTTCTGATAGGTTGAAATTCTTATTCTCTGTTCCTCGTTCTCTATTCTTTCGATTGTGCGACGAGGTTTTATTAAAGAACGGCCGGTTCTGGGTAAATTTTCGTGACTATCAATGGAGTCATCCGGAGATAATTAAAGAACGATGACATTGTCAATAATATTGAATTAAAGAATCGAATTGAAGGGTCGAAATGTTTATTTTATTCGTTTTGTTACATTTATACGAAAATAAAGAATTTTCTGCATCCGAATAGCTGATATAGGTTCTGCTGGGCTTTTTTTTACATTTTTCACTGATAATTGAATTAAATTTGCGATTATTAACATAAATATTTGGATAATATTTGGATACATTATTAAATTCATGATTTTTTTATTATATAAATGCTGCATAAATCCATATGCATATTTGTAATTCTGTATCTTATATATTGCCGCAAAATTACAATTATTTTTTACAGTTATCATTTCTATTGATAATCAAACTTTGACGATAACATTAAAATCCAAATTTTTAATAATCGAATATTGAGTTTAATATACATATACGCGTCTAATACATATACGAAATTAAAATATAATAAAATTAATAGTATATTATCAATTTTTTATTTTTAATCACTTAAATTTTAACAACTGACTTCCTAAGATTGACTGTTTTTAATAGTATCTCATCGGTGCTCTTTCGAAGCCAAAAGGCATGAAATAAATTAATGTCTATATATTTTATTAGAAATAAATATATATTTCCGATAAAATTTGCACAAGTTGGAGAATGAGATTTGTGAGAAATACGAGTGCGATCATTGTATGATCAGAATTATAGTAAATTCTTTTCGTCTCTCCTAATGTTGTTTTAGTTTAATATAGTGTAGTTATTATATAATATAGTGTAATTATTCATTGTTTCGTAATCGATCTGCATTTAACTTGTAATGTGCGATTGACAATATCTTTAATGTGTGCTTCAAAGCAGAATATCATGTAAGTCAACAAAATTTTAACGCAATAATATTTCTTATACAATTTTATATCACATAGTAAATATGACAATTTAATGAGAACTTGGCCGCATTGGATCTTAAAAATCAAACATATTAGCTTGACAAATTTATGGAAATTGACGAATCATCGCCAACTAAATTTGATCATTTAACTTACGACATTAATTTACACACTGAAGAAGATCCGAGGGATCGAAACGTATATTGTGAATAGAAATAATATATTCTGTCATAATTCTGTCAATAAATTACATACACATTAAGAACCAGTATTGGTTCATATTGGCATTCTTTCATATAGTGATTCTTTTTGTTTTTATACAGATATACTTCTTAAATATTCGTATATGAATGAGATCTTTGAAGGACCGAAAGGATTGACTCTTTTGAAAGATCAAAATACATTTGATTCATGATTGAATTCCGGAGTTCTATGTGTTATATATTATTTTGCAATGTGATATTTACTCTAGATCAGATTTAAATCTACACTTTGGAATGAAACTGCTCTATACTTGTTATCAATTGTCTATTATTAGACGCACTGTAATAATTTTGAAGTAAAAATTTTAGAATATCCAGAAGACACTAAATCTTATTAATTAAAAACTATTTTCTATTTATTAAGATTGCAAAACCTAAAGATGGTGCAATGAAAAATATAACATGTTATATTAAAGGTATAATGTTTAAAATATTTTATTGTGAATCATCTCGAAGAAGTTTTGAGAATATCAATAATTTAAAATTTTACAATAATAGTTGCGATATGTATATAACATTATTGTCACTACATGGATCCAAAATGATATTACAGCCGCAATTTTGTTATAAGAATCATGTTATTGTGAGGCTTTTGCGAAGCTACTCGTTCATAACGATTTATAAGGATTAATGAATTTGAAAGAGAGGGAAGGGAACGTCTCGTTTAGCCCCTCCTTTGCCATTCTTTCACTTATCTTCCATGCGCGTCACCAAATTTGCACTCCAGTTTATATCCTTTCTCTCTCCTCGTCCTTCGTCTACCCGGTCTACCCTACCATGATCTAACCTCTATTGATTGCTCTACCGCACTACTGCCCTACTTTCATGACTTTACCCCACTACCACGCATTTCCCTCCGGTCGCTATCCTCCCACCGACGCGGCGACGTCACGTATCACGGCCGTAGACGCGCGAGTGATGCGGATACGTATCGTTCTTTTTATGGAGAAAGGGTGTAATAGGTGCACCGTTGCTAGGTTTCCAACATGGCAGTGAAAGAGGGAGAGAGAAATTCTAATTTTGGGGGTGCGGCCCTTCGGGAGTTGGAACCTATTGCCGACTTGTGTTTAACACCGAATTACGATTGTTGATTCCTCTGCTCCATCAGTATGTCGAGAAGAGAGGAGGGGAGGGAATGATTAAAATCATCAATTAAATGCGCAAATTTTAACCTTTCATTTGATGTTGCGTTTAGTAATAACTTGAAGACAATAATCAAAAGGCAGGATTTCGAATGATATAACAGATAAGAGTCCTACACGGAGAAAATTTTATATTAAGTTTTAATACAATTTTAAATTACACTTTACTATGTCTTGTATTTTCGATGGACCATCACAACATGATTCTGACATAACTTTTACTATGGTAATATTAATTTTTATCACATAAATAAAGTAATTTTTGTTAAAAGTCAGTGCTTAAGCTATATTCTAACATGAAAACAGTTAATTACTACGCAAACAAAATTTGCTAGGTATATATTTTTTATTTATCTTTACAATACTAACTTTTATTCAACAAGTTTTGATTTTGTAATAAAAAATTTTTATTACGAAAAAGCGTAAAAATTACATTGCATTATTGTTTAAAAAAAAATAGCTATATTTAAACTTATAATTGTCATGATAGTTTGCAGCTACTACCACATTATAGTAATTTTAAATATAAAATTTTCTCCGTATATTTTCGAGTTGCACTGTACAGCTACAGAATGCGTGTTGCTTCAAGAGCCAGAACATATTATCTTGTCATTCACTATTCTTCAGACTATTTCATGAGAAGTGAAATTATGTACCACCTTTATTATCTCGTGAATTGTTGGAGAAAAATTGTTTTCGTTGTTTTGAACCTGTGATGAAAAGATCTCGTTCGGCGAATTTGAGACGCGCTAAATTTTAGGAAGGGTGGATGCCAAGGGTGGATCCTCTCGCACGTACTTGAAGAGAACATGCAATCTTGGTCATAAATCGCGAATCTTCTCCGTGTCCGTAAATCGCTTAGTAACATTATGTTCCGGCTTCGCGTGCAGGAGGATGAAGGCTGCATGTGGCGAAGGTTTATTTTTGCGAGATCTGTAGGCGATGCTTTTGCAGGGACGAGGCCTTTTTTCCCTTCCCAGTTACTATCGCGTGCTGAATCCGGCGAGTAGTATTTATACGATCCTCCTTCTTTTTCCTCTCACCACCTACCCTTGTATACTTCACGTTGAAATAGAAGTGCGTCATGTTAATGCACACGTATTTATTCTACTCGCTAATACTCTCTACGATCATTTTTAGGTCGTGAGTGCCTAACAAGAAGGTCACGTGATTTTCGGCGCGAATTTTTAAGAGTGGAGATGTAATTTGTTTGCTTTATCAACTCGACTTTTGCGAATATACTCGTAAGGCATCGGTTGTCAAACAAATTATCGCTGTGTGGCGTGACTGATGGCAGTTTCCTTTTTAGCGATCAGCAATCGATAGTTTTAACGGTTCACCAAAACTGAACGATCCGCCGGGCGTTTTGTTAGTACGTTTCACTAGTCCGCATATCTCGGGATTTCAGCGATACTTTAATCCGTCAGATTATAAATTAATACTACGCAATCTCGTGCGTCACCTCGACGTTTCGCAGATGCTAATCGCCACGACGGAGTGGCGTAACTCAGCGTGAAGTCGAACGCGGTGCGAGTGATACGAGTGTATTATGATCGTACGTTTTAGTAGTGACGAGTGCGTCTGGTCAGACGTTGCGTCACTTCCGTTGTTTATATACGGTCCTCGGGAGAACTTCTTTCTCCAGAATATAACTGAATGAGATTTTTCTCAGAAATTCTTGAAAATTCTACTGTATCGACTGAAATATTCTTTCTAAATGTATAGCTCATCTTTTTGTGTATATATATAAGAATGTATATATATATAAGCGTTACCAAATTTATATCTATTTCAGGATGTGTAGTATTGATTCCATGAAATTTTATTTTTGTAAAATATTATTCAAAAATATTTTTGCATATTTTATATTTTTATACGAAACGGGGAAGATAATCGCGTTTTCGATGACGTGGTCGAAAATATTTATTTATCGTGATGTATTTAATTACATACACGTAACAGTTATTATATTTATATTTATATTTATATATGTTTTCTTGTCACAATTCTGAAGCAATGTATTTTAGGAAACGTTGTTAATATGCGAACATTATTTTAGTTCAGCATTACAATATTTAATAATTTATGCATGATTACTCTCAAGTGTTATTTTATTCTTCAACTTCAAGAAGTACTTCGCGCTATATTATTATAGAATGGCTAGCAATATTTGTATTTTTTCTAACCGGATTAATAGAGTTTTACAAAAAATACTTTAAATGCAGCGCTATAAAAATACGTTATGGAATGACATTACACCAATTATTCATGAAATTATTTTTCTTGTTGATTTCAAGCATAAGTTTATTCTATCTATTACTTACTCGGATTTAATTGGTATTTGTTATGATTAATTTTATTTCATTTTTGCTGCCTTTAATTTTTTCATTTCCTATTTATATTTTATTTTTTTATTCAATTTTTCTTTGCTTATTTTGCTCCATTATCTTTTTTACTATTTTATTCTATTGTTTTTATATTTTATTACTTTTGTTTAATTTTCGTTTATTTTTGTATTCTGCACATGATATCTACATCTATATTTATATTCATTGTTTTTTGTTCATAATTATAATTGTAAGGTATTTCTAACTCTTAAGGGAATGTCATCTTAGAATGCGTAAATAACGATTTATCTATTTATCCATTACTATTGTTACAATATCTATGGTTTGCAGCTAAAACAACTTTGTTTATGTCACATGTTAATTTGTCTTCCATTTTGAACTTTTGGTGATAAACACATTTTGTGATAAAAAGAGAGGATTTAATAAAGCAATATCAACGTAGAACGCGTAATATAGAAAGATATGCACGAAGATCTCAAAAGATGTCATCTCCATGCATTTAGAAAACATGTACATACATAAATTATTTTTTCGACGTTCTGATTCCAATTCTTTGATGCTCGATATTCATGTTATTCTATATTTCTCAAAGAAAAATTAGTATTGAAATAAAGAAATCCTTTTATTTACATCATTACGAAGTTGTCAGTTATGTTTCAATCATGTAAACTAATTCATAGTAGTATTAACCAACTTCTGTTTCAATTTTTCCTTGAGCACCATTATTATGATAATTTTCCATAAAGAAAAATAAATAAGAAAATGTAGATAAAATGATCTCCGAACAGTCAACAGTGTGACAAATTACATTTTTCTTTCGGCGAACAACGACCGCCTTGCCTCCGCTGTTCATACGAACTGCATCGATAATCTGCAAGCGTGGCCGATTGTCTTTATTTCCTCAAGGGCATCGTGACGAAGCGAGTGAAGCGAAGGCAACAGCGAGGCAAGATGACTCACTCGCGGGATTAGTTGAATCGCGGCCACATCGATTCGCAACGCGCGCACGTACCCGTTTCAGAAGGCGAATTACGGGATTTCGGCAGTTGAAGGATGATGCAGATTTTTCACAATACAACCTCTTCTTCACTTTCTTATTTCCTGTTTTCCGTAAATCGATACGGCATGTTGATCGTGCCCGCACGTGTACCACGTTGGAGTATGGCGACGTCACGTGTGAACCATATCCTGTCACACACACACACACACACACACACACACACACACACACATACACACACACACACACACACACACACATACACACACGGCAAAGTATCTTCTGATAATCATCCTTCAAGGAATTCCTCGATCGAAGATACTAGGCCGTGGTGAAGGTCAAGTTCATCAGTCACTGGTCTACGATATCTGATGATTTGCCTGCTATCATGATGTCTCGCTTTGCCGTGGAAGAGAAGGGAAATTTAAATCATACCGTGTTTCAATATCCCCACCTTTTTGCGGGAATTCCATCGCGTGGCGTATTGTAATTTATCAGAGACTGTCGAGGATAGATAGGTGGAGTCACGATCTGTGCGGGGGAGGAAGAAAAATAATTTTTAACACGTATTTTACGTGTTGTGTGCATATTTAATAAATAGAGTCATTCCAAACACACGTTTTTTATGGCCCTATTTTATGGCCCTCGAATTTAGAATTGAATTGCATATCAAACTATGCTTTATTATGAAACATTAATTTTAAAAAAATTTAAATGGAGCATAGAAGTAATTTTGCATGGTGGAATTAAACAGGTGATCCATTCCGGCGGATACGCAGTAAGTTGGAAGTAGTGGGGATTTATCAACCAATCAAATTTTGAGCTCATTTACAAAAATTTACATACTCTCTAAATCTGAATTAGTAGATAATCACTGATATCAATGCCAAGTATGCCACTGGTAATCAGTGAATTAAATATGGAGATACCTAATCTAGCCAATCTTTATTATGTAGTCTAACTAACCTTGTTTTAGCGCTTAAATTCAATTGAATACGGTATAGGAAGATTGAAATTAATGTGCAGATATCAGTATAATTTTATCAGCATATTTTAGTTATATGTTCAAACATTCTTCTTTTTTAGTTGAACTTTACTGTTTATCAATGCTAAGTATACTAGGTAATTAGTGACTATCCACTGATTCAGATTTAGAGAGTAGATTTGTTCGCATCGCATGCTCCAACATGCTCCAATATGCTCCTATCATAGCTCCTATTCACTCCAATGCACTCATCACACGCATTCTACAATAAGCATTAATCATAAATCAGAAGTTAGAAGTTGGAAATTCACGACGA
This sequence comes from Atta colombica, assembly GCF_001594045.1. Lineage (NCBI taxonomy): Eukaryota > Metazoa > Arthropoda > Insecta > Hymenoptera > Formicidae > Atta > Atta colombica. The sequence continues at coordinate 444,944 of NW_017259222.1, forward strand.
CGTGATTGGTCAATTTCCAACTTCTAACTTCTGATTTATGATTAATAGCTTATTGTAAGAATGACCATTAGAGTGAGCAGGAATTATGATAGGAGCGTGTTGGAGCATGTTGGAGCATGCGACGCGAACATATATCTTATGACTCGTTTACACTGCAAATGAGTTCAATTTTTGATTGGTTGAATGAAGGGCTCTTCTCCATTATGCAGTGGGTCACCAGGTCAAAAATTTGTATCAAATTTTTAGTTGCTTTGTTCCTTAAATATATTTAAATATTATTTTTTGAATACCTCATATGTGCTCGTTTTTTGGTCGTTATATCAATTTATATTATTGCTGTGCAAACAATCGAACGTTATTACACTTATGCCTAATTTCTTCACCTTTAGATAACTTTGTCCAGAAGATATCTTTCAGATTACAATGGAGATATCTCCTGGATAAAGATATCCGCAACTTATCTGGAAGTGAAGAAATCGAGCATTAATATTTATTGTATTTTATATTTATACTGTAAGGTGTGCCGATAAAAAACAAACCTCACGCTCCTGTGAAATCAGTTTTCCTACGTCATGATGCAAAGATTCAGTAATGTGGAAATCGCACGTACAATAGTATAATGCGTAGATGTATAAGATATAAGAGACAAATTAGAAGATTCTACAAAAGACAGAGAGAGAGAGAGAGAGAGAGAGAGAGAGAGAGAGAGAGAGCGAGAGCGCGCGCGCGTGAGAGAGAGAGAGAGAAAGAGAGAGAGAGAGAGAGAGAGAGAGGCGACTTGCGGCCGGTATTGATCTGCACGCGCTGTGGCCCGTGCGCGACAGAAACCATATACCTTTTCACACGCTTGCTTCCAATTTCGGTGTATTCTTCCCGAGCGGCCGGCCGCGGTGATGTTCAACCGATTTCTTTCTCGATCATTTTTTTTCTCTTGATGCGCGACGTGGCGGCCATAGAAATTCAATATATCCGAACTCTGCTCTGTAAAAGTAAACCGATTTTCCACTCGAACAATAAAAATTACACTTGTGATGCCCACGCGCACGCGATCGTTTACTGTTAAATCTAATTAGTAGGTTAGTAGGACTGGTGGATTATTCCGTCAGTTTCAATTTCTAAGTAATACAAAAATTTACGAGAGCAAACAATATCTCTTTGCAGTGACATGCTTATAATTATAAAATCATAATTGGTTCTTGAGAGCACTTGTGTAATTTTTTTTTAATTTATTTAAATAATTCAACATTTGCTGTTTAGCAAACATAAACATTATTGAGAGAAATGGATGAAAAAGCTTCGTTCCATCCTCTATTAAATTTAATCTAATTTAAGTCACCATTGAGTGCGAGCATGGCGTAGCAGAAGCATATGAGCTATGTCAAAGATCCTAGGTTCATCCCTAGCAGAATCGCTCGAAAAATTTTCGTACGCTCGTAGCTCCTCTCGGCAGACAATGGCAAATCACCAAGAATATCCTTGCCTTCTTTAAACAAAATCGTCGTTCGGAACCGATGTTAAACTGTAGGTCCCTTATGACTATACAATCAATGTGTGTACCATAAACATATGAGAGAAATCATCACGCTCGGTTACGCAGGCAATAGAACTGAAGAAAAGCTTAGTCACATCACTGTTCCTATACTTAGTATCACAACTGACGGTTAACTCATAACGAGGTTCAACTTATTCATTGTCTCTTTCCAATTTTAGAATTGGAAAAAGATGAGAAACAGTTGAACCTCGGTTAAGAGATAATCATGAGTCGTGAAAGGGCCTTAATATTACTATTGTTTTGTACTAAAACAATGATCAAGTTTGACACTATATATCAATTTGACACTATACAACGTATCAAATTGATACTACTGTTAAATTTAACTATTGTTTTAGTAAAATTGTTTATAAAATAACGATATATTGAGTAGGAACAATGGCAATTTATATTAGATTAAATTTGACACTGTAAGGCCCAGTTCCACAACTGGTTATTTCATAACCGAGGTTCAACTTATTCATTGTTTCTTTCCAATTTTAGAATTGGAAAAAGATGAGAAACAGTTGAACCTCGGTTAAGAGATAATCATGAGTTGTGAAACGGCCTAAATTTAACAGTATAGTATTATTTTTATGACTATTAACGAGAAAATCTTGTATCCAGGAAATCTTGTAAATGGATCGCGCGATGGATTGCGTTAATAAACATTACCTGATTAATAATTTCCTGCCAATGGACGAGAAAAGGCGAGGAAAAAAGAGTAGAGAGGAAGTAAAGACGTCAAAGATAGTTGTGTACTTATCGATGAAAGTGCATTTGCGTATTCTTCTAGCCTTGCTTATTTTTACGATAAACCGATCATTTTCGCGAGACGCTGTTATCGTGTCGATACGATTATAATCTTAAGACCAAATCTTAATTGAGAGAAAATAATAAAAAGATTGAATGGAAAAAATAGAATGGGATTTGTCAAATTCTCACAGTTTTTAGGAATAATCGGTATAATTTTTATTTTAATATTTGACGTGATATAGTGCATATTATAAGCAAAGATTGTTGCACGCGGAAAGACGACCGAAGGAGAGAGAAAAAGACGTCACGAGAGATCGTAGGCGCGCTTTTAACGCGCCGAGACGTGTATCCGTCGATGAATACGTGGGCAGTGGTCGATGTCAAACTAGTGATGCGCGGTAGAGAAGTAGTTTCGAAAATATTTCCATTATAAATAGCGGTCGATCAACCAACGGCCGACTCACCGATCGGTCGGCATGGAAAGCGCGATTGAATCTTCCGTTTGCTGATTTTATGATTCTGAATATCAAAGAATGTTACATCTTCGTCTAATGCCAGATTTTCCCGAATGTAAAACAAACAGGAATAGAGATCAACAGAAACCGAGATCTTCTTTTTCCAATGCTTTTTTTCCGACAGTCCGTAAACATTTCTCTCTAATCGCAAAATAAATAATTTTTCTTGTGATAATTAGAATAATATTAAAATTATCTCATAAAATTTTTATCTTTTAATAATTTAAAACGTACGAAGAGAAAAAAATTTGTTAATTTAATAAGCCACCAATACGTGTAACAAATTTGATTTATATGGGGATATCAAATGTGTCGGTACCGAAAATGAATATGATTTGTTACTTTTGATTTGTTATATAACAAATACGCATAATACTTAGATAGAAATAATACGCTGCTTTCTGAAAAGAAAATTCTGTTGGCGGAAGAATTATTCGAAAAATTTGCTGGTTCGAAAAATTTCGTGTAAGAGTTTGAGTTTTAAAAGATAAATCATAAGATAGATCTAAATTGTAATGCTAACAATATTTAATTTATTGTAATTAAACAAAATTTATATTGTTCCCTTAAAATACAAAATGAATTTTTGTATTTTAATTCATAAAAACATTTCAATAACCTAATATATAGATAATATAATTAAAACATATGAATGTAGCGAGAGAAAGAGAGAGAAAAAAATAGATAGATAGAGCATTTATTAGAACTAAGCCTTCTAAGAAAATACAAAATGAAGCAACTACAAAATGCAATGAAAATAATTAATAAAGAAAAAAGAAAGGGAAAGGGCGCGAGAGAGAGAGAGAGAGAGAGAGAGAGAGAGAGAGAGAGAGAGAGAGAGAGAGAGAGCGCATGAGGGAGAGATGTGTATTTTATATTGCAATTTATAATACATATTTACTGCTGTCCAATTAACTGAGAATATAATTTATTGACAGGACGACATTTTGTTTATAAATTATCTCTTCAAGGAATGCTAAATTTTGTGGAATTTCAATAGAATCATCCAGGTTTGCGTTATATTTGAGAAACTTCTGTTTGCTCTTCATTTGTCGTAGAAAATTGTCGAAAAAAAGAGACATGAACAGCACATTCATGCTCCACATGTTGTTCATATTCTTTTCTTACATTTGTTATGAAGTAACATGCCAAAACGAATCGTTTTAATCCTTATGGAATAGAAAGTACAGTCGTTATTTGCTGATTAAGCTGAAAGTCAAAAGAATTCCTCATAAAACTTTTATTTTGTAAAATTTTGGTGAAAACATCAAAGCGCTTGTGACATCCACCGAACTTGCATCTACATTTTATTGCTTTAATTTCCGGTGAAATTTTGAACCTAGAATGATGACAGGTTCTCTCGTTATTTACAATAGAACGGAAATATCGGACGGAAGTTCTTCATAAAATCGGAAGCGGATTTCCACAAAGACAGCTCTGGTCGCAAGAGATGAACCCCGTACATCTTCGTCATTTATCCTCTGACCTATTTGCCGATATATGGGGCCATAGGGTTCAGCAACCCAAGTCAGTACTCGGTCGATCGCTATAACGGGTGACCTGAATAGAAATGATTTTAGATCGCATTTATATTTTGATTCTTTCCTTTTTTTGAAAGCATTCCCACAAATTATTCCGTGCCAATTCGCGCATTAGTCATTTCTACTCTTCAGTTTCATAGAAAAAACAATTTAGAGTGTTTCGAATTTTTGAACTCTGTATATTTTGGAGAAAACTTGCTACGAGTTTACTCGGCAATATGCTACACTCTAAGTAAATAACTGTGTATCAAGATATATTGCGATTTTGTTGGAATCTATAATGTTCTGTTCTGACTTTTCTATTTCGTCCCAAGAGCAAGACGCACGCGCGCATGTCTGCAAATTAGAACGAAAGCAGACTGTTTGTCTCGTCTTGTGACAACATTTGATATGCGTTACACACTTTGCGAGCAGACAAGATTGAAACACAGCTGTCGCGTCGAATGATTGTTCTAAAACAGTCGCATCAGGTTTAAACAAATATGTATCATGTATCATCGAGTCGTTGCTTTTAAAATATATTCTGCAGATTGATATGTTCTACTGCTCATCTAAAATTCAATAATTCTGTAGTCTTTCGTAGAAACAAGAACAGATAGCAAATCTCTAAGATAGACCGAGTACAGACCGAGAGGTTGCTCGCAAAAGAGCAACATTGACTCTTCTTTCACTCAAGGGTTTCGGTCTCAACAGAGACCCAGTACCACGATCACATTGAAATTTCGCGGCGTAGCTAGTCAAGCAGAATATTAATTATTTATTCATAGGTGACCGTCGTGTTAAATACAGGGTTGGTCTGGATTAGGTCGAAATCATCACAGTGTTGCTGTGAGATGTCGAGAGATAAAGGAGGAGGAGTTCAAAAAGCGCCCGAGCAAATATCCTTATTCGAATGTTAACTCTTGCGCACGAGGGTGCCCGATACGCGTCCATCCAGGGAGAGTAGGTCGTTTCCATGGCTACAAGGGGGTGCATCGGACTGGCACTGGTATTGCTAAAACTGAACGGAGCATCCCTTCCCTCCGCCTACACTTTCCCTCTCCTGACAGAACGGTCTCTAAAGCTTCTCGTTCTCTCCTATCCCGCGAATACACCTCACGCCTCCTACGGAATATTCTGCCGTACCTGTGCTTTGCCTGCTTCCTCGTATCTTTACCCTAGGTCATCCCGCGGAAATTAGGTTAGAGCTCGGAATTAGGAATCGCTGACTCTACCGGTGAATTCACTGCTGTGTGGAGACATTTCATGTTGGGGAATGTGACATCATGGATGTGTTCCGTTACTGTGACTGAGGTATCACATGGAATATTTACAGTGATAAATACAATAACAGTATCGAATCATCTTTTTTTTTTTTAAATAATCTTGCATTCAAGATGTTCATTGTTTCAAAATTTTTTAAGCCAAAGAACACAGGTAGCATATTGTTATAAACTAACGGCAAACATAAACGATTAAAAATAAAAATGTTTATATATGTTTTATTTATTTATTATTTATTATAATTAAGACTTTTTTAAATATGTTGATAATAGTAACATCTTTAATTCATTTCTTACATCATTGTTTTGTCTCACTCAAATGCATACATCTATCCTTGTCTAACATATTGTACGCCATCTCTTGCAAGATCGAGAACTTACTGCACACAATACTAAACACAATATTCCGCATAATAAAAGGAATAGAAAATACAAATTTCAACCTATCATTTTATTCTCTATTCTCTGTTTCCTGTTCCTTTTATTGTGCAGAGTTCCCTTATCATTTTGAATCTTCGTTAAACATATGTACACGTAATTTGCAGATCAATATAAATCTTCTTTTTAAGATTTTAATCTTTCGTAAAATATTGTTCGTTCATGTAATCTGATTGGTGATACAATGTCATTTTATCCATACGAGCTATAAAACTTTTGTATTAGAGAAACATTTACATCAAGTGACAGCTCTGCGAGTTGAAAAATAAGTAAGTCTTTAACTTTTTTTGATATTGGTATAAAGTCCACTACACTACCTCCTATTTTGCGCCTATGTACTTTAAATTTATAAAAAAATTTTTTATTCCATTCGGAGTTAATTCGGAGATTTTTTTATACGACTCTCTCAATAATTTGTCTACTACAGTATCTCTTTAAATCTTAAGCTTAAGTAACGATTTATTGTTGAAAGTGAAATTATAGATGTAGATTCCGTCAGATTTATCAAAGATGGTTTGGCTATTGAAATTGGCTTTTATTCAACACATTATAGTCAACAATTTCATAAAATTTTTATGAATTGAGTTTCAGAAATGCGAACGGATAATTTCATTCTTTGTTACTTTTGAAAGTCGTCTTTGTATATTTTAATAAATTAATTTAATATGACAGTTAACTCGAAAAGTGTGTGATAAAAATTGAATGCTTGTGACGTGAAACTCGTAACTTAAGGTTTCAAACGATTTAAGAAATTGAGTTTTCTCTAAAGAACATGACTCTAATTAAAGAATTCACAAATAAAAAGCTGGTAAGATTTTTGTATAAATTTATAACTATCTACCTTTCTTATTTCAGAAATTAAGTATTACGTTAATTTGTTGCAAATGATGCGTTTTTTTTAGAATTGTCTCGACAAATATTTTATCGGTTAATAATTGTGACAAAATTATCGGACGTCTAATTAATCATAAAGTTCACCTTCCGCGAATGGGTAGGAATTGCATTCATTTCTTTCTCCCTCTCGCTCGTTCGCATCGCGTAAACGCGCGGTCGTTCTCGTCTGCAATCGATTTCTATCACAGGGATGAGCTTTAGAGTTGCGAGGAAAAATATTTACGCGACGTAACCGGGATATTGTCGTCGGTAAACTGAGCGCCTCCCACTCGCGCTCTCTTGATAGAATCAACCTCGTAGAACAATATGTCCTTTATAATCGAATCAACACGTCTCTTACGTCGTCTAAAGCGATCGATACGTTGCAATTTAAGCTTTGCTCGTAGAGAAAATTTTCAATTATTTTTGTCGGCATATCTTTAACATGACTTATCTAAAAAAAATCCTTATAATCTTACCTATCGATATTAATTATTAATATCATTTTATTAAATATTTCTTCAAGCTTAATTAATTTAGATAACACAATGGTCTAAATTTACTCGATGTTATGTTTTCTTTTCCAGTGTTGCTGGAACAAAATTTTTTTGTAGACGATACGTATGTGTACAACATTCACGAATACCCTGGTGTATTTTTTTTTCGAATGGGACACCCTATATTTATTCCAGGGAACACAGGGGTGTACGACCTAGTTACGCTTGGGCGTGTTATATGGGTCATAGACACCATTCGCACTCGGTTACACGTGCGCGCGCACACACTCACGCGTGCTGACTGTTCACGGGAGCAGTTGATTCACGAATGTGGGGCAAGAAGGTTTTCTCACACTACTTTCACCGTTTTTTCGTGATTAATCATTGAGCGCTTGCTTTGAGATATTGCCATGAAGGATGATCCTTTCTCGACTGGTAACATTAAAAAATGAAAATTCTCGAAGACCAATATTTATATTTGGTTCTTATTTTAAGACCGTGTTAAATAATAGGGAGTTTTTTTGCAATAACGAATTGAATTCAGATACAGTGAACGCTAAAGACACGTTATTCTTTTCTTAAGTAGTTGTATCGAAGACAATAACCTGACCCTAGCGTTCACTATATTTGGATAAACGATATTGCAAAAACTCCCTAATGTCTTAAAACTAATACGATTCTCTGATTGATTTATGATATCTTAAGATTGTACTTAATAGTCTTAAATACAAGAATCGACTATGAATACCAAAATGGATTCTAGTTTTTTTTTCACAGTTAAATGCAAAATTTGTATGCAAAATGACGCTTGTCATGTTTACGGATGAAATACAGAATCTATTTTAATCTCGCCTGTTGCGACTGTAATGGAGGAAGGAGGGGAAGAGAGAGAGAGAGAGAGAAGAGAGAGAGAGAGAGAGAGAGAGAGAGAGAGAAGAGGCAAAAAAGAAGAAAGAGAAAGAAGCCAGCGATAATGACGTCCGTTTCGCAACAAAGCGGAGAATTTATAGTCAACGATAGTCAACGATTACCGTAGGGCATGTGACAGGGCTTTAGCTCGAATGCTTGTCGATCGTCTGGACTTAAAACAAACACATACTTCTTGTTGTAAACTACATTGCCCCCAGGCATGATACCTTTAACATTTATCGGAAAGGTTTTAGCTAATCGTAAAAAAAAATAATTATTGCGCATAATAAATCCGCGATTCATTGGGACTCGATTCGCGCTCGTCTTTATCTAAAACCATTATTAAAACAATTAACATCATCGGAGAAAAAGCTCCACTTAATGCTTGTTTTATGCACGCGTATGTATGTTGTCTTGAAAACAAACAGAATTCTGATTCTTTCCATGCAGTAAGTAAATTCGTGTAATAAATGGTTATAATGTCCGCAAAGCAGATATTTATATTTTGTTCAAATAATTCCCAGGATTGAATCCTCAACTCGAGTTTCCCTTGAAAGCCAGCGGTTTTATAATGTACACCAGATACACATGAACACGCGCACGCGTGTATTCGACCAATATATATATATATATATATA
>NW_017259222.1:454003-458166 GCF_001594045.1 Atta colombica
AGTTGTCTGCGCTTTACCATCTCCTTCTGATTATTCTGATCGCTCTCGTCCATCGTCTTGCCCTTCTCTTTGCATTTTCCTCTGTGGCACTCTTCGACAATGTTTTCATCCCCTTATCGTTTATCGAGATTATCCATCTCTATCGCTCTCGTCAGGATTTTGCTTCCATCGAGAGAGAAAGCGTGAATCTCTCTCTCTCTCTCTCTCTCTCTCTCTCTCTCTCTCTCTCTCTCTCTCTCTCTCTCTCTCATACACACACACACACACACACACACACACATACACACATTGCCTTCGCTACATTCTCGTTTCTTCCGACGTGCCAGATATCCCCTTGCCGCTCTTCCTCGATCGGGTGAGTCGCGCGCCGCGCACGCCTCTCTCAGTCTCTCGCGCAAAGCGATACCGTGGTGATGTGACGTTACGCTCGGCAAAGCTTGCAGCTGGTCCAGGTCTCTCGTCGTCATCGCCGAATTGTAACCACGCTCGTTTACATCTTTCTGTTTCCATTCCAAATGATGCTCGCCCGCTCTTCTATTTCTCTTTTGGCGAGAATCGCACTTCGATTCCGTGAATTCCGTGGAATGCGCGCACAACACAGTGAATACTAAAGAGAAACTTGTGGCACCAAATTCCACGCAAGGAACGAGAGGAAGGAAAGGAGAGAAGAAGAGAAGAGCGTTCTGCTATTTTCGAGACGCCGCGAAGTCTTGCCAAAGTGTGCCTTCTTGGCCCTCAAGAATCATAGCCGGAAGGTCGCGATAACCTGCATTTCCGCTCCACCGGCTCTCGAGATCGTCGATCGATCGCCGAGTAGCGTGATTTCAGTTTCCCAGGATATTTCTGGAGCGCGACGTGAATCAGTGATACAATATCTAGAGCTTGCTGCCGTAAATTTTTCTGTCAATGGAATATGGACATCTTGCACTATTCTGTGATCAATGATAAGGAATATTGTGATAATCCCCCGGATTATTCTTAGGAACGCAATGGTTCGAGAGTAATTCTGGCGCTTGATCCGATTGACGAAGGTTTCTGCTTAATCTTCCTTATACGTAATAAAGTCATCATTTAAAATGTTCTAGGAGATAATAGATCGCTGCGAACCATGACGGAAAATTGAATGCTCGACTATAATCTCAAGATACGTTGATATCTTTTGTTATAACAAAGTCATCATCGACGAACATTTCTCTGGGCGTCATCTGATGATCATATTTCTCATTCATAGCAAAGACCGTTCCGATGATGATATCTCGCTTTTACGAGCAAAACATGATGCTCGGAAGGGAGAGGGGGGAGGATATTCTCAATAGAGTAATAGTTGGACGAGAATAGATTGAGGAAGAAGAAATCTATTTTCTGTGGATCGCCGCACTCTATAGATCGACAAATAATTTGAGTCACTTTTGCAAGCTTGAGCGTGTTTATTGGCGATTATACATACACAGACAGTCGACAGTATTGTGCACAATTACTTGAGACAGAAATAAGATCAGTATTGGAGAAGAAGAGAATTACGAAAATTATGCGAATCAATCGCGTTAAACATAAACACAATTCGATTTGGTAATGAAGAGGATTCCATGCAGATCGTTTCGATCCTATTTACGATGCAAACACGAAAGTATTATCCCACTGGCAAGAGTGGTGTCTAAAATAAGAATTTTATTAATTGCACGATTCGATTAGCAGGGAAGAAACAAAAGTTTGGTCGAATGAAAACCAGTGGAGAAAAGTGGGAATGAACGATGTGCATAATCATATGATTAATCATTGAGTATGCACGAAAAATTATTTCGTTGATTATAAAGATATACAGATAATAAAGAGAGAGAGAGAGAGAGAGAGAGAGAGGGAGGGGGGAGGAGAGGGGAGGCTGAAAGAAAAGAGTATGAAAACTGAAGAAAATTGAAAAATGCAAGCTGCGTCTAATCGACGATCGAGGACGATTTGTGATTGGAGCGCCGTGGTCGAGAATGGAGGATAAATTTATCCGCGTCGCGAAGAGGAATGCGGCAGAAGCGTGGAGGAAAAGTAGCACGAGCACCGCGGAACGCCGCAGTCGCATTTCCGGTTTAAATTTAACGTGATGATACGCGCACTTTCGCAATTAGCCGATATGGAGACTGTTAAATTTAACAGGAGGTTTGTTGGAGAATAAGAGAGAATTAATCTTATCGCTTGGCTTGCTTATATGCGAATCGTGAACTCTTCCATTTTTTCGTTGCAATCGGCGTTTTGTTCATTGTGAAATATTTTTGTAAAACTCTAATTACAGCGGAGATCTCTCGGAGTTAGCCTTTCACCGGAAAAAAATCTGGTTGCATAAATTGGAAATCTGTTAGATTTTAACCAGTATGTTTATTGATAAATAAACGAATAGAGCTTTTTCTATCATTAGAGCCTTAAGAACACAATTTTGAGATTATTTTTCTTGAAATTATCAGACGAATATAACTAATATTAACTTCTGTTAAATATATAAGAATTTCTCAATAACCTTTCTAAATTCATTTTGAAAGTCATAATATCCTTTTAATGAAAAAATATGTAATGAATATAGAAGTTTTATAGATTTAACCTGAAAGTACTAATCGAATTCTTATTAATTAAGTCTATCAAATATTTTCGTTACAAAACATCAAATGTAATTATGGTAATTAGAAATTATGATTGGTCTCATCAAACGTACGTCTTGCTGGTATAATTAAGACATTTTTCTTAACTATTCACGTGCAGTAAAGGAAGATAGATTAAAATCTCAGCTATAGCTGTAATCAGTATACGAAAATGAACTCTCACTCACTTGCGATTAAATCGCAAATTAGATGCTCTCATAATCAGTAACAACGATAAATGATATTCTGTAATAATTAATACTTGCAAGCATGCTGATGCCTGCATCACTCATGCAACTTGCTCATTTTATTCACGCCCAAAATATTTATCACATTATTTTTATTATTTACACAACGCACAGCTATTATATTGGCAATGCGAACCAATTTGTTAGATATTGACGCATCTACGCACAATCGGATTATTAAATTTTCGCTTCGTGGGAAAACATCGCGCATTAATAAAAACACAATCAGTTATTCCCGATGCGAAATTCGTTCATTTACATTTACGGTTAACTTCGTAACTGCATAATTGCGATTAAGCGTAATGCTCTCTTAATAACATCTCGTTACACATGATGATGCGTAAAAATATATCACTGAATACTTTCCAATATTCCATATGTCATATTGTCACTTTTTATTACGAAAGCAAATTCATCATGTAATAATCCTATAACGTTCCACGAATAAATGAGTCATGGTATAACGCTGACCTATAGAAGCTCGTGATTCATAGCTTAACATTTACCTTCGCTAAGTAACAATTATTAGACGCGCTTTACATAAAGATATGATACAACTGTGTAACTCCTTTTCTAAATAATAACAAACAGTTCCCTCTCGATCTTTATATAATAATTACAAAATTTTTCTATTTCTTTTTTTAGCAAGTAATATAATTATTGTTATACTAACAGTAAAATATTATTCAACAATAACATTACTAATTTTGGAAAAGTTAAGTAAAATTGTAAAAATACACGACGTTATCGCACTCGTATGATACATTAATAAGATATATTTATTACTTGGAAAAGTCTAAAATTTTCTTTTCATAGAAAAGATCGCCAAGATCTTGTGAGAGTACATTAGAAAAAAAACTGATTGTATAAATTAGAAATCTGATTTAAACGTTGATTTAATCAATGTCCGTTTAAATTTAAATATATGTCCCTTGGAAATGAACAAATTAAAATTTTTGTAAAAATTATTGATGAGTATATGATTAACTCCTTCTTGTTAGACAGAATTTGTTAATAATACGAAATTTATTTATAATTAGGTCAGCATAATTTTTTAGTAAAAAAAATGTCTATTATAATATAACTAAAAGTATAGATCCAACCGAAAATACTAATTAAATTTTTATAGTAAAAATTTATCAAACGTTTTAGCTAATTTATAATAATATTAAGTCTAATCATAATACCTAGAAATATTGTATCGTCTCACTAAAAGTCTCATTTTATCACGTATATAATTAAAACGTTTTTTTTTTAAACATAGAAAAAAGGATTAAACAGTCCAGATAAAATA
>NW_017259222.1:458266-471958 GCF_001594045.1 Atta colombica
AGCTATAATTTATAATAATATTAAGTCTAATCATAATACCTAGAAATATTGTATCGTCTCACTAAAATGCATTTTACCTTTTGTATATAATTAAAACGTTTTTTTTTTAAACATAGAAAAAAGGATTAAACAGTCCAGATAAAATATATAATTCATTTGTTACAACGTTGTCAGAAATCAATAATTAATCAATCAATGATTAAAACAACAGCTTTAATATGCATCAATGCGCAGTAATGCGTCCAATCGAATTCATTAGTTTGCGCAGTTATTCATTATTCGACATACGTTATTTTTCGCGCGTGTTTATTATTTTCTATATCTCGAAAAAGGATAGAAGTGAACTCAAACGAATATTTACGTCTTGCGGTTTTTTACATGAGAGCGTCACGTGCGTGTTATATCTGCTTACAGAGTATATGATGTTGGAAGGTGGACTGGCACCTAGTATCAGCCTCTCGTGCTACATGCTATTCAAAAGATTCACGTACTAATTGCTAGTTGCACCCACGTGTATGTGTTGAACTTCCACAAATTGCAAGGTGTACTGCACTGTAACCCCATGACGCATTTAATACATGGCCCGCCTGGAGAGTAAGTGTCTCTTTCACGAGTATTTTCCATATTTTCGCAGAATCGTTTTATTTTCGCAATGACAGGATCGGCGAAACAGTTTATCGTACGTACACACATATGTACACATGACCATCTTTATAGGCGAGAAACAGTCGGGATCGCGTCGGAAGTGAAAGAAATCTCATTGTTCATTAATATCGTATAGATTGATATATTCTACTGTAAAAATATCACACTTGTAGAAATATCAATACTGCTGGCTACTGTTCAATTAAATATGCTTGAATGATAATCCTTAATTGCTTATTTCGTACGTTTTCATTTGAAATGTTATTATAAAGAATTATTAAAGGAAGTACGAAGAAATAAACAACAAATACAATAAATACAATAAAACTTATAGCTTATTTGCTACAACGATATATATAACTAAAAAATGTGATTTCTAAGTTGTTTACAACTTAAAAAGGAACAAATGTTTAAAGTTCTTGTTATTAATAAAACAATATAATTGAATTTTTAATAACTCTTAAGCCTCCTTAGACATAATGCGAGACAACAATGACAAAAACAATGAGAGAAATAATATAAAAATAAGTGGTTAGTATTAATAGTATAGAAATAAGTATAATTGTCGCCTTCCATCATTATAAATTGCTGCGAAAGAAATAAAGCCCATTCTACAATTGCGTAAATGTATTTGTGAGAGGTTCCATAATTACAAGAATTGACCAATCACAGTCAAATTTGAAAATACTCGATTGTGATTTGATGACAATTCTTATGACTACACCACTTACAATTACGCTTACGTAATTGTAGAATGGGCTTAAAAAGTCAACCAATCTGATCGCGTATAGACTGCAGTATATACTCTTCTATCTGCTTCACGATTATAACAGAATGAATGATATGTGAACAGAATGAAAAATCTGATCACTAGTAAGCAATAAAGCGATAAACACAGAATTTTAAATCGCAAATTTACCTTGTGGGAAATTTGCCTTATTCTATGTTCCTACGTGTTCCATTGACATATACATTCCCGAATATTGGATTCCTCTGCTTCTATCCCTATCGTTATTTTTATCATTATGTTTAGGGCTTTAGGCTGTGTTCCAAAATTCACTGCCAGCGCTAAAAATCTGTAGTTTACGTTACATGCACTATAGATTTTCAGCACTGTAACAGTAAACAACTGACAGTAAATTATGAAACATAGCTTTAATTGAAAAGAAAATTGGAAAATATTTACTACAGGAGATCCAGCTTCGATGATCTTGAATGATCTCCAACAAGTTTTAGTTGGTATTCGTTACTTGTTAAAAAGTTATTGATAAAAAATTTCATTATTTTACGGGGCGAAATGAAATCTAATTCAAACTCATTTTCTGAAAAACATTGTTTTTGTCTTTTTATGATGTAGCAAATTAGCGATATTGACTTGTCGAAACAATCGGATGTTTCTTTCACTGCAAAGCCTTCAGTTGATTTGAAATTGATTCTTCCTCAGCAAAAATAACCAAACAAGCATCTATAGTCTTAGAATCAATGATTAAATTTGGAATGTATTCTTTATTAGTTTATTTAGTTATTAATTGTATTCTTTAATTAATTTCTCAATGTATTCTTTTGTAATGGAATTTTGATTTAAAGCTTTTAGTTACAAATATAATATGTATGTACGATCTTAAAAAGATTGGAAAAATCGCATCTGGTAACTCAATCGCATCGATAACTTAATATTTTTTTGTTGAGAAAACCATTTTTAAATCAGTCATTGAATCCAAAAAACATCCTGCATAAATCTCCGCTGGATAGGAGAGCAATGTAATTACGTGCATTTATTATTGCAGTACCGAGCATAGTGGTGTATAAAAGAAGCAGGTCGCAGGACCGACCTGAGAGTCCTACGGTGGTGGTGCAAGGAGGAATGCCCTCACTGCCGTTCTCCAAGCAAGGCCTCGCCATAAGTGGCTGCGGTGGTGCGCCTCATCAGGACGCCTCGGAGTCAGATATGATAGACGGGAATGCCAACCCTAACGTAGGCACATCCCCCGTACCGAATTCGCTCCACCGTCCCGCTTCCTCCTGTTCGCCATCCGATAAATCGGACACTGAAAGCAAGAACTTTCGCAATCGGGTATGTACTTCATTAATCACTGCTAGTTCATTATTTTCTGCTTATCCTTTCTCATTAGAAACTTTAAGTTTGGAGGAAGTTATTAAAGGAGACGTTTGGTTCAGGAGGCTGAAAAATAGATGATTTTTTGTGATTTTTTTTCCTTAAAGAAATCAATTACGACAACAATATTTGTACACTATTAATCGATAGTGAAATAATGACTCAAATACAATAAATATATATAATTACTTAGACCTCATCAAATAAGATATACTATTTATATTTTTCTATATTAGACAAATCTTTTTTTAAATAAAGCATAATGCTATAATAACTAATTAATCATTGAGATAAAAATACATTCAGAAGTTCTTCATTAAAGTCGCTTACTCCACGAGCAGTATGCGACATTACCACCAGAGAGACGCAGTGAAGTTCAATTTCTCCTAAGAAGAAAATCTCTCAGCATATAATAAAAGGCGCATTGGCTTTGAACTTCGAAAACGAAAGTAAATGAGAAATACCTACATCTCGACAGTACAATACTGTACAACAGTTTAGTACTGTACAAAAATTCAGTAACTTTATTGCTGGAAAAGTTATATACAAGATATCCCATTTTAATAGCCGCATTTGAATTTCTTTTAAATTATGCAGGATGTCGAAATTTTATTTTTATGTGATATCAAGAGGAACATATTTTGATTAACAAGATTTGATCTTTGATGTAAGTATAAAGATCAAATAAAGGTCAACTTCATTTTTGTAAATGGCAACCTAATTTTTTAAATACGTTCCATACATAGCCATATTCATAACGAATTCAACATTTATTTAGTGGAAAGTCAAACTGCACAGTTCTATTTTCCACTAAATAACGTTTTAGCGTTCACTATATATTACAAAAATTCCCTATTACGATTGCAGAGTCCAAAATACTTCAAATCACATGTTTCCAAAATCACTGAATTGGAAGAAGTGGCTCTATTACTTAACCAGTTAGATCACCAGACCTAATGCCATTAGATTTCTTTCTTTGGAGCTTTCTTTAGGATATTGTATATCGGAAAAAATTGAATAATTCTGATGCGTT
Source organism: Atta colombica (assembly GCF_001594045.1). Lineage (NCBI taxonomy): Eukaryota > Metazoa > Arthropoda > Insecta > Hymenoptera > Formicidae > Atta > Atta colombica. Next base: position 462,061 of record NW_017259222.1, read on the forward strand.
CAAAGCTCGATTTACAATGGTTTATCAAAACTTTTTGCTGACAATGCTATCAAATGTGTCGCGATCATTTATGCCCGTATTCATAGTCAGACCTTATATTTAAAGCTTCCTTAAATTTATTTTCAAATGCTCTAAGAATTATTTTATTGGCTACTGAGCATTTGAAGATAAATTTAAGGAAGCCTTAAATATAAGGTCTGATTCTATGAATACAGACATTAGACATCTTATTGCTCTCTATATTCATAATCAGGGATGGAGGTTCGTACATGCACGAATTTACATTAATGTAAATTCGCGTTTGAGTCATTTGATCTTCGACATCCTTGAATCATAATGTGTTGAGCTCGGAATGAATATATTTACAAACATAGATGTTTAAAAAATTAGGTTGCTATTTACAAAAATATTTAATTTTCATTTGAACTTAATTCAACTCAACAGCTTCCACTCAAAGTCAAATCTTAATTAATTAAAATATATCCCCCTCGACATTACATAACATCGTAAAAACAGAATTTCGATATCTTGCATAATTCCGGAGAAATTCAGACGTGTTGATTAAAATGTGTGTGTGTGTGTGTGTGTGTGTGTGCGCGCGCGCGCACACACACACATATGAAGACAAATAGCGTCACAACTATATATTATAAAATTTTAATAAGAACAACAAATAAATTAAATGAATTATGAAAATATAGTAATATTTAATCGTTTGTAGTAAATGAGTAATATTACTATATTTTTTTTATATAACTTAGTTTATATAACTTATTTATTGTTTTTATTAGAATTTTAATACATAATTGAGACATTATTTGTCCTCAAATTTCTAGTTACTGATATGATTTTTTTCTTTGAGTGTACGAGTCTGTCCCAAAAGTATTCAACTTCTGCGTATATCTTTGTCCTTAGCAGTCCATTGAATGCATTTCTATTGTGGAAAACAGATATTCACTATTTAGAGGAGATCTTGAGGAATGTCCCTACCAAACGGCATTGATAGTTTTTTTTAATATTGTCAAAGCTTTTTGCTTTTCAATGGATTTTTTAACTTGGGAAATAATTAGAAGTCACACGGAACTATACGGGACTATACAAGGATTGGCGAAATTGAGATAGACAAAGACGGGTTTAGTAAAAAAATCTTGAATTAAAATTAAGATTAATCCTGAGGTAAGATGAATGTCATTGTGACGCTCAAAGTTTTCGATACTCACACATCTGTATACCCATTACTGAACAGCCGTCGTATCATTTGATGGTATTTCTCAAGGTCCTTCCTAAATATTGAATGTCTCTTTTTTACAATAGAGGGAAAATGACAAAGCAGGAGTTGGGAAGGACAAAATAGAGTTGGGAAGCATTAGCCTAACCCGTTGCGTACTTTTTCCGTTGCTTCTTATAATAAACATGACGTTGCAATTTTTTATAACTAAACGTTAAGATTGTGCTAAAGTTGAAAAAATCGAGTGCAACGTCATGTTTATTATAAAAAATAACGGAAAAATGACGAAAAAAGTAACACTTCCCAACTCTAGGATAAAGATATACACAGAGGTCGGATACTTTTGGGATAGATCTCTCATAGATATTGAAAAAAAAATTATAAATCATTTATTCCTTTTTTATTTATATTTTTCGAATTTGATAAATATTGAATAATAAATGCGAATTGAAAATATTATATCTACGAATTATACAATATTGCAACGACGCATCAAATGTACATAAAGAACCCTTGATGTTACAGACGAACACGAAACTAAAACTGTTAGTCAGAAGTCATGCCATGAGAGAGTCGACATCCCCACCGCGGGAACCGCACGGCAACGGTTCAACGTCGCCGCACAGTCCGCAATCGGCGGATGGCGAGAAAAAGATCATATGCAGCCTCTCGCCCAATTCTGGCGCCAAGCTCAACAACAACGAATCCATATTCAATAGCAATCTTTGTTCCGCTCAATCTCCCAAACAGATGCGCAACACGGCGACGTCGCCGACTTGTCGGGCACCGTCGCGAAATGGTAAAGCGATTTCTTTCCTTTTTTTGTTACGCTTTAAAGGTAAAATTATTTAATTTCGAAACTTTTATCTCGCAGGTCAATCTAGTCCTTCTCAGGTACATTCACCAAAGAGCATCACATCTCCAACTAATGGCAATAAATTGGAAAACCACCGTTCCAAATTCGCTAGTGCGAATATCATTCAGAAATGCAATAACTGTGTAAAGAACAATCAAAATGAGCGACCAGGTTTATTGCAGACTCCGATATCACCCATCAGATGCGGTCAAACCTTGCAGCATTCGCCGAAGAGCACCAATCTTGCTCCGTGCGGCCAGAATAATCAGCACAAATCCGAGCAACGAAGGCCGAACACATTGAACATTTGTAATAATCAATGCTCGGCGCAATGCGGCAACACACTCTCAGTGACCAGGCCCGGATCTAGGCACAAGTTAAGACACCAGAATTCGTCCCAAGGCAGTTACGATAGCGCATCGCCATGCCTTTCACGCGGTATGTTGCTTGAATACAATACGTTTTCCTTTTCCTTAATCTATTTCTAACTAACAAATATAGTACTATAATTAGATTGAAATGATTCAGCGTGTCTTGATGTGTGATAATAATATTTACAATTTATTATCTTTTAATTCTTAATACACATAATTGGATCATTGTCAGCGTTTTTTCCTTTGAAATATAATTTACACATTTTTCTTCAATATGTCGATAATCTCTTATCTCTTCATTATTTATTACATGAAATAATAGTTTATTTTTCAAATCTTTTGAATCTCCGACCTAGGATAATAGCAATGAAATAATTTTATTTTATAAATATGCGTGAATAGAACCCGTAGACTCGGACCTTTTACCTAATAGGCAACTATCCCACTTGAGATATCCGATGGATATCTCCAAATATGCAAGAAAATTACTATTTTTAATTCCTATACTACGGTCTATAATATCAAATTTTCTATTTATTTACAGATAGTAGCACGGAGCTATATACGGACAGCACCGGGATAGATCTCGAACAATTCATTGCAGAAACTATAAACCGCAATCAGAAGGATCGCACAGTGTTACTAAAGATTGAGAAAGATTTAATCGATTTCGCGAAGGATCGACAGAAGGTTTCTCACAAATTCCCGAACATGTCTTCGTATAACAGAATGCTAGTGCATCGAGTGGCAGCTTACTTTGGGATGGAACACAACGTGGATCAATCGGGTTTAAGCGTTATCGTCACGCGGACGAAAAACATGCGAATACCAGATACTCGTTTTAAAGAGCACATCAGAGATGATCTGATCCTATCAGAGGAGCCGCGAAGAAGTATCCTGAAACGAGATTCGAGCTCGTTTGAGGATAGTTTTAATTTCAAATCGCCTGATAGATTGTCGGGCGATTGCTGCCGGCGTAGCAAGAGTTTCGAGGAACGAGAAGAGGAATACGAACGCGCCAGACGAAGGATATTTAAAGATAGTAGTGGTGAAAGCAGCGAAGTTACATCGTGGCCGTGGTCCTCAACAGAGAGTTCAGATGCCTCTGCGAAATTTCGCTTGCTACATCCGGATCATCTAGTCAGGTAAATCGCGTCTAAGCTTTTTATTGCGTCTGATAATAGTTATAAAATACTCGAATATGTCTCTCGATAATGTTGTATTGATTATATTATTCATATATGCATCTTCAGGCAAAATCGACTTCTGAAGGGCGAATCTTTTGATGGAAGGGATTCATTCCGCGGCGGAGTGTTGCGCCCATCAGTTTCTAAGTCATTCAGTTTCGGTGGATATACCAAAGGCATGTTGACAAGGGGAGATAGTGTTACATCCACACATAGCGCAGGAGCTCGCCTTATGAAGCAAGGTAATTATTTGTAATTGTGTACGAGATTGAAAATAAATATTTTTTAATATTATAGTGATATTCTGTTGTTGCATTATTGTCGCCTTTGCACGCTTTCTTCAGTCTATTATCGTATATGATATCGTATATGATAAATGTGTCGTAGATTCTGGGGCGAGCATGTGTTCACGTTTAAGTCCGAGCCGTTCGAGTAGCGGCTATAAATCGCAAAGTCAGCGTAGTGACGCGACGTTATCGCCATCTCTGTCACCTTCTCCCGTACCTGCCACTATGACGTGTAGCCACACTCAAGTGTCCAGTCAGGACTTAATCTCGCCAGAGTCGAACGGTGGCCAAACGGTTATGTGGGCAGTCACTAGTTTGTCCAGCGTACCACCTGGCAGCATAATAATAAACCCACAAACCAATCAGCCATATACGAACACGGACGGCTCGATTTATCGTTTTGATCCAGACAATCCACCGAAGTTCTTTAATATGGAGAATGAAAATGGCACACCATTGTCCACTAATAAGCAGCAGCAACACATGGAATTGCCCTCTGAGCCGTCCAGAACGAATAACAATCTCAAGAATGACAATAGGAAACAGAGATCGCCGCAATCGAGGATCAATGTTACGGGGGCGTCTACCGGGGCCCAAGTAACGAACACAGCGACATCGCCAAGTCTGCCATTCACTCCGCCGCCACCGCCACCACCTCCTCTTCCTCCTACTTCTATTCCGCAGAATCCACCCATTCTACAACAAGCGCAGCAACAGCATCTCCAATCTCAGCCGCATCCGCAGCAGCAAAGTCTAGTCAAATCGTCAACGACACTACCGATATTTAATCATACTAACCAAACAGCTCAACAACCCTACGCGACCTACGTACCTACCTCAGAACCGTATAATCAAGGTGTCTATCCACCCCCCATGGGACAACCGACTGTGATGATGGCATCTCATCTTACTCAGAGTCAAGCAAGTGTACAAAATGGCGGTCAGGGCGATGTCTTCAATCAGAATCAGGTCTACACCAATTATGCGGTACCTGTGCATCAAGGACCAATATCACAGTCAGGGGTAAGTGTAACAGTAAAAATTCTTTTGTAATAATATTAAATCGACCGAGAAAAGCAACATAAACATATCTAAAAAAATTATGTAGGAATTTATATAGGACCTAGATTTTTGGCCTAAATCTCCATGGGAAATCATGAAATTCCATATGGATTTCCCATATAGGTATCTATCGAGTTACCTGGTTTTCAACAGAACGAACCTCCACTTGCGCCAAGATCGGGAAAGAGAGTTTCATGTGTCCTCCCTCCCCCCCTTCCCTCATTATGAGCTCATGTAGAGATCTAAACGCTAACACTCAATCCAGATTGCCTCTCCGGCATCTCCAATTGAGAGAGGGAACAACATCTTTCTTCTCCTTCCTTTTTTATCATAACTGACTCAGAAGGAGGAGGCCACCTTTCCAGACTGTTTCGCTTCCGAGCATAACCCGGATCAGAATTGGGACCGAAATGTCTTTACCTACAACTTCAGTCTTCAGTTAAGGCTTAGCTCTCCATCGTTCATGCTGAATATACTTTCAATGTGTGGTACTCCGAGTTCCAACGATGAAACACCTTTCAATATTCTCCTTGACCATGTGACACTGGTATTGGTCGAAACATTCGTGACTAGCTATCACCTTTTTCAAATGATAAGATAATCCACCGTAGGAGTCTGCTCTATTTGGACAGGCAGGACCAAAGTGAGTCTTGACAGTCTCACAGCCCGTAATCGCCAGATCGAACAGTTGGTCTTGCTAACATTCAAACGCCGCTCCTTTCTAATTATTTCCTTTCTAATTATATCTCTATGACATGTCCTTTCCCATCCCGTATATCCTGGACCCGTCGATACTATTCGGTGCTAACTAAGAGTTAGATTAGTCATCTAATTCTGATTAGATTTTGATTAAATTAGGTTAAACTTATTAAGAATTTATTTGCCTTTGATTGCCGAGTTTAACAAGTCTGCGCAAGTAATGTGGTATAAATAAACTCGTAAAACTCAACCATAATGCTGTAACTGATGTGCAGGACATGGCCGAGTTATCCGGATATTTCTTAGGTATGAACATTTATGATCAGCGTAGTAATGGGGACAGCCACTCCACGCCTCCGCATTCTACGTATCCGCCATCCTCTGCAAATCAGACCGTGCAAAATGTGCAGTCAATACAACCAAATTATTGGCAACCATCGCCAAATCAAATACCGGTAAAAATAAAATATATGCGATGTGTTCTTTGATTGTCACTTTTGCTTGATAAAAGATAAATCTTTCTAGCCTCAACAGACTATGTATTTTGTACCTCCACCTGGAACGACAATTTCTGTCGGTCAGAATCCGGGAGACAGGCAACAGCTGCATCAACAGCAGAGATTTCCAACGAATTATTCTTTCAACGCGCAAACGATGACGTCTCCGAGCCAACCAAGTTGTACGTTACATCATAATTATTATATTTTTATCTCTTTGTTTCTTTCTGCAAATTTATTTAAAATAATTGACGTTGTGTACTTCAGCTAATTTCGTCGGCAGTTATCCAGTACCTTACAATTCGTTACCAGCAGTAACTCCAACTCCTGGCGATTATACGTATCAACCACCAGTTCAAATGATTCCTACGTATTATCCGCCAGGGCAGCCGGCGATGCAACCACCGCCTGTGATGTACAGAGTACCTACGCCACCGAACACACCAACATCTAGTCAAGTAATTTACTAATCTGTTCATATCGATAATTAATTGCCAATATTAATTTTACAAGAGATAAGATTGATTCAAATAATAAAAAGGTTTACGCGTCAATGCATAACATTATAGCTTATGTCATTTTGTGTTTAATAGTCCTAAAACTCTACACTTTTCGTTGGAATATTTTTTTTGGAAATGTTTAATTTCTGAAATATTAAAATGTTACAATATTTTTTGGAAACTCAGTGAAATATTAATATAAAATATTAATGTATTTGGTATTTTTGTGATTAATAGATACCTGGTATGCCGTTGATGTACGTTAACTCAAGTAGCTATGCAACCCCGACAATGATGACCAGTGGAACATTCGGACATCAGGTCACCCATAACGGTACGTCCCCGGCGCCGCCTGGAGCATATATGACACCCACGTTGGTTCCCAATCTCGTCTTCAGGCAAAATGTTCCGGTAAAAATGCAACAGCAACATCTATATATACTATCGATAAGTTATCAGGCAACTGTCAACGACTAAAGACATTTTCTTGAAATAGATCGTTCCCAGCGTGCGGGCGACAACGCCAGGTAATTCCCAAAGAGCCAGTCGATCTCCAACTCCGGCGCACGAGTTTTTCGGAGGTGGGAGCGGGGACCGAAGCGCACAACCTCAACCACGTTACCCACTGCCAATGTATCAGGGTGTCCATATCGTGCAAGGTATGATCTTTTTAAATATAACTTACATTCGTTAAATCGTTTTTTAACGGCATTTAAAATATATTTGTAAATACAGGGGACATGAGATTGATGCACTCAGGCGTACCATCTAATTCCCGGTTGCAGTATGCACCAGTATCATCACCGCCTGTTGTTCAAGGCTGCCCGCGGCCTTACAGGCCACCTTCGTCTAACACTTCGGGTGCCGGTACGCCGATTTCCTTTGACGGCAGAAATCAGAAAATTCGTAAACATAGGTAGCCTTGAAACTCACATTATTTCTATTCTTATTAAATATTATTTTTTGTTTCTCACAGTAAATTTATAAATTTATTATCTCGTGTAATTCAGGTCCAAAATAACATCTTTGCCACCAAGCGGCGCACGACCCAATTTTTATCAAACATCTTCCATGTCATCGCTTCCATCGAACATACCCAAAGACATCAGAGAAGGTATGAAAAATTAGCAAAAAGTATAGAGAGAAAGAGAGAGAGAGAGAGAGAGAGAGAGAGAGAGAGAGAGAGAGAGAGAGAGAGAAAAGAATTCGATGTTTACGCTCAGTATGTTGCTTAAAATTTAGTTATTTTCTGCTTTCATTTTGCTTATAAAGTGTAACACAATTTTGACACATTCTTGTCTCCTCTTAAAAGCGAAACCTATGGAAGACAATATAATATAAGGTACAGAACTTAAGTATAAAATATTACACAGAACACACACACAGTGTCTTCTTTGTATAATAGGGGCTTTTTCACGTGCGTTGATTTATCTTTATTAATATTTATCGTTTTTTTTTGTTTGTACGACAACGTGCTGGAAAGTGATTCCTACTTCTATAAATTTATTAAGTAATTTAAATGACTATATATATATTATACATCTCTCGAGATAATTATGGTCTTTTTGAGCTTATGATATAACGATTAATGTCAGGCAAAAATACAAATTTATTGATATATAGAGAAAGATACTGAAAGTTAAAAATTTTCTTACGGAAAAAAGTAGGAGAGATATCTTTTCATTGCACATGTTTTATTGTTGCACCGTGCTTAAATAGTAACGCACGGGATATTATTCTGAATTGATAAGAAAATGTTTAGAAATGTTCAATTTTTATTTTTAATATTACAAAGAAAAAGAAACTTTTTTCTTTGTAAAAAGTATATATTTTTACTTTTTAAGTGTATCTAATTGAAAATTAAGAAAAAACAGTTCTGGAATGTTTTCTTGTAGCTATTTTGTTATAACGACATTGAATGTGTTCTTTGCACATTTTTTTCTAACTTTTCTTTACATGTACCGTATATATATTTTTCATGCTTATTATGCACTCGGATTGGCAAGAGATACAAATAATATTAATTTAATCAACTTCATCAAATTGACATTAGAGAATATGTTCTCTTTTTTACGTTGACTTTATTTGGTTACAATTTGTTGTACGAATTTTTTTGTTTTAAAAAATATTTTGTTTTTACATAGGCTTCTTTTATAAGTTATGGTTGATGTAGCTATAGGGGAAAGTGGAGGAATTGTGCGCACTTAAGAGGAATTCATTGCTGTGATGTGATTTTTGAAGTTGAAATCAATATAAACACATCAATAAACTGTCATTTTATTTTTAAAAAATCATCATTTTGACGTCAAAGTACGTCATTTTTCTTTTCTTTCGATTTTATGTATTTCCTTGAGCTGTTAATGTAACACCATACGTGTTATATTACATTTATATTGTGGAATACGAAATGAAACATTAATATTTTGTTACTTTAGTTTGTCGACTGGGCAGAGTTCCATATCTTCCGAATTTTTCGCAAATAGTATATTTTTCATTGGGAGAAACCTTTGAATTGTCAATGCACACAATTTCTCGCCGCGAATTGATTTGAGAAGAAAATCAATTACTCAAAGATTTTTTAACTTAATTCAATGAATAATCTCAAAATATGCATACAACGTATTTTAATAAGATATGCATGATTAAATAAATAAAATAATATAAGAATACGGATTTATCATCTTATTTTCTAGATGTCAAGATTATTATCAAAATGTATAACTTTTTTCATTTTTAACTACATTTTCAAAAATCGTATAACTTATGATTATATCTGAAAAGAATTATATCTAGCCTAAAAATTTTGTCGCGATACCGGCTCCATTTATCGAAAAAGTGCTAAACCAAAATGCGCACAATTATTCCACTTTTCCCTATATTTTTTGTTTTAATGACATTCATTTATATTTGCATCAGAACTCATTTGTATTATATATATCAAGAAGAGCAACGAATTCTATTCTATCCTCAGAAGTAACATTTCTTTCCAGGAACGGTGAAAGTGACCATCACCCGTCGGAATCAGGTACAATTTTAAGCAAACGGATTGACAGGATAACATCACTGATAATGCAAGTCATAAAATTTTGATTATGAATAATAATCAAGATTGACAACTTACTATTCAGCTTTACTGTTCAGAGACACGATATATTCCTAAGGGTTTGCCATATTATTATTTATATACGAATAATTATATATAAATAAT
>NW_017259222.1:472058-472535 GCF_001594045.1 Atta colombica
CGTACATCTCGAGTGAAAAGAAAAATAGTATACTGTTACGCAAATTGTTTTTATTTAGGAGGATGTACAAAGAACTTAACTCTTACTCTTAAAACTTTCAGTCGCACTGAATTCACAGTAAAATTGAATTATGTCAGACAACATGCATGTCCAAAAAGGGAAATAAGATGTTCTGAGGATAACTTTGTGACTGAGTAATGTCTGAGAGACAGCTTCAGGACGTCTTGTTTCGATTTTAGACTTTTTGTTTGCTGAGATGAGATATAATAGGAAGAAGGACAAAACATGTATGTGTCCAGACGAGCGAATCAGTGATGCACCGACTAGAGTTACTGGACAAATTTTTAATTACCATCAAAATATTATTGTACACACGCACGTACACACATGCGCGTACACACACACACACACACACACACACACACACACACACACACACACACACACACACACACACACACACACACACACACACAC
>NW_017259222.1:472635-475168 GCF_001594045.1 Atta colombica
GTATGCACATAAAATACTTGAAGATATTAACTGCGATTTTATTGCGGTTTTACAGATATTATATGAATGTGAGATTTATCTTTAAGGAACATTACCGTTAGGGTTACAAATAAGTACGAATTTGTCAAGGTGACGCCGACCGCCAAGAGAATATGTATGACGATTAAATTAATATATGAAAACAAAGACTATATCTTTACTGAGTACGTTTACAAGATGCAAGAGTCTTTCGGCTTAGTATTAATGGTGATCCAAAGAGATGTTCTACTATCTATCTTACCCGCTAATTTTGATACACTCGCTGCCATCACATCGGTCAATAAATATACTTCCGTGAAATTGACATCTGACTGTCAATTCAGATTTCAAAGAGTATTTCTTGTAAGATTTGCCTGTGAATGATTGTGGTAATTATTATTTCGTTTTTAGTTAAAAAATAAAAATGCTATTGATTTTTCAAAGACAAGTTTTTTTTAGCTATAACTTAAATTCAGCAAAGCGTGTCTCAAAAAAATCGCACAAATCTGTGAACTCATGATGCTAGCCACTTACCATAGAGTTTGTTATTTTGAACGGTTTTGAATATATGACATTGTAACATGCAGGCAACAATGTGTATATGTATTGTCAGCAATTTAACGGCGAAATAACTGTATCAATGTGTCTGTAATCAATATGACAATATGACAACATTGTGTGATATATATATATTGCATATTATTATGGCAATATGACGCCATAATATAGTCCAAATTTTTATGATGACCATTTTAATGTTGTCGACAAATTGATTGTAAGTTGTTATTCAAAGTTGTCATATCGTCAAGGCGTCAAATTGTCAACAAATGAGAAATTAGTTGCTGCAATTCTGTTGATACAGAATGTTCCAAACAGGAACACATACTTAGCAAGCAACATGCCAATAAGGCAAATACGTTACTGATGGTACCAGATTTATATGAAATTGTAGATGTTTGAAGTACCAACGTTTTTTGTTTGTGGTTAAAAAATTAGCTTACAATCGATTTTTATATAGCTAGAAATTCATTTAAAATGAAAAAAATTATAAGCTTATTTTTAACTATAATGATTTCATATATAAATCTAGTACCAGCTGTAACTAAAAAAAATTCCGACCTGTTTTTTAAAAATCAATAGCATTTTTATTTTTTAACTACAAATAAAATAATGATTACTATAATCATCTGCAGGCAAAATTCTACAAGAAATGTCCTTTGAAATCTAAATTGTAAAAGTGAGTGCCAACTTCACAAAAGTAACAAATGTTGGGGACATCGTTGCCCATTCCGAGTCCATTTTTTAAACAAATTGTTCTGTGCTACCTCAGCGTAATATGTATCTATGAAAATTCTAAAAGTTAGCCGCGCGTTAATGATGCCAACTCTTACTTTTTCCTCTGATACGTATTTATTGTACGTGAATGATAAGAATTTATATATTCTATAAAACGTTAAATATAATTTCTACAAGCATATTCTCTTCCTCTTGTTTGTCTTTCTTTCTTTCTTTCTCTTGTATTTTGAATTTCTATCATGTATTTTGTATTTCTATCATGTTTTACGAAATGCTGCAAGGGAAAACAAAATAATAATCATTCGAAGAAATGTAAGATATAATATTTTACACTTATGGAGCATTCTAACTAGATAGATCTTTGATTAATTACAATTCATGGTTGTACCCGTGAATGTCATTAATTATAAGTAAATATGTAAACGTATTCAGTACATAATCTTTATGTCTATAAGTTTCAAGCAGTAGTTAAGTAGCATGAAGCCATCACAGTATTCACAGAATTTATTACTTCCACTTTGTTACAGAAAACGAAAAATCGAAACTTATTTACGATAATAGATAATTTTTCGTGTTTAATATCTATCCTAAATCATATTAGCAATTTCGTCTTAAGTATTCTTTTTTTTTTTAATACTATGTGTGCGCACACACACACACACACACACACACATTTTTTTCCTCTGTCAAAAAAGCCACCTTCTTTATCTAAAATTCAGCTTAACCAAAAAATTTCTTTTTGGTTAATACAAATTGAGTACCAAATGTCTATATATTTTGTTTAGGCCTTTTTAATAATGCAATATGATGGACTCAACATGATGGTTATAGATTCAACATTTCAGCATTAATACTCAATCATAAAGATTAATACTCAAGTACTTTTACACTCAAAGGATTAAGCCGTTTAAAGTTTATACTTATCATATACAAATATTGAGAATAAACTTTTAAATATTTATAATGTGTACACTCAAACTTAAGTGTAAACTCAGTTATTGTATGCTCTCATTTTTTAAATGTATATACTCAATTTTAAATATCGATTATTGTGTTCAGAAAGAAATTTTTCGGTTGAGAATTTTGGACAGAAGGAGTAGCTTTTTTGACAGAATACTCCATATATGTACACACACACACACACACACACACACACACACACACACACACACACACACACACACACACACACACACACACACACACACACACACACACA
>NW_017259222.1:475554-485133 GCF_001594045.1 Atta colombica
TATCTCTTTTTATTCTCCCTCTCCTCCCCATTTTCTCTCTTTCTTTCTATTTTCCTTTTTGTATTATTTTCGTGTGTATATGTGCTAATATATATGTTGCATATACATAAAGTCTATCTGACGCGTAAAATGTGATATATATATATATATGCGGGGTATATCAGATCCATACCATCCTCTTTTCTTAGTCAGGAGTGTTGGGGAAAAAAATTTTTATTACCAAAATCTATATGAACTGCTTAACGATGATAGTTTTGATTTTCTGAAAATTACTGAAAGAAACCTGAAACAAATCTGAATCAAGTCTGAAATCTTTAATGCAAACATAGATCGAGTTGGATATCGTTGGATAATTTTTTCAAAAACAAACAACTTTTTCTTAAGTTTTTTTTTTAATGTCACTTACTTTCGAGAAAAATAAGGAAATATCAGATTATGAGTCATTTATCTAGATATCAAAAATTGGAGATTTTAAGTTGCGCTTGACATATATTGTATTATTTCAAGGTCATCACCGTGAATTATCGAGAAATTAAAATGTTATCATTGAGCTATTTATGAGGACTTTGGTAATGAAAAATTTTTTCCTAACTTCCGACTACTATCCATTTACGAGAAAAAAAAGATGGTATGGATAGTCTTGAGAAGCTATTCACTCATGAAATTAATCTAACATTCATTGAAATTAATTTGAAATCAAGTTAAATCAGAATTTGAAGTCATTTCAACATCAAATTTTTCAAAAAGTCAAATTTAAATTACGTAATTAAACACTTAAAATATTTGAAATTATTTCAAATATAAAAAATGAAATCATTTTAAAATCACGTTGAAATTACTTGAAATCACTAAAAATTGAAAATCAATGAAGCATGGGCAGCGAAGCACTCTATTCGCAAGTGTAACTTTGTGAGTAACTTTGGGATGATCTGATCACCCTGTCTAAATGTATATAAAATATATATTTATTAATATATATTTATATCTATATGTAAATATATATCTATATTTACATATAGATATAATATGCAGGATAAAAATATGGTATGGATTCGGTATTGTAACAATGCTTAAAGATAAATGCCTGAGATCATTTTAAGATAAAATTTCTAAATATCGAGGCTATAATAGTTTTTATATTATAAGGCATTTGAAGTTACCGAATCATATCGGTTGAAGTTTGCGTGTTAGATATGGTTTGACATTTGTCGTTCATATTTGATCGCGCAAACTTAGGCAGTATCGACAGTATAATGATTCACTGTCTTTAAATGCTTATAATTCAAAAACTATTATATTTTGGTATTAGAAGGTATTTTCTTAAAATGATCTCAGGAATTTATCTTAAGTATTGTAATCTTAATTGGATACTCTGTATATATGTACATAATACGGGGTGAGGCTGATTGACCACGTTTTTTTTTTTTTTTTTCGAAAATAATTAGAGATAGGAGGGAAACACTTATTATCAAAATTGTAGGATAAATAATGGGATGTACTGTCATTATTTTGAATAACTTTAAATGACCTTGAATTAGAATGTATATAAATTCACATGATCAAAAAAAATTGTTTCAAATTTTATAATCCGAATTTTTAAAATTTATATCCTGAAGATAATTAAATTTTCGAAAAAAAACACTAATACAAAAACATTCAACTTATTGAGTACTATCGATAGAATGATTTAGAAATATCAATTTAAAAGAATTTGTTTTTATTGTAAAAAGACGAAGACATTTAAGATTTCCCAAGATTATCAAAGCATATCTCCCTATTTGTGCTACAATTTTACTAATACATATTCCTCCTATATTTAACTATTTTTTTTGAAAAAAAAAAACATAATAAACTTTTTATGAAACTCGCCCTGTGTGCAATTTTTGTCTAAACAAATTTTTGATTTGACAAATAAGAGATAATAGCTTTAAATATCCAATCGTGTATATAATATATAATACATACACACATATACATCTTTAAATGTACATATACATATATGTGTGTATGTATGTATATATAAGATGTCCCAAAATTAGCGAATTAAAATATCACAGCGAGAAAGTGTTCAAAAAATTAAATTAAAAAGTTATGTGTAGATATGTATTTCATGCAAGTTGTGAAATAATAAGGGTTTAAATATGGCCAATTATGAATGACCTTTAGAAACGAACTATATGTGTGTATGTGTGTGCGCGTGTGTGTGTGTGATTATAAAGTGCGCGCGCGCGCGCTCATTACCGCAGGTGGATTTAGATGCTTACAAGATTCGGGTTTAGAATCACTAGTCTTTCTAGAGACATAAAGGCGCTATCCTTCTTGGAACTGAGATTAAATTAATCTTATATTTGAGCAAGGTTGGTAGGTATGACGTATTTCCACCAATGCAGCACCTTGAGATAGCATTTTGGCGTATAAAAATAGGATCTTGACATTAGATGGAAAAATAATACCTTTCGACATCATTTTTTTTTTTGGGTTATTCAGTCGTCTGAAAGGGGCGTCAAGAAAATGCTTGAAGCGCAATAATGTGTAAATTCGCCACTGTGTATGACCGCACGCGTGATTCATAGGTAGTGGTAAACATATTCTGTAATTGGCTATATTTAAACTATATCTCAAAAAATTTTGCTTGAAGGAAAAATGTGTACACAAAACTTTTGATTTTTTTTTCGGAAAACCTTTGCTATGGTATTTTGATTTGCGAATTTTGTAGGTACTGTGTATACATGCGCGCGCGCGCGCGCGCACACACACACACACACACACACACACACACACACACACACACACACACACACATGGTGAAGAAAAAAATACTGGGACCTCAAAATATCTCAAAAAATATAAGTTTCATAGAAATATTACTATTTGAAATATAACTATTTGAGATAAGTTGTATAGGGTTTAAGAAGATCTATTTACCGATTTTACTAGTTTGATTTTGGGGTATCATTGCCAAGATTAAGTCAAGATAAATCGATTTTTTTTTTAATGGAAACTCTCATTTATCATTACATATTTTCGTATTTCTTGTCTCTTTAAAATACTATACTAAAATATTACACTATAACAAAATATTTTTTTATTAAGAAGATAACTCTTATTTTTATTTTTAGTGTACAAATGAGAGGACTAACTTAAGGCCATGGCTTGACAAGTGGTATCACGAGATCGGTAAATAGTCCTTTTTAAACCTTACAATTTTTATCTGAAATGTATGAAACCTATATTTTTCGAGATATTTCAAAATACCAATATTTTTTCATCCTGTATATGTGCGTGCGTGCATGCGTGCGTGCGTATGTATGTATTATACGACACATGTATTCTTTTCGCATACTTATTCCAACGAAATACAGGCATATGCGATATATATGTATATGATATATATATGGCGATACATACATACTACATTGATAGGAATGATGACACGCGGTCGCGGTAATTAATAGATCTGTTTTTTATTCTTGCATTTTCTAAACTGGTACACCCGATACAATAAGTTGAAGTGAAACATTTGTTTTACCGTGTGTATTCAGTGTGTAGTTTCAGAAAGTGCAGAAATAAACAAAGACTTAAAAACATCTCCGTCTGTGAAGACGGATCAGCGCGGGCAGATCTTGCGCGACTACACTATTATGTATGATACATTATTTTACATTAAGAAAATATGAATTATAACTTCCATTCTTACAAAGCAAACAGAATAGTTTCGTAAAAGAAAAAAAAAAAATCGACTATTAAGGGGATCCTATAAAATCGTCTATTTCAACGATTTTAAACACAATAATTTTTGTATAAAAATTACTTCTTTTCTTTTTTACAGATTCGAAAATTCTTTTCCGAGATTAAAGTATACGTATTAATATGTTTCTGAGGTAGAGTTTATGCTAAGAACAAAAAAAAATTGTTTAAATTGAGAGCTTTACCATTTTTTAATCCAATATGGATTCGTCAGAGTTGTTAATATTCGTAACATTTCCTTGATACAAAAATTTTGTAATCTGTATTTATACACATTGACATTGTGGTTCATAAACTAGTTGTTTACATGAACAAACAACGTGAAGTTCTTAGAGTTAAACTTAGACGTCTAATTAAAACACTATTGTTCTACGGAAATTTATATATATGTGTGCGTGCAATATTGATGTTGTTTGTTATATATAAAATCGATTTTATCGGTAAAACAGCCTCTCTTAACTAACAGATGTTTTTTCGGAATTCGGGCTTTATTTTAGGATCCCCTTTTTAGATTAGATCATAATAGATTATGATCGCAATCGCGAAAAGTGTCCGCGTTGCTCCGTGAAAACAAGTAGAATCCATCCAGAAGCTTCGCTTACGGTGATTTCAGATTGTACTTCAGAAACGTAGGTGAAGGTGTGCCTATCTTTTTATGATAGTCCAAAAAAAAAAAGCGAGAATGTACATGCGATGTACACGAGAATTCATCTATTTAGCCATTAACGCGAAGATGACACTACTTTTTCTTCATAAGAAGATATGTGGCAGGTCCCGTTATAAGCTAAGAAGAGAAAGAAAGACAAGAAATCCAAATGAATATAAAAAGCGAAGAAGATGTAGGTATCACAAAACACTTTGAATAAAGAGATCTGTGTCTGCTTTGTGCGTGTGCGTGTGCGTGCGTGCGTGCGTGCGTGCGTGCGTGTGTGTGTGTGTGTGTGTGTGTGTGTATGTGTGTGTGTGTGTGTGTGCACGTGTGCATGTGCGCGTGTGTGTGTGTGTATGGGTGCACAAGCATAGTATTTAACTGTACCTAATGTCATTGTAGTGAGTTAAAAAAAAAGAAGTATAATTGTACCTAAGCAGAAAAGCAATTCACGCATCTCTTTAAGATAATAATGATGATAGGTGAAGAGATACAAAGGAATTCACCTCACCTTGCAGGATCGCCGTCACGTATCATTCACACCTTGCGGCACCGCGTATTTCGTACATTCAAATTCATGTGATCTACTAACAGTATCTCTACGCGGAACCAGGAGAGCGTAAAGAAGAGAGGAGAACGTGGGCGAAATCGTATCAGGGTATGACACGGGCGTATAATAGTTGCTTTCCATTTTCACACAAGTGATACTAAATTTAAAGTTGTAAATAAAAATTTAAACTAAAGTTAAAGTGTCTATATATATTGTTTTTGTTAAAGTTGTGTATTTTATACTTGGATAATGACGTTACTACTTACTTTGATTAACAAAGTTATTGCGAAACAACATATTTTTAATGTTAATAAGATTCAGTAAAATACATCTTGAATAAATTATAGGTATAAACTCAGTTGAATCTCTCTTATTTGAACGAAAAGGAATTCAATTGAGTTATGACGCCACAAATGAAAGAGAAATTATCTGAGTTTTGATAATTAGAGTTTTAATAAATGGAAAGCAACTATTATATACAGCGTCGCATAAGCGTTGCATTTGTTAAGATTGTCGCTTCTCTCTTTTCCAACAAATTTCGACGAAAGTCACGTAAAAATTGTGTAAACAACCTCGTATTTACTTTCTTCTTTTTGTTTATTTTGTTTATTTAGCCGATTTAGCGATTATACATCTGTTTGACATCGTGCCATCCTACGACTGTTCAGTTTTAAATTTTTTTAATTCTTATGAAATTTATGTCCTTTTCTACGAATGTAAATTAATTTTAATCTTGGTTAACTTATTTTTTATCTTTTTCAATTCTTAGAATAAAAAGAAGTGAACAGGAAACTTAAGAATGCATAGTCTCTGCAAAAAGTGATTGGAATTGATAATTTATACTTTTTTATGTATAAAGATAAATGTATACATAAAGCAGTTTAATAAAATAAGATCATTATCTATATTTCTCTTTAATAATACAGTTTTATAGTTTAAATGAAATATATTTTTCTTATTTTATCTTAATTATTTTTTAATAAAGTCTATTTGAAATAATTTTTTATTCTAATTCTAAATCGTTGCTAAACTTTTTATATTACTTACAATACAATATAGAAAAATCTGTAATTTTTAAATAATTTTTAAATAATTTTTAAATAATTTTTTATTTAAAATTTTGTTAAAAGATAAGTATATTACATTCTTAAATTAAGAGTAAAAGTTAATTTACATTAGTAGAAATGGATATTATAAAATATTTTTAGATTGTTTTATATTTCACATTGAAATTATTATTATTCACATTGGAATTTATTTTATTCATGTTATAGCGAAAGATTTTCGCAACTTTGTTATGTCGATTCGAATATACTGACGACGTGCGTTATTTTCAACGACGTCTACGTCTCGGATTTTAATCTATTAAAAACAAAGATTGGGTTATTGTATAATATATATAATAGATATGAGAAATTTTTCATTACCATTGCTCTCAAGTGGCTTTGTAATTTCCTCTTCGTTTATTTTATAAATTTCACGAAGAAACGGAAAAAAGGCAAACACTTAACACAGTCATCTCTTAATCGAACACGAGCAATTTTTAAAGAGAACGGATTAATATAAGTTTGCGAGACCTCACACATTCGTATACCCTACTATTTTTGTAATGCGATGTAAGATGATGGACAACGACGAGCAATAAATCGGTGGAAGACAGGATAGAAAGAGAGTATAGGGAATCATCGCGATATCTATATATAAATATGAAAAGGTTTATATGCGAGTTGCAATATCGATGTTCGCACAAAAGAATACCATCTTTATCTCTCTCTCTCTCTCTCTCTCTCTCTCTCTCTCTCTCTCTCTCTCTCTCTCTCTCTCTCTTTCTTTCCCCTGACTGTTTGGCGGAGTCCTTCCATTGATTTGAGCGTCCTTTTAATGATAATCGAATCGTTGTTCTGTGTAACAAGTCGCAGCAGAAAATTGTTTGTTTTCTTATTTGTTGTATAGTATAGTAGAAACGCGACAGAGTGTGTGATTTGCGAGAAATAGCGAGAAACATCGTGATCTATGTTTTCGCTACTTCCCGATAAGAACACGAGATACGTGTGTCAGAACGTCGTGAAAATGGAGTTACTTTAGCGATACAGAAAGCAACGTATCTTACCATTAAGCGTATCTTTTTATCACAGTTGCTTATGTTTAGACAATTAGACTGCAAAGCGAACGAGAACTACGGTGAACGTGACACTTAATTCTTGACAAGAAACCGGTCGCGTCGATTAGCATAATCTATACTAAGATTCTGTAACTCTTGACATTCTTATCTACAGTGTCGATATAGATATATTGTTGTTGAGTAAATAGGAAAAAAATCTGCTCAACGAAAATATAACGATATCGAATTGTTAAGATTTACAAAATCAGGGTATTGGTAAAAGGATTGACGAATGAGTTTTTCTGTTCTGCAATTAAATAGAATCATGATATAGAGATAAGACTAGTCGGTAGTAAACTAACATTCTGAATTTTAAATCCGAAATATTTCTGTATTATTCTCATTCAAAATTTTATCGTTGAAGTTGATAAATTACAGGACGCTGAGAAATTAATTTTTGCAAAATATTGCAAATATTGATTCCCATAGTAAAGAGTCACATTCACATTGCAATAGAAGAAAGAAAGAAAATATGATGTCACTGTGAGATTGCCATAACAAAATGACACATGTTATAAAGACATTCGCACATCACCATGACATTGCTGTGACATTACATTGTGATAAAGCGGACATTCGCACGTCACCGTGACATAACCATGATTATTGTAATGTAACTGTGACATTTTTTGCTATGGGGAATGTAACCTTACATTATTTGCGTGAACTTTTTTTAACATAATTACTCGCATGAAGTGTATACCTCGGCATTAAATCTCAATTTTCATTGTATTCTTTGATGATTTACAATTAAAAGTTGAATATTTCATATATCATTTGATAAAGATAAGTGCAAAACAATATTAAGTGAAATAAATTGAGAAATGTTTAAATAAGAGAGAAGAATGCCATTTTCGGTCAAAGCAAATTTTGATGCTTAGTAATATTCATGTGTAAATATATATACAATTATCAATTTTATTTAATATCTGATAATACTGATTAATATCTTAAAAACTTATCATCTCAGCCAGAATATTTTTCGTAATAAATTATTTACAAGTTTTTAGGATGCTAATTAGTGTTATTATTAAGGAGAGATCTTGATTTATAGCGTTCAGAAATGGGACAAAAACTTAGAATTTTCGTTTGGAAAAACAGTAACTCCGATAAATTTTAGGAACACATACTCATTTTAATATATTTAATGGTTAAGTAATTTTTTCAAAAAATTTTATTAACATTTGCTCGAGACCATGATGCAAGTATGCATCATGCTCGAAGCGTTTCGTGTGACTACGTTGGTTTGCCGTTGATTGTAGATCCAAAGGGAAAAAAAGGTAAGGTTTATATATTACCACATGTTTAGTGCCTCTTCTGTATGAATTTCGTTCCGGAAAAATTATAAATTTTTTTAGGTAAAATCTTATTTGAGAAAAGGTTAAATCTTTTTGTTATTTTTTCGACACGTTTTTTTAATAAAACAAAGTTTATTAATATTTTATTGATTTTATAAGTTTACAAATATTAATACTTGTTTCATTGTTATTTTTGACGATTATTTAACACAATTAAAGAAATTAATTATATTCCATAAATCTTTTTTTAGTAGATAGATAAAGATAAGTGCAAAAGTTTTTTTAATTGTCAAACAATTTGTGCAGTATTCGATTAATTGTAAAATTTTACTCTAGTAGGTTTAATAGATTTTTAAGACTAGGATATATTTTATACGCGAGTAATGTAAGGTTAATTTAATTGGTTCTCTATCCTATCAACTTTATATTAACTTTAGTTATGGTATGCAGACAAGAAGATTTAATCGATCACATTCCTGAACTACGTCGATGAGACCGGTTCTGAAAATTATGTAGATAACGCGGACAAGTTGCGAGTATGTACCGATACATCCATACATGTATTACTTTTTGCGCATCATGATATAGCACATCGGTAATCGTATATCGGTACTGTAAGATAAATTAGTGGCTATGCCTCCGCGCTTAGATAACATATACTTCACCGTGATCGCGTTCTCTCTCGTTTTGCTAATTTACAGCGACAAAGAGCGATGACTTGCGTCATTCGCAAGATGTCACTTCTCCAAATGTCGGACAAGCATAATGCATTCGTACAAGTATTTAGGAAGAGATATAAATATATATTTATATTTATTACGAAGTAGGTTCTCCTGTGAAAACGGATATGTCCATCGATTTTTTTCGGCTACATGGGAAGAGTTGCAACGCGTTGAGCTACGTATAATCCTAGTTAAGAGAAAGGTTAACGAGAAGTTGAGAAAGAATGATTGATAAAAAAAAAAAGAAAATTGACCTGAATTATCTGTGTATAAATATAATCTATAGTAAGGACAACGAGAGAAGGTTGAGTAATTGAATTCTGTGGCGTTAATAAAAAGCTATTACTCATCCGAAATGCACATCATAGAGAGCCGAAAAGAAATTTGATATAGAAGTCATATGAGTCTAATTATATTTCTTGTTATACTATTTATATATATATATTATATAT
>NW_017259222.1:485227-509059 GCF_001594045.1 Atta colombica
ATATATATTATATCATATTTTCAAAAAGCGAATTATATATATAATTCAATAAAGAAAGAAGACACTCGCGTTTGATAATTTGCGTTTGATTATTTGTTTGTGACATTCGAAACACTTCCATTCCTTGTTTTATCGTGGCGAAAATAATGATTGAAACGTAAATTGAATATAAGGTGAAATAAATGAAATTTAGAAATGTAAATTGGAATAGCGAAACGTAGAGAGAGAGAGAGAGAGAGAGAGAGAGAGAGAGAGAGAGAGAGAGAGAGAAAGAGAGAAAAAAAGTTTACTTCTTAAAACACTCGGTTCCAATTTACACTTTCTAAAAATTTCATTTACATTTTCGTCATTTTCTCCTTACATTTAACTTATACGCTCCAATGTTATTTTTGCCAGAATAATCACTGTGGTGAGAAAAATTCCTACATCTCAATATTTTGGTCGACATATGCAATGTTCCGAAAAGTCATAACTACGAAATTTAAAAAGTCGAGACAATGTCACAAAAATATTTTAATATATATATATGTATATTTTTAAAATTCCGTTTTTAAAGTTAAGATAAGTATTCTTTATTTATTTCTGTGTACACTTTAAGCATGTGAATGGATTTTCTATTCTACGTTTTCTAACCTGTGATATCGATAGTTTCGTACGTCAGCATCCCCTTAAAAGTGATACAAAAGTTTATCAATTACCATCTGGATCGAAAGTTATTTCAACAAGAATTAGTATTTTTTTATCTGTGCTCTAATGAAAATGTCTAGAAATATTTAATAAAATAATAACAAAATTAATTCTCAATTTTTTAATACAAATACTTTTAGTATTTAAGATGATTTATACAAAGTTACATTGCGCTGTAGAGATTAGTAGTTTTGTAAATAAACAAAATATTTATTTGCTCTAAATCTTTGTAATTAATCGGGGAATTACGTTAATCCTTAAACAATTCTAATCACAGTCGAATATTAAGAAAATCCTGTTGAACGCAGTCATTATAAACTCTGATGTTATTTTTGTTATTTTTTAAGTATTCTGTGCTAAAAAACATATATGTATATATATCTGAGATTGTTATTTGCATAAGTTTATTTATTATATACATTATGCATGTTTCTATATTTTCCCTTTATAATTTCGAGATTTTCTTCCTCGAGAAAAATACTAAATACCGAAAAGATTTATATTATTGATCTTACGATTGTATTTTTCTCTAGGATATTATATTTCTTTTTTTGAATTTTGATTTTAGTTTATTAGATACAATTTTTAGAACAATAATAACTCTTCGGAACAATGTCGCACGTCTCAAATTTTGGTAATATGTCATTTCGGGACATCCCAACTTTGTAGAAACTTTCGGTAAATTTTTCTCGAGACATTGCATGTCCACCAAATTTTTGAATTTGTCATATTTTAAATTTATGAAGAGATTTGTAAAAAAATATCTTGAACTTCTCAGATTTTATAAATTTTTTTCAGAAATTAATTATAGAATGAGAAGTAATAAGTTATTAAGAGTATACGAGAGTCATGCACTAAATTAATGCGTAAATAAAATTTTTAATGCCTAAAATTTCATTACCTACGTTGAAACAATTTACGTGACGAATTAATACGTCTAAATATGCTTCCAAATGAACTTTATTATATTTCGAGCTTAATATCTCCACAAATAATAAAATAGTAAATAAAATGTAGTACTTTTGAGAGTTTAAATTTTTATGGCTTCTAGTGTCCTGGTCATCTTCCATATGAAAATTTTTAGAAAAGATACAGACTTTTTCGACATTTCCGAAAAATGTATAAAGAAACCTAAGAAATTTTCTAAAAAATTAAAAAATTATACAAAAAAAATCTGAAAAATTTGAAATTTACATGAAAATTCTGAAATTATATGAAGAGTTCTAAAAAAAAGTTTTTCCCACTCATTTGCAATCTAATCCTTCGTTGTCACATTTTTGTAAAATATCACACTAGACAAATTGATCAACTGATGCTATATTCTAAAATTACTCGTCTGATACTAACAAAAAAAAATATGGAATATATTTTGAACATTATAGAATATATTTTATTAAAGATTACGAATCAAATAACATGTTAAAAAAATGTTTGAGAAAAATGTAAAAGAAGTAAAAGAAGTGAATAGCATTCAATAATAGTCATTAACTTCTTTATTTTTTAACTTTTTTAGTTAAAACTTTAGGATGGTACTTAAATTTTAATACTTTCAGATAACAATATGTACTAATGCGCATTAAGAATAATTTTTTTTCGCGTGAAAAAAGTATTTTTTTCTCTTTAAACAGGTATACATGTACTGCATTTTTGAATAAATTATCTCAATCGAGAGAAGATTTCAAACTTCTAATTGATATCGCATAAGGTCCAAGCTATAAAGTTATATACGGAAATTCGGACTATGAATCATTTTAATTCGTAGTGATACGAAGAACTACGATAGAAACGATAAAAAAAGACTCTCTTAGAAAGATCGTATATTATGGATCGAAGGACTATTGAGAGGAACATTTTACAATTATTAGTTTTATTAAATGTTTATTATTTACACAAATTCGTTGTAGATTCTTTTGATTTTGACAAGGGTCCAGAGGAACATTGTGGGAGCATCGGAATTCATATTGCCTTCTAACGCGAGAAAGAAGTACTACATAGGCATTTTCGTCCCCAATGATCACTATGAACCAATGCCATGGCGCGGCGAGAAATCACGTATGATCTATTCGCCGGGCAATTCTAATCCTTGACAGAAATTCCGCGGGATCCACGGAACGCTTCGAAGTTATTGCACTTTTCGAGAGGATGTAATACTAGGACTGGAAACCGTTTACCCTATTGGTGTACTTAGTACGAAAGGAAAGGATGATCTCGCCCCTGAGTTACGTAAATTCGTGCGCAACATTCGAAGGCCCGTATCCACGCAAGCGAGATATTCTCGAGAGATTGGAGAAAACACTGAAAAACATATTTACTACATGTCATTCTTTAAAATCTATAACAGGCCGATACTCTGCTCTGTATCGACTTTTAAGACACCTTTTAATAACGATACTTGACGTAAGAGTGTTTATTCCCGTAAGCACATTAAAGATGATGATGAGCCTCAATCATTTTTCGAATATTTCAAATATTCATTTCACGCTTTTAAGAACACAGACACTCAAGAATTTTCAGTTAACGATATTCAAAATAATTAAAATGATTAAAAACTTTCAAGAAAAGAACTTGAACGCCTATCACAAAAATCATTTAGCCTTTAAATTGGCGAAGATTAATTTGTCTGCTTCTGATAAAACGTGTAAGCATCGGCGTTGTTTTATTTGATACATCAAAGTCCATCCGGAACAGCTATCACAATACATTGTCATTTTCAGAGAACTATTATACAACACCTTGTTCTTACACGGAGGCATACAGTGCTTGAGAAATTAATACTTACGTTACGCCAGGTGTCTATCTCTCTTTCTCTCTAAATGTAAAATTTTACATGTCATGTACCCATCACCACGTTGGACCCAGTTATGCGACTGCGTTAGCAGTAGAACTTCCTTGTCTTCGTCAATTAATATCTAAACGCTCCAAGCTGTCGCGACATCGGTATTCTCCGGCGTGCCTCAAACTTACATTTTAATTCGAAGCTGAATTTTGTTTTATTAGAACCGTTTGAAACGCGCACTTATCATTAGAAAATATTATTTCATGATTGCTCCTGAGTGATCCGGAATATACTGACGTTGGAACAGCGTTTCATTTCAATTAGACTAATTAACATTAATGTTTAAGCGTTATAAATGAATTACAATCTGATTATGTTGAGCGCTCGCATATGTCACACTCATTCAAGTATCGTATTGTCGTATACGTCGGAATAATTTATGGGGTAAGTGCGTGATTTCGGATTTTAATTAATTCGTTTCTACGAAATTATTATTGCTTTGCGTTTTTGCAATTCGTTCATCATACTGGCAGTTTTATCGGAGATTTATAATCAACTCATGCACACATCACACTGAATCTTAGTTTCAAAGTTATACCACTGCCATTGATACATTCGCAGCAAATTATTAGTCAGACAAAGTGCAATCAATTAGCGAGCTTTATTATTGATTATTTGATTTAAGTACTTATAACTCTTTCAGAGGACATGTGATGTATAGATATCTAATAATTATTTTTTTATAAATATTAAAATTGTCAGGATATTGTTTTTCAAAGATTTTTTAAATCGAAGATTTTTAATTTCTAGTGAGAATTTCAAAATTTACTAATACAAATTCAAAATAGCGACTTTGCAAATTACACACTTTTTAAATATTTTATAAAACAATTGCAATAAATTTATTAAAATACCTGTATGAATGGAAATTTGTTACTGAAATTGTAATAAATAATAACGAAATATTACTAAATTGCATACTGAAATCGGAGGTCAGAAGACATGGCCCTAAGGCATGCGCATTGACGAGACTGTTTGTGTGTACTTTACGCGAATCAGCGAGTTGTAGGTATCCGCATATCAATTGACATACTTTCAGTATTAATTCGTTAAGATTTGATTAAAATTCAATATAAAACATTAAGATTATAAAGAATTTAGTCAATTTCAAAATGAAAATCAATGAACGCAATGAATTTAAGATGGTTCTACAGTAAAGTGCCGAAAATTTAAGATGCCTAATTTTTAGAGAAATCTACAGTAATGTTTGTGTGCAGTTAGTCAAAGAAGCGCCTCCGACCTCTATCAATCACTCTAGGTTATACGTTAAAAGTTACGTAATATTTTCAACATTTTTTTCTCTTTTATTTCATCGATGATCTATTCTAGAATTTTGCACATGTCAAATTCGGTGTTTCAACATCATTATATTAAAAAATTAGATATTTCTACGGTAACTCGATTTACTGTAGAACCACATCTTGGCTTATCTTAATCTCGCGTCGAACTTAGTTATTATTAAGTGCTGTAGGCGGACTTAGCTACTGTGGCTGTAAGCGGTGTTAGTGTACGGTCCACTGTAGATGGACGATCCTGTCGTGGATAGGCTCTTGTGCCGTCTCTTGGCGAGTAATATTAGGATGGCGGCTACCACAGCTAGCATGAGTATGAGACCGGCGGCGGCAATCCCAATAGCGAAACTTCTCTGCGATATGCAAATGGTGTTTGGGTCATCAAGAGCCTAAAAAAGAGAAATCCAGAAAATGATAAAATTAAATGAATTTGATCCTATTTTATTTAAAAATTCCGTTATTCAAGTCTTTAAATAGTCAAATCTGATCTTGCGACAAAAAATCGAAAGTGGACAAATCTCCAGCAAAATATTTTATTATTTTAGTATTGATATATTTCATTTTCATGTCTTTTCTGGTGAATTCATAATATGTAATATGTATAGTAATGATTTTCATTCGCATTGTGAAAAACACGTAATCATTTATTTAAAAAAAAAAAAAACCTGAATGACTACTCTCGAGTTAACGTTATCTCCGCAGCAGAAATCAAATAATAAATTCGTATTACCCTTTCACGAAAGACGTCGTTGGAAAAATCTGACTTGGAACCAACGTCCGATGCTTCATTGACGTAAAGACCACTGTAAACTTCGATCGTGGCCGGGGTACCGTCCAGATCTTCGACACCTTTCACCTCATGGGCATTAGCGGTATCTCTGCGTCGTCTGACTATCGAATTACATAACGGTGGCTGTAAGCAAAAAATAGACAGACTATTCGCGACAAGTTTTCGAGGAAGGATTGATATGGAGCTCGAATATTTTCTTTTCACATATTATGTAACATCTCGCGCGCGTAACGTATAACATACTATGTGATTAAGTTCAATCAAGTAATCGTGCCAATGAAGTGTAAATACCATGATATTTTCAAACGATAAACCGTTCATAAATTCAGGAATATTTTCCGAACATTTAGTCATTATAAAATTGTTAAAGAATTATTATAAACGCGTAGTACTTAGCAATCATCGCGGAGGACTATTATTATACAGTCTAATCCTATATATTATAATGACGGCAGTACCGTATTACTGCATCCTCCGCCTTGCTTGACGCACAGCCTAACGTTGCATTGATAATATACGCTCGCCGTATATGGGAATTTGTGCGCCTGGAAATTCACTCTGGCCTCCGTTTTATCCTCGTTGTAGACGAATTGTCCCATTATTTCACCATCTATTGGACAACTGTGAACAAGACAAGCTGAATGATCCTACCACGAAAGAAAGAAATTGAAAAAAAAAACTAATTCGCTTTGTTCATCGTCACTATCTTCGTCTTTGTTATTAAAATCTTATCTAAAATCTCTTCAATGCTGACTTACCCTTCGTCGTTTATGAGCCGCTGCTCGCCCCACCCGAGGCCATCGCGTACCAGACAATCAGAGATTTTCAAACCGAACATCTCTTGTTTGTCGATGCTAATGACCAGGGTCAAGGGATCGCCAATCTTTACATTCTCCGCCACGTGATGCTGCGTTGGATCACCACTGAAGATTTTCATCGTGCATCCCGGCATCGGTGCGGTTGCCTGCGGGCAGTTCGCAATTTATGTGATACCTTATCTAGTTCTTTACTTTAATCTTCTTGAAAGTTTGTTTATCCGAAAAAAATATATATATCTATACAGAGTGTCTCTAAAGTCTGACTCAGGCCTTATATCTCGGAAAAGTCTTTAAATATGGAAAAATTAGATATGGATGAAATAAGTGATCCTTTAATTTTGTTTTATGGTGTTTTTGTTGAATGGTGTGTGTATATATATATATATATATATCTCATTTCGTCGAATGTTTTATTACCTGCAATGGCAGAGACTGCATCATGGAAACTTGAGTCTGATCGTTCGTTACAACTTTGTCGCGTGTCTGGTATCTGCATCTCACGTGAAAACCTCTGCCTTGATTCGTGACCAACTTCAAATGTGGCTGTACCACGATAGTGTTGAAATATTCGATACCACCGTTTTCCTGAAACAAAGACAACGGAACCATAAGTATTAGTTCTGAACTTCATTACAAATGTTAGATTTTACAATCGCTAGAAATAAAAATTCGAGAAATCAAAAATAAATGTCATAAGAAGCACAGTGTTATATTATCTTTATATCTATATGGACGTGAAATATGAAATTAATCAGCTGTTGTCTTCGAATGTATTTAATTACTAAAAAAATAAAAATTAAAAAGAGAAAAGCATTTTTAATGTATATAAAATTTAATAATAATTTTTTAATTTATTTAAAATTTAATAAAATGTTTGTATAAAAGTTTGTTTTATTGATGAATGATGATCATGAAAGTTCTTGTAACAGAGAGAAAAATTTTCGAAAAGTTTTATTATTATTGCAATTAGACCAGAAAGCGAGTAAAATAAGCTTATTACATTAAATTGAGTTGAAACGTTGCATGAAAAGCTAGCTATTATGAATTTTTAAAAAATTGAAGATTAACAGAAATAATAGTTTTTAAATGAACAACGCATTCCAATTTTCTTTTCTACCTAAATGTCTATTAAATTTTCTCTTGAGATACTTTTGTTAAACAGACAAACTAGAGATTGTCATTTCTCAATGTTTAGAAGAAAAATATATGGAAAATATGAAAGATAAACAATCATTGAAATAATTTAATTTACTTATATAACTTACTTATCAGCTTTTATTATTTCGGCAAAGTAGAAAATGCTTTTACACGCATGAGACTTGAAAGAGATAACTCAAAGAAACGAGTCTTTTACTAACGTAAAAATATGAAAACGTGGACTTAAAATTTACTCGACTGGGATGACAGAAAGCACGGGAAGATTGAAGTACATAGTTGGTTTTCCTTTTACCAGTCCGTATCGCATGACAGCAGTGTCTTGCAATTGGTACGTAAGAGGAAAAAAAGACCGGTCAGGATTGTAACTGAAGACACTGGGATCCGCCTCAGCGTTCCTCTCATTATCCCCTTCCCCAATCATAATGAAGCTGCTGGGATCCTTGTTCACCTATTGTTAGGTGGGTGTGTGAAATGTAAAGTCAGCGATCTGACGTCTCTCCGGGCTCTCTTGGGCCGATGCACCGCAGATTGCGAGTATCCTTGCTGAGGTCGAACACTGCACTAGGCTCTACTCGAGGTCATTGCCTGCTCGATATACCCAGTGCTTGTCTAACAATTCATGGCGACAGATCGCTTGGTTATAGTGAAAGATTATTAAATTCCGGTTCGTTAGATACACCAAGTTGTATTTTTATATATGTACGCTACGCATAACAATCAGGAAATTATTTTAAAATCTACAAATTTTGCCGATTTTTAAGAGGCTGTATCTTAGCTTTCAGAAATCGCAGAATAATTTATCTGAATTCGTTTTAAAGGATGAAATTTTGACTTTGTAATAGTTAAAATGATATTTTTTTCGCTCCACCGAATAGTCTTTTTCGCAGACTAAAAATAAGTTAAAATACTGAAAATTTTACTTTCAGACTTTTCATGGGCAAAACAAGGATAGGATGAAAAATATCACCATGTATGTGAAACGTTAACTTTTTTTTTAACGATCTCAGATCAGTCGTTATCCTTCGCAAAGGGTATTATTTTCCCCACTATCATTAATGTCGGTCAAACACTATCGATAATTTGAGGTATTTTTACAAGCGATTTTCCTCCATATTTTCATTACAATTGATGCGACTCCTTGGAACCACGATTAAGCGGATTGCAAAATCGCGTGAGATCTCTCGAAGAAGTTTCGCTATTAGTTTGTCAAGCTGCCACTGCATTTACGGCTCTTCTCCTCATGAAAAGTGATTTTTTTAGAGCTAGTTTGATACTTTAAACCACTTGCTTACAGAGCAGAATCGTTATTACATGGTCGTTCTTCGGGAGAGTGAATCTGCTTAAAGACTATCTCGAAAGAAAGGCACGTCCATTACGAACATTCACTCTCTGTTCCCTCCTCCCCCGGGATAAATAGAGGGTACAGTAGTAGTAGCTAAGAGGCTTCATGCAAATTGGCTCATCAACCGATTCATCAGCACCACTTTTTCGTCATTATTATTAATGCCTGAGTCTCTCGTACACGATATTTAGTGTGACGCCTTAATGCGAGATAATTTTACAATGCAGCAAGCGCATTTGATTAAAAAAACACAGAACTTTCCTAAGAAAGTGACTGATTAGCTGATCTTAATTTATTTCAATTTCGTTCAAAGATATGCATATCTATATTTTCAGAATTCTATTCTATATATACATATACAATATTAAATAATTGCTTAAAAGATTAACGATCTTCGTATAAAATGCGGAAGCAATTATGGTTCCGCTATGATAAAATCCTTTTCTTCTCTGCGCTTTTTATTAAAGCGATATATCATTACGCATTTGTATGTACATTCCAAGATACACTCTCGGAAGAGACGAGCAAAACAAGAGGACTAACGGCGCCCGAGGGAAGATGTTAAGGGTGCGTTTCCACTAAGCGCATCACGCGTCGCGTCGTTCATCGGAAACGATGCATTTGTACACATCTTCATCTCAAAATATTCCTAGAATGTTATATGGTTACTGTTAAAAACTTAAAATAAATTATTATAATATTTCGAAAATACCATATAATATTTTTTAATATTATGAGAGTATTCTATAGAGGTTATATGTTCACTTATATAATATCCTAGGTATTATATCTTAATATCCCTGAAATATTATTAAAATATTTATAAATATTAATTATTCTTAATTTAGTGCAATTTGAATTCACAATCCAATACCGAAAAGTTCTTATCAGTTTATGCTGCATCTTGTGCTAAAAAACCGTTTTCGCATGATTTTAAGTACATATCTACAATTGCATGCCAAAATTATTTTCAGTCTTTAAACGTATACTTATATTAAACAGTTGTAACACTTTTACAAATTAAAGTAAATTTTGTTATAATACTTTTTAATGTTTATACAATATTGCAGTACCATTAAATAATGTTACTTTTAATAATCATGTAATATTATCAGGAGTGAACATATAACTTTCCATTAATATTTTGAGAATATTACTTAATATTATATAATTATAGTACAATATTCTTAAAATGTTACAGTTAATATTTAAGGAATATGTTTAAAATATTACTTAATATCAAATAATAATATAGGACAATTGCATACATCATGCACATCGGTTGCACGATTCCTAGTATTTTTTATTGCTTACTGATAAAAATATATTATTTCAAATTAGCCAATTAGCGATGTAGGCAAATGATATACATTCTCTTGGTCTGCGTCACGAGTTAACCAATCACGTGCGCAAAGAGTCGCACGACAAATAATATAAAATGGGATTTTTTGATTTTTTGTTAACTCATGTCGCAGATGGATGGAATTCGCGGATGGACGACGCGACGTGTGACGCGCTCGGTGGAAACGAGCCCTAAATAATCATCTTATCACTTGCATCCGCTATAAACTACATGCAGATCAGAAAGCCGCGGATATTATCCTTAATTATAATTCATGCATATAGCGAACTGTCACGACGAAGTCCTACGTCCGTTGCATCGCCATGCCGTACAATTCCGTTCATTTCTCATGACGTCAGCGATACTAATAGAACAGTATGGCGTGTTTTTACTACGATTACGTCAGCAGATACAGCGATTAGCATCTAGTCAAATTTGCCGTAAAATCGGAAAGGTAAGTTGTTGATGTAAACAATGAAATGGCATATCATATAAAAATGGAAGTTTTATAGCTGCAGGAGCATTTTTAAGGTTGTTAAGTTTACAATGGGTGTTTTAAGCTTTAAGCCATAAAAATTGACTAATTAATCGAATGCGAGAATAATTGACTATGATCAGTATTCATAGTATTCGATTCTTATTTCAAGATCAATTTAAGTAAGATCTTAATCTTAAGATGCTAATGCGGCTCTCTGATTCGTGACATTTTAAGACTGAACTTAAGATGATCTTGAATATAAGAACTGATTATGAATATACGGCCTATGATTCAATTTCTTATAGCTTAAGACTTAAAAACTTATTGTAGATCCGAGCTAAAGCTTCGGTGCAAGGACAAAGTTGAAAGAGCTCTGGCAATACTTACTGTATTAATTCAAGGCAGTCCAGTCTGCATTATGCACATAGTGCGAATGCTGATTCTACAATGAATCTGTAATCGGAAGTCTTAGTTTTAATCGATGAAGTTGATCAATCTGTGTTAGTCGTATAAGTTAATTCTATTGGTTAACTTCACTGATAAGACTTAGAACTACCGATACTTATTGTATGTAGAATCAATATTGTAGAATAAGCTTGTCGCTAATCGAAATCACGGTCGAAACAATAGTGATCCGAGCGTGCAAGGTGTATACTTTACGGCTGCGGTTTAATGTTTACATCCCATCGACACGCAATAAAAATATATGTATATTTTAACGCTAATACCAATGTAAACCAGGAAACCATTAAACTTCTCATTAGCCGTGGCAATTTCCTCCGTGTCGCAACGCGGCGACTACGTGACGCGATGCAGCCGATAGGAGCGACTCGAGATGCATGTTTGCATGCATGCAAACGGTATCTTCTGCCTTCTGTCATTGGATCTATGATTTACGCGAGAGGACGGATCATGCTGCACGCTAATGCTCTCCGTTTACTAGAGACCCTCTTAGGGTCTCTACCGTCCACGGACCGGGAGAACCATTCATCCCCTCTTAAGCGACTAACGGGATCCATGATTGGAAAATCACGGGTTTTTCTGCAGTCGCGGTCGATGCCACATGGTCGATGCAAACGGAATGAAAAATTATTGCGAATGTCGGGGGGGGGGGGGAGAGAGAGAGAGAGAGAGAGAGAGACACCGGAATCCGCGGTAGTGGAATTTAAGAGGTAAGGAGGCAAGGAGGCAAAAGAAAGAAAAGAAGGAAACAGGGAGGGTGAGAGAGAGAGAGAAAATGGGAGAGAATTTCGCCAGAGGATGGTTGCAAACATATACTCTTACGGGATGCCGGGACTCGCCCTGCCTGCGAGGCACTTTGTGCATTTATTACGATGCATCTCTCGCGGAGCAATTCTCGGGTTCGACGGCCGGTCAGTTCAGCAGACGGTAACGGCAGCGGTAGCGGCAACTTCGACTGCAGTCTGCGGACTGCGGGCTGCAGCTGCAGTGCGCATTCGTGGTTAGCCGTTCGTTCGTCTCTCATTTCTCTTAGAAACTTAGAAATCCTTTAAGAGTAAATAAATAAATTTTAAGCATTATCCTGTAAGAAATTATCATTGATTATTCTCCTCACATTTGATTGTGAGTGGTCAATTTCTGATGATTTGAAGCTTAAGTTTCATGCCTTAAAATTTCGTAGAATTTTGTAGAATAGACGTCGTATATATATATACAATAATATGGTACATATAGAGTACCATAAAATTCGCGCACTCGAAATATGTAGTAAATCCTCGAAATTAAATGAAAACATTATTCTTACATTTTTATTTTAAGCAGTAGTTTCTAAATAAAAATATGACTATCAATTTATAATAATTGATTATATTTATATCTCTTAAAAACTTTCTCTTAAATATCTCTTAAAAACTAAAACTTTCATATCTCTTACATCTCAAACTATTATTGTCTAAAATACATTTACTTAATTTTCCAAGAACTTTTTTGCTATAATATTTACTCTATAAGCGCATAATATTGTATTATTTGATATTAAGTAATATTTTAGACATATTTTTAAAATATTAAATGTAACATTTTAATAAACATTTGTATTAAAATTAATATTATAATATTAAATAATATTCTCGAAATATTAATGGAAGGTTATATGTCCACTCCTAATAATATTGCATGATTATTAAAAGTAACATTATTTAATGGTACTGCAATATTGTATAAACATTAAAAAGGATTATAACAAAATTTACTTTAATTTGTAAAACTGTTACAACTGTTTAGTATAAGTATACGTTTGAAGACTGAAAATAATTTTGGTATGCAATTGTAGAACTGGATATGTACTTAAAATCATGCGAAAACATTTTGCACAAAATGCAGTATAAACTGATAAGAACTTTTCGTTACTGGATTATGAATTCAAATTGCATTTTAATTAAGAATAATTAATATTTATAAATATTTTAATAATATTTCAGGGATATTAAGATATAATACCTAGGATATTATATAAATGGACATATAACTTCTATAGAATACTCCCATATAATTAAAAAATATTATATGGTATTTTCGAAATGTTATAATAACTTATTTTAATTTTTTAATAATAACCATATAACATTCTAGGAATATTTTGCGCTTATAAGGTAGTGTCACGAATTTTGGAAAAAAGGAAAGGATACAACTATAAATTAATTTATAAATTACAATGTATCTAGATGTTTACTAATATCTATGTTTCTATATTTTATAAGCTAAGAAATTATAAACATAATTAACAATTATAAACAATTATAAACATAATTTAATCATACATAATCTTAATGTAAATATGTTATGTGTAATTCTTCTTCTTCCTACAATTAGTATATTGTTGCGCGTTACATCATGGTTTGGTAAATCCGCTTGGCTTTATATACACAAAGTATGTCAATGACATTCAAAAGTGGCTCGAGGCGCTATTAACATAATAAGGTAAAACGCACTACGTGTGCATAAGACAAATAAGGACGTATAGTTGAATTAATTGTTTTATATCCGTATTAATTATAAAATAATTTATTTAACTATATACATTAATTTTACATATAAAATAGTTTATTGAACTATGTACATTAATTCTACATGTAGCATAATTATCACTTTTATATTTATTATAGTTGACATATCTTTTTTCTCTGACAATGATATCGCGACAAATATGGACGTGAAAGTATGTTCGCATGGAGAAGCAAGGTTCAACAAAGAATCAATTCTAATTTTCAGAAATCGACGACATGGGCAAGGCATTCCAAAAATAGTATTCGCGTGGGTAGTTTCTTATTCGAGACGTTGCGACTTCTTTCCCCCGCATGTTCTTGCGAGTTTCATCTCCCATAAAGAAATCGAGTTTCGCCCACCGTCGAAATTCTTCTCGAGTGAACACCTAAGAATCTTCCACATGTGACGATTGTCCTTCCTCTACCTTCCTCCTTTCAAAAGGCCTTAAGGTGACCTACACGGTCAATAATACTGATCAGTAATACTGAATCAGTAACACCGACAAGCATGCATTAATTTTTTTAGTATTTTTACAACCTACACGAATATTATAGATAATATATTTTTAATTTTAATATATTTTAAAATTTTAATTTAATATATTTTAATTTTACGTACAATATCTATTGCACTGTGACATGGATCTTAATAATACTAGATGCTTGGGAATCAAAATCTAGATCACCGACAGTGTTCTACGTCAATCCATCAATATTAACCATATACAATCAGTAATACTATCAGTACTTGTTAATATTGATAGTATTATTGATCATGTAAGGTCACCTTTACGAAAAAACGGTTTATAGACTTTATGTTAATCCCTTCCTCTGCGAATCTAACTACCTACGTTTCAACATGAGTTGCCTCCTGTTATCGAGAAAACTGACAACGTCACCGCAATTTTACACGCGCACGCATTTTCATACCAAACACATTGGCGTCATCGATGTTTTTGGATGACCGACGTTTTTCTAGAGAAATGACCTTGGCGTCGCGACTCACGGCACGCTACGTATTATATTTTGTCACTTTCACGTTCGATATGCACCTATATGGGTAGTGTTCGCCTACATATGTCTCTGTGTTGTCTCTTGAAATTCTTATGAATTTACGAAATGATTGTCGGCAAAACTCGAAATCGTTCTCATCGTTACATTTGTGATAAAACATCTCTTTAAATTTAAGAAATATAAATTGTATCAATATTTTCAAAAATGTTTATATTATTTTATATATATAAGATTAGAGAAATGATCGTGTGAGAGATTATTACGAAAGCACTGGAAATATATAATATTTTCTTCGAGTATTAACTTTATCAGCGAGTTATCGCAGTTATAATTATTTAATTACCTTTCCTCCATAACATCATATCTGAACCATCCATCAAAATTACAATTTCCTTGAA
Organism: Atta colombica; assembly: GCF_001594045.1. Taxonomy (NCBI): domain Eukaryota; kingdom Metazoa; phylum Arthropoda; class Insecta; order Hymenoptera; family Formicidae; genus Atta; species Atta colombica. The sequence continues at coordinate 500,388 of NW_017259222.1, forward strand.
ACCCTTTACTTTCAATTGCCTTCTTCTTGCTATCACGAGATAGCAAAGCAAGCATGGGCAGTTCGTCATCGCGTAATTCCGGTACCATGGTTTCACAACAACCTTCTCCTCTTTCTCCGAAGGAAGGTCTATGACGGATGGAATACGGAAGGTAAGTGGAAGCGGAGTTGAAGGGAAAAAATGGATTCAAGTTCAGGGCAAGAAACGAGTTACGAAAAGGAAGAGTAGAATAGAGAATGCGAAAAGAGATACCACGCCAACGAAGGCAGCTTAACGACGCAAGGAACTCGGAGGAAATGAATTTCAACGCAGAGTCGAGCCATCGCAGTGATTATGCCCCTTCTTTGTCGAGTTGTACTTTTCTCGCCATTTTCGCCATTTTTTGCAAGATGACATCTCTAGCGTCATTGTGCTCTTTCCTTTTGCTCATCTCTCCCGCATTCTATTCCATTCCTCTCCCTCCTTCAGTCCCGCATACTTGGTATAAACTTCTATCTCGTGTCTTCCTTCTTATTCTTAAATCTTTCAATCGGTTTCTTTAATTTGCCTCGAGGTTTTTTTTAAAGCCTCGTCCTTTCAGCAAAATGACGTGCATCTTGGTGTATAAATATGTATGAAAATATAGACGTACGTTGCCTGTTAGTAAAATGTCGATGATCTCATGATTATTAATGTCTTTATATAACATCCTTATATGAATATTATTAGATCAAATTACCGTTATTCGACGTTTGAATAATGATTGTAGAGTGCGACAGCTGCGACTAGCATTACGGCTAGTCAAGAAAACACTTGATTCTTCTCAAAGCGAAGTCAGATAAACTCTAACATTCCTTGTAACTAGTACAGTTGCAGATAAACATTTATAACTCATTTCAATCCTCGACTGCTGCTCTCATTGTCTAAGGAAATATATGCTTATAAGATTAGTTATCAACGATCTGAATTACGTTTAGGGCGTTTAAACGGTGACTAATTTTTTAGACAAGCGAGTTTATAATTGCGCAAAAAATGCAACATCCGTAACAAATATTATTACCGTGTCTACGACTTATAATATTATATTATATGATAATTTACCTACGAGTTGTCATGCGGAAATTAAAATTTACCTGTGAAAATAATTACGTTCATTCGCTTGACTGTTCTATAACAATTGTTTTGGGAATGTACAAACAGTTGGAGTACAATCAATAATGTATCAGTGCGCTTCTCACTTTGATGAAGTGAACATCAAGATTCACGAAATGTTAGCAATGAATCACGATTCTTCTGAATAAATATGTAGGTAATAAAACATGGTGAAGTGCTGTATATGAAATTATGTCAATGTGATTCAAGATACAAGACAAATAAGATTCTATGAAATTTTGTATATATATATATATATATCTGTGTTGTACATTGCATATAATGCAATATATCAGTTATAAATGAAAAAATAAGATAATGAAAACATTTATATACATCACCTTGGTGAAAATTTTTCTCATAATTTTTATACGAATTGAAACATTTTTTAGAAATACTCAGAAATATTCGGAAAGTTTACATCTTCTCTCAAAACTTCTCATACAAGTGAATTCTGAAATATTCTGAAATTTCTCATCTCATACTTTTTAAAAAGTATTTTAAAATTTTTTAATTTTTGTAACATCTCATCAGAAATTATATTTACAAAAAAATCTTAAAAATCTTACAATATTTAATAATTAACATACATGAAAAATTCTGAGAAAAGATTTTTTGAGAAATGTTCCGATTCGTATAAAAAATGTGAGAAAATTATAAAATTATAGAAAAATTCCAAAAAATTATATAGAAATTCTAAAAAATGATATGAAAAATTCTGAGAAAAATTTTCATCAGGGAATTTAAGGGATTTCAACGTATCATTTTTTTCGAGACAGTTCAAGTTAAAACTGTCGACATAATTGACGCGCAATCTCACCAAGGACTTCGCGAATAAGGAAACTGATGAAGGCAGCTCGAGTTGCCAGAGGCTTTGGTAAAATTGTCGTAAACGCTCCGCGCGTTTTATCTCCATGCTATTTCTTTCCGGCACTCCACGCGCAGCTGCGGGAAAATTCTTCGCGATAACGAACACGCAAGATCGACGGAGAAACCAAAACTTATGAGTTATGTTGCGCGTTTACGAGCAACGCCCATTTTTCCCAGCTAGTATTTACGAGCTCGCGAACGCCAGTAGCTGGCTTCTTCTTCTACGCGGAAAACATTCTCGCCAGGGATTCGCTTACAAGATTGAATGGTCGTTCCCGCGATTATTTACGACGTGCTCACCAGGACCAAGCGAAAACTTCCGCGTATGGGCATCGATATTGAATAATCGTGGGAGAGATTCCCGCCGCGATTCGAACATCCCTTCTCTCTTGTCTTGGCTGTTCACTTCCTGCATACCCAAGATCGAGCATAAATCCCAGTTATGCACATCACGATGTATAACTTAATCTCTGAACCTCGACCGGCTGGTCGGGTCAAGGTTTCTGATCTTCTGAATAGCGGATTTATGAGAAACGTCGATCACATCGACAACTATGGATGGTTTTCTGAGGATAGCTGGGTATCCGATAATGCTAATGCGCGAATGGAAATCTCTCTTGGTCGTCAACATGATTTCACAGATAATAATATTTATTTGGACGCGTAGAATTAAACGCGCTTTCCCAAGAAACGAAAACTATTTAACTAATATTTCTTCGATAATAAACGTGAATTAAGAATTAAGTACTCAGTTTGATTTTCTGGACGAGTCAAGCGAGATAACTTTGCTTGGTGGATCTCGCTCGAGAGCTCGTATAAGTCGCCCATCGAGATAAAGGTTTTAAAAAGAAGCAGAAAACACTGGAATGACGTTTGAGGTCCGGTATTCCGGATAATGCGGCACGACGCTCGCGGTCTCGAGCATCATTGTCCCTTCCCTCCTTCGGAACGACGAGGATCGATAGCACTGGAGTGCTGTCAGAAAAAAAAGATGCAGAGTCTCTTCGGTAAAAGAAGAGGCTGGTCTCGCCGCGCCGTGATATTACGGGCGAGCAACCGCCCTGAACCATCCTCAGCTGGTTTGAAAAAAACTAGCTGAGGTGCCTGCTTGTCCTCAGTCAGAGGTCAACAAGGTTGAGAGGACCTATATGCTGAGTCAATACACTCTCAGAAGCGTCGCGTATTTGTATATAGTGGCTCTCATCGAGAAAGGATTGTCTTTGTAAATTTTGCCTCAAAGGTTTGTAAGAAGCGAGTTTTGTTATTATACAACTATCCATTTTACCAATGTGCATTAATTTTAATCTTAGTAATTTATTTTTTTATTTCTCTTTTAAAAATTGTAGATAAAAATGAAAAGTTAAACCGAGATTCAAATTAATAGATATTGGTAGAACTGGAGGAAGGGATATTATTACGATATCTGTGATTAAATAGATAATTTGTTCAGCAATTAATGACATATATTTTCAAAATAATGAAAATATTACAGATTATTCTAAATCGCATTTAAAAATAGTACAAAATATTTTTTAGGGATGATTTAGGATTTGAGTTAAAAATTACTTTAATAAAATTTCAATAAGATTTTTTCTGTGTTCTAATAGAAGTGTAATTAAAAAACAATGAGAGAAATTGAACTTCTTGTCTAAAAAAACTTTAAATATTTAAGATGATTTATTATATATTTCGTCGCGACAGAAATTAGATGTTTTGTAAATAAGTAAAATTTATTTATTTGTTTATTAAAAATTTAAATCCATCTTGTGTTGTCTCTTATAGGCTTTGTTTTCCTTTAATATAAATACTAACATATTTGTGAAAATATGAGATACATCCTAAAATGCACGTTAAAAATACAAGTACGTCACGTTTATTTGCTACTTCATATCATTATTGCGAATTTGACTTATCGATCTGTTTCGAAGCGATGTCGAATACAAGTCACAATCACCGATTTTACAAGTTTACATTTATGTAAATTCGTCTTAAACTGTAGAACAATGGGTTGTACCAGCAGTTGTCGTACTGGCCGCAGAACGTCTTACCTTTACCTACTGTGTGCAGAAAGCGAGCAGCTTCTCCTCCGATCCTTACAAGGTTCGTAGAACCTTGCCAGTCGTCACGTATGCAACAGTGATTCTCAATTCCGACATCCACAAAAAAATTTCCAACTGACTTACATTTTTCACGTAACCTTGATCTTTCTTAATTTTTTACCGCGTAAAATTTTATATTAAGAGTACACACTCGTGAATTGAAAACAGTCAAAATCTCTTGAAATTGAAACTCTACATTGTATACTAGAAAACGTTGACACGTTTGTGCAATTACAATGAGATCGACTGTTTCAATATTGAGATATAAGAAATTAAAAACTGCACTTTTTATATATGTTGCGTATGCCTACGAAGTTCATGAAAATGTCGTGTTTATTTTTGTAGGACCTAAACTAGCAATGATATGTTATTAAAAAACTAGTATATAATGGAGAAATATAAAGTGGAGATTGTGAAAAAAAATCTCATAACTTTTTACGTACAATTTGAAAAATAGAGCTGTGAAAAGATTTTGCAATTTTCGTAAACATTTTTTTTTTGTCAATTCGTCATATGAATTGAAGGGAGAATATATAATAAATATAATAAGTTACGTTATTTATTTGTTACAATATTTATTTGTTTCTCGCGTGTGCGTGCGGCGTATAAACATACAGACTTAATCAAAAGTTATCTCTCACTGAGTAAAAGTATTATCATCGAGCATGCGATGGAACCTAACTTTTTGAATGATATTGTCGCGAGCGAAATTAATTAGATATCATATTGAATTAAAATTTTTGGGATCCAATGTTACGTTTGGCGCCATGCAAGCATGGTGTCGCGAAACTCGAACGATGATCGGATCAGCAAAGGATGAGAGGGCACAATGCGATGACCGATACGGATCTTGTTCGTCACTCCTTACGATCTTCATTTATCGCTTACGCATCGTGAAGTGAATCGGTCGTTTCCTTCTGGCGGCGGATACGAAGAACCCGCGTGCCATCGTGAAAACGTAACGGGCAGTGTAACGGTGTTACTATTAGTGACCGTAACGTACCATGACAGACGCTGTCTGGTATGCATTAAAATGCAGCGTGTGACTTTTTTGTCAAAGCGCAAAAGAGAAAAAACGGAGGGTGCGAAATCGTTATATACCTACATATAACACACTATGTGCACGGTTGCCTTAGACTTTGATCTAACAGTTTGTTCCGATTTTATTCCGCGGATAAGAACAAAAAACGCGAGATTGTTGGATGCATATATCATGCATAAAATGACGTCAGAACAACCGTTATCCTGCATCTCGTATACGACGTTATAATCTAACAAACATCAAATTACATATAACGTATGTGTTAGTTGTAATTTCTCACTCAATATAAATATAACTGTAATATAACATGTGTGTTATATTACAGTTATATTGTTGAATGAGAAATTACAATTAACATGTATGTTACATGTGACTTGTTGGGGAATTATAATATCAGAATATTTTACGTGTCCGTTATGTCTACAACGCATCCATCTGCGATGCTTTGATAGAGTGCATTGATATCTCTAACTGTTAAAACAAAAAAGAATCATAATAATTATAATTTAATTAACGAATCGTAATAATTAAATTATAATTATTACGAAATTATCAAGAAGAGCAAAACATAGATGTAATAATTAACTTTATTATTGAAAGACATATTACGTTATTATTAACTAAGTGACCGATATAACACATTATATTGATATTTTCTTGTATTCTTTTATTTTTATAACTACTTTTTGTAGAAAATGTACATACAGAACATTTATTTTCTTCTTTTTTTATTTCTAACCACGTCCGCGACATCGTATTAATTTGTATAACGACTTCGATCTATGAATGTGAATTGACGGCATTGTTGAACAAGGCTGATGCATCTGGCTGGGAAATCTCAATTCATAACAAATGCTGAAGAGCGAGAAAATGGAAATAAAAAGCGTTATCTTGATGTTGAGCAACGCGTTCCGCGAAACTTGGAAACCACGCCGTGCGGCTTTCCGTGTCAAGAACGAGATCGCAATTTTATGGGTGAAGATACCTGAGAACGAGAGCTAACAGAGAGAGTGAGAACAGCTGCCTCCTAGCCTTTTGCGTGGTAAATTGACGCTATCGGCGAAAGCTGAACATCTTGGAGACGCTTTCAGGGCCGCATTAACACTAAAGACTAACCTAAGGTTATGCTTAGAGGCGGCAAGTTTAAAGGAGTGGCATTTTGTTTTGAAAAAAATTCTTAGCCATTTTTTGCCAGACGTGGATGATTAAAAAAAAATGTGCATCGATCAATATCAACGATCAGTAGTTTCAAATCGAGATTCGCGATCTTTGTGTCAATTTCGTTTTACCAGAAAAAAATCTAAGAGGGGCCATGCCAGTATTTTTTTTCGTGCAATCATCGATATATAGGTACATAAATTGGAACGAGAAGGTTTGCGGTAAAATTTATTACTACTGAAATGTTCACAAAAAAATTTCATTTTTGGTTGTTCGTTGCGAACAGGCTTGGAACATTCCAAGTTTCAAGGTTAAATAGGGGAGATAATGATTTAAATGTTTAGAAGCGGTAGAAATCTTAATCTGAAATTCAGTATTGAGTTTATAGAATTAAGAATGAAAACTTTAAAAAAGAGATTTATATTCAGCAAATTATATGCTTAGTGAAGAATAGAATAATAAGCACAGCAGTAAATGTCGAATCTTGCAGGAGATGGCGCTGCATTATGTTAGGTAAGGACAGATGTATGAGTTTGAGTAAAACAGAATAATAATGTGTAAGAAATAAATTAAAATTATTATTATTACCGATATTTTTATTTGTAATTAAAAAGTTTTGTACCGATAACGATCAAACTCGGCCATCACTCTGGCATCCTTTTAACTCGCTACGTCTGATTAATCGCTGGCTACCGCGCGCACGCGTCTGCAGCTGCAACGCGATGCATTCGCAAGGCTATAGTCAAGGACACCCGTACCGGTTGAGGCTGCGCTGGAACAGGATGCCAATGACGCGCTCCAGCTAGCCACGAACGAGCTTCGCGCAATTCGCGAGCACGTAACAGATTTAGCGTATATAGAGTCTCTAAAATCTGATCTCACTTTTGGATCTCGAAAACAGCTTTAGATATGGAAAAAGAAGGTAAATTTCAGGCAAAATTTATAGGCTATCAAGGAGAATTAGAGATGTTGAAAATGTTGATCTGCACTGAGAGAAAGGATTTTAATTTAAACCACCAGTACCTTTAATCGGTATATATGATAACAAATTTTGTTGTGATTGCTGCTAGTCTGCTATCATTATCAACCAATTATTAGTAACAGAAACAAACTATATAGAATCTAATCTATCTTTTGAATAGACTTTAGATTCGTTTACATAAAAATCGTAGATGATCGTGGAGTCTTAAGTCATAGGAAACTGTCCAAGCACACACAATCAAATATAGGGAGAATACTTAACTAGAATTGTTTAATTTCTTACGATTTGAGATTCGTTTACGACTTTTATGTGTGTGTGTATATATATATATATATATATATATATATATATGAGCCTCTTATTTGCTAGCGAAATTATTTATTACATTGACAAATTAATTTGCAATCATAACAAATATCGATTGTTTTTTAAACAAATATCAAATTTGTTTATCTTGATTTGTTTCTATAACAAAATCATTTCTCTCAGTGTGAGTGACTTTTTGTCGATATTTTCACATTATTTTAAATTTATTCCTAAAATGGCCACAGACTAGTTCTGAGTCAGGTATATCAGAATAAACAAGGAAAATGGAAGGAGACTTGCACCACACGTTGAAGATTACAGATATCACCTCCACTTCCATCTCTAAACGAGCTTCTCTTCGTGCCTTTCGAATAATTTTGATCTGTATCCGGCCTACAGCAGAAATCGTAGGTAATTACCGTTACTAACGCTATACTGGAAAATTGCCGCGAGGCACTTAAACGGATAGAGAAGCGATAAAACCGAATTAAAACGATCGATCGAAGGTGCAGATGGGTGATGCAACATAATAATGGTGATTGTCTCTCCTCCTACCCTCCCTACATCGCTTCCTTCCCGATAATTCCATCGCTTGTTAAAATAATGGTAATAATCTAATTGGCTTGCGCACGATAATTTACGCCGTTGTTAATCAGCCCGTAAACACAAGGGAAAGATATTAGCAATTAGTAAAAAAATTATTGACAAACATGAAGAAATTGGATTGTGAAGAAATGTACGTATGCACAAAAAAGATGCATACGCAAAATGTCTCTGTCAACTTGTAGAAGTAACGATTAATTCATAGGAAAAACTCACCAGTTCGGTGGGCATAGTGTTGCAGGACCTGAGCGGCAGATTGTAAGTGATAGGAACGGGCTGACTCCTGTACTCCTGTAGACATGAACTGTTTTTCGATAAGCCACGTGGATAGACCAAACCGTGGAAATCCGTGTTATGCTCCGTCGAGATATGAACGATTATCGATTCACTCGCGCACTCGATCTGCACAGTGCTCGCTATCGCAGCGGTCGCTGAAAAAATGAAATTAACAAATATGTTTACACATATATATATATATATA
>NW_017259222.1:509159-509737 GCF_001594045.1 Atta colombica
GAGCGGAGCTTTTTCATCCATTTCTCACGATAATGTTTATGTTTTTGAACAGCATATGTTAATTATTTAAAGGTTGTACTTGTGTTCTCAAGAAACAAATGATTATATAATTATTTCATCAAGACAAGATTTCTGTCTTAAAGATCTTAAAGAGAAAGGTCTTAAAGATCATTTCTTATCTTGTATGATTTTCAAGATAAGAAATTTCGTTTTTCTTATCTTGACCATTTCTTGATATTGTATTTCAAGAATCTTAAATTCAAGAATCTTGAATTGATTTTTTTAAGCAGGATCCTTTGACTACGTCACATCGTAAGAGATAATAAGAAAATATAGATACAAATTGAATGTCGAGTTGTCTCTTTACTACTAGTTTACTATGTTTAAAAATGTGACTATAATGTCTATTATGCACAAATCTAATAAAGATCAAAAATATTTCTCAAATTATCATTTTTAATATTATGAGGTTACCAAATGTAACTATTTCAGATTATTAGATTCCTAAGATTATTAGATATAATTATTATTATTATAATAATTACTATATATTTTAATCATTCCTGATTTAATTGATA
>NW_017259222.1:509830-518770 GCF_001594045.1 Atta colombica
TTCTATATAAATAGCAATAAATAGCAATATATAAATAGCAATAAATACAATTGAAAATGTTGAAACCTAATTTATTCAAAACTTTTCAAATTAGAAATAAAATAATAAAATATTAAAATAATAAAGTATCAAAAATGAAAACTGTTATGAAAATTCAAGAAATTTGAAAAAATTTCTTGATTTATTGTCAAGAAATCTTGATCTTGATAACAATTTCTTGTCTTGAAATCAATTTCCAATTTCTTGTTTTGGTCTTGTCTTGATTCAAGGCAAAATTTCTTGACAATAAACCAAGACAAGATTTCTTGAATTTCTTGATGAAATACTATATATAATGCAATTATTATGTCATTTTTTTGAGAATTGAAAATTCGTTTCTGGTCATTGGCCTGTGACTAATTAAGCAATAAAAATGATACACCAGATCATGTAAGCATTACTCCTGTAGCGTGAAATCATACGGCGGCTGCTGGATGTACAACTCCGCGTTCATCAACTCTGTGTGATCGCATTATGATCAGCAACGAGAACTTCAATTAAATGTATGACGTAGCTATTGCAATGGGTCAAATTACAGAGTCAGACCATGTATTTTTGAGCGATGAAAATTAAACACGTAATGAAATAAGATATTAACGAGAGAACGATGGCTCGTACATCGTTGCTACATTGAAAATCGCAGGATATGTATCGAAACACATGTCTAATTTATATTTCTTATATTATATTCCATTTATGCTCGACAAACTAACGTTTTGTTAATAATCGACCAAATTATCAGCGGGCGATGCACATTCATCGCATTTAATAAGACCGCTGCAGAGTGAATTATTGCTTCGAAAAATTCATTAGAACCATCTCAACGAACGCGGGAAGCATGACGTGAGTAAATTAGGAGGCTTGCATGTCTCTCTCTCGAACAATAATAATCATTGGTGAATTATCGTTATCAGCCCGTAGAAAGACAATGATGAGAGAGTTATGAACTTAACTCGCTAAACTTTGCAGACAATCATGTTGAGTATACCATCGTTCTCTTCCTTATACTCTTAACGTATCTTATCCATTATCCGTAATGGAAGTACCGCGACGTGTCAATGATTGCTTCCGCAAAAGAATATAAGATAAGACGAGTTTTTTAATTCATTACTTAAATTTATTTAAAGCAATTTATGATATTTGAGGATCTGTTATTTTATATATATATATATATATCAGAAATTTTTTAATAATTACATATATTTTTTATTTTATAATTATATATTTTTTAATAATTACATATATTTTTTATTTTATAATTATATATTTCTTTTTATCGCCTAAATATCAAACGGTCTGAACGGAAAATCCAGCATGAGTCACGTTTTATGACAAACGCGTCATAAAACGTATGAGTCCTATACTTGCTTACATTCAACGTCACTTTTATTCGGTTTTTTTTTCTCTTGCGATGGTTAAGTACTATAGATTTACCTCTCCGCCGTCCGTACTTTCGCACACACACGGATATGGTATTCTTTTCTTTTTCCGTCTCTGACTCATAATCAGTGAGGTTCCAGAAGGGCGTAACAAAGGCGTGCCGAAGAAGACGTTCCCCCAAGTGAGTGCAATTTGCAAACGACACACGAGCATCTTTACTCGCTACACAACTTCCTTCGTGTTTCCGGACGTGTTCTTTTTTTCATCCTGTTTTCGTTGAAATTCATCTTACATGCTTCCGAGCGAAAATTGCGCTGCACGCTTTCTTGATAGCGGATACGCAACGAGATAGTCTGGGTGGCCGCGTGAAAAAAATGATGATTATTTTTATAAAAGCTGGTTTTTTGAAATTTGATTGTATTTAAAAATAAAAATGCTAGAGTCAGCAGGTCAGATGATAGAATTTTTGATGCCAACACTCCTTCAAAGACGTAAAAAAGTGTCATAAAAGTATTATATAAAAGTGGAAAATTTATGTACGAACAGTTTTTTGCAACAAAACGCAGAAATATAATTGTCAGAACATATCGCGTCAGCGATTATCTTAAAGACGAAAAAAAAAAAATACAATGAAATACAAAACAAAATAACTATTTCGTAAAATTTGGAATTTTTTTACTTCGTTGAATTTGATAGAGTAACTTATTATTTAATATTATGTACGAAAAAAAATAGTCAAACGGTTTTTTGACGTTACTAACATCTCGTCAGACGTAATCAAAGTAATGTTTAATTATGCGAGATTGCGCTATTCTCCATTCTACACTGTTAGAAATGTTCTTAAATTTTATTAACTTTTAAATTACACAATTTGAATTTAATTTCATTACATTAAATTTAATGTATTTATAACTAAAAAGTATATTTGTGTACATGTACATAAAATTTAATGTATTTTTCATGAAAATTTATGAAATTTAATGTACATTTATTTCATTTAAGAAACTACTGTAACTTAATTTTCAGTTAAATCATTTATTACTTTTAATTTAATTCATTTATATGTAAAGGAAGCTCGTGCACTGAAAAAAAATATAATCAATTTTAATAAATATTTAATTGAATACTGCCTACTAAATATTTATTAAATATAAAGATATATTTATTTGATACAAGAAATGTTAATTTGATTTAACAATCATTTTTTTTTTACTGAACAAATATTTACTTATTGTAAGTAAATGTTTAGTTAGCAGTATTGAACTAAATATTTATTAAAATTAACTATATTTTTTTCTCAGTGTGATTTCTAATAGTGTAGGTCTCTGTTATAATTAATTATAGATAACAATTAATAATGTAAATATAAAACAATGCATAATGAAAATATCATTGATACTACGCACACAATGAGTGCAAAATTTATCACGGAAGAGCTTAACAGAAGCGAGAATTCTATGGTTTATTCACATAGTAAATGAAGAGGTAATAAATGTTCGTCGATATCGAGGAATTAGCAAAACCGGTCGTAAGAACGGTGAAACTCCGGGCGAAACCACGAAAGCCATAATCGTCATACAGACACGCACAGTTATGCAAGAATCCGGTGTGCCTTTCGTGCATGAGATTTTAATGTGCCATGATGGACACGAGCAGCATAAAATATTGGGAATACAGCTGAACGCAGCGCGATGTTGAAACTTCCTGTCGTCTTTAGGCTCGCTTCTATTCGCTGATGCGACTCGACACGAAGGGAATGTCACGCAGCGAATCGCGCACGCGATTCTCCGGAAAACGCGTGGAAAATTGCACGAGTAATAGACCATTCGGTTTTTATTATAGCGAGCACACATGCGCGACACCGAGATTATAGAATTTATCTCTTCCTCAAGAAAACGATAAGAATTACAAGAATTACATTTTCATTGGAATCATAATTACAACATCCTAACATAAACCTCATTTATTTTTTGCGAATAACCGATCCAATAGATTTTGTGCACAGGATTGGTGATATAAATTACTATTGCGACGTTCGTAATGATAATAGTTCCGACGATTTAGCGATGCGATTATAATAAAGCCTCCAGCGAAATAAGATTAACGATTTTAAATTTAGCGGCGATTAATTTACATAATCGTCGAATCATCCCGCTCTCGAACATGGATTTCGCTGCGCAAAACTCTCGTGGTGAAATCGGAAAGTTTCGGCTGGAGCCTTGGAGAGAATCAGAGAGAAGAAAAACATTTAGGTCGTAACGCTCGTTAAGATTTTCGGCGGAGATCGCCGGATGTATGTTCTTTACGAAATTTTGTTGCTCATCTTAAATCACAGATATATTAGCATTAACATCAAATTTCGTAACATATTCATTCAACAATCAGTGATCAGTACGACTTTCTAATTCATTGTTGAGTTACAAGGATTGTATCTTTTGTCCGACTGTCAAATATACAAAACTGATTTATGTCCATTTTTATTAATGTAGATTTAACTTCGGTATAATTTTTTTTTTTTTATTTTTTATCCATTTCTATTTCTAATAAGAAAAAGAAAAAGAGTAAATTAAACTGAGATAATAATATTAAATTATATTGATAGAAATTATATTGATAGAAATTGATTATCAAATTCAAAGGAAAAGACGTAGTGTAATGCAATAATTTTAAATTAAGATCATTATTATATTAAAGATGAGGATTAATTTATATTCAAAATTAGAGAAAACATAGTGGCGATAATTATAAAAGTGACAACTACACGAGTTTTGTTATGTAAAATTAATGTGTGTAATAAAATAGACTATTTTATAGTTATTGCAAGTATAAAATATTCAATTACGTATTAATTCTACAATAAAATTTATTATTATTACTTTTATAGTTGCTATGTTTTTCTTTGAATGCATCTAACTTTAAATATAATTTAATTACTGCTATCCCGTATCTTTCTATTAATGATCCGTCTTTTATTAAAATTTCAACAAACTCGTCCATAGTGGAACGGAATTAAGTCGTTCATATAAGTATATCATGAGCAGTAGCTCTATATTTAGTAATTGTGAATAGCGGTAATTTTCAATAACGGCTCGGAATTAGGCGGAACGAATTATGCAAGGGTGACCGGCTTTAACGATCGGTCAGTAAATTCCGTTAAAACTGGTGAAACGCCATTTCTGTTGGTCTGCCAGCTCTTATAACTGTCATAATGTCTTGCACGCGTTTCGCGTCCGCATCGTAGTCCCGCTATAGCGACCGGAAGTTCCTGCTGAGCCTCTCTTACGTGAAACGTTATATAACGCGTTTATTTTATCATCGTTTATCGTGGCAGATATAAAAGCGAGATACCTTCTTTGCAAAAATATGAATCCTCTTAACACGCTATTTGCATTGCGTGTGTATTATATGCTCGAGGTTATTATATGCTCGCGCTTCTGTTAAACTCTTCCAAGTAATGTTCAAAGAAGAGATGCACATTGAATAAGTTAATATATGTATAAATATCTACAAACTTTACAAAAAGAATGCATGGAGCGTAGTAACGAGCATGAACATGTGCGTAAATAGACATCCTTACGGTGCTAAGAATTAGAGATGTACGAATTATTTGAATACGAATCAAATAAGATTCGATTCGATCCAAATTTGAATTTTTTTTTTCGCTAGAATTCTAACACGAACTATTCAAAAATTTTGAATATTAACCTAAGATGTTTGAATATAGGAATCAAATATATATGTTGACAATTTCATATATTCTTATATATACATAAAAAAAATAAATAAATAAAACGATGCAGACATGTTAAATCGGGCGGCCTTCAGGGTACAATGCACCCGTTGCACCCTGGCTTGAAACGGCCCTGCTGGAAAGCACACTTATTTAGGTGTTGCTACTTTCCTCTGTTGCTCATAACGTCAGTCTCATATAGAAGATGAGATGCTATAAGTACCTAATACAAGGTCTTCGATCTTCAAGGACATTTTGTATTACGGATGTCGGACGATCGTAAGAGTTTAACATATCTAGAAACATTGCGCGTTATCCATCTGATGTGTTTCAATTTTTAATAGAAATTTTACTAGCATTCTAAAAGAAAAAAAAATTTTAATGAGATAATTGCAAGAAAGAGCTATGAATAACAATAAGCGATTCACGCGACGAATTCCGTTACGCAAAAAAGTTACACAATACGTCGAGACGCGCAAGGTTATATCTGACAAGGCTGTAACCATCATAGTCCATCAGTATACATCACACAATGTACGATCCGTTATTCAGGTTATACCTCCGAATATTTCATCAAAGTTCATGTGAAAGTCATTTTTATGCTTGCTGCACACGCTATATATTTATCAGGATTGAGAAGTAAGACGTTGCTTGTAATAAAATATAGTTAAAGTTACTTTTTTCCAGTAATTGTAATTTAATTTCGTTTTTCTTCTCCCATCTGTAACTGTAACTTAACTTATAATAAGTCTCTTTATCAGGCGTTAAATCAAGAAAGTATACGTGCGAGAAGTTGATTACTTTCTATAATCGTTTACTTCCAAACCGTTATACTTCGTTACCACAAGCATCTCACCTCGAATCATTGTCATCAGGCGTATTGTGCCGTCGTGTATTAGAAAGTGTACATCGTGGAAAGCATCCACTTTTATCTGATTATCCGGCAATTTGGTTTTATGAGGAACTGCAAGTGTGCGATTTTTTCACGAGAGAAATTTCGTGATGTGTTTGAAATCAAGCGAACCAGAAAGAAAAAAAAAAAAGATGAAATAGATACGCAGGAGATATCACGCGAATTTCTTCCGATTCCGCATACACAAGATCAACGACTAATTGATTAGCCTTAATTAATTGTCACCTGTCGCTGAGACAATTAGAAAGTAAGTCTTGTAGTTTATGTATACTCACACGTCAGTGGTTGTTGAAATATCTGGGCTGCGTGTGTGCTGCTATCGCTGTGCCTCATTATTGTGATCTGAAAATAAGGGAAAGGTGATGTTTTAGATTCTCTTGCTTAGTAAGATAGGATTGTTAGCGTTGACTTAGCTGCGCTATCACTTTGTGTTAGCCGTTGGCGGTGAGCGTATCGCACGAATGTAATTATAGAATAGCGCAATGCACATGGTATTGTAATACTGTAACACGCGTGGCGCAAGAATTTCAAATATCTAACGTTTTTAAGTAAGAACTCATATTTATAAGCTTCAGAAAGTTCACTCAAGCCAGTCTTGTAAGAGGTTTTTTATCATTAAAAATCTAATAAAGAAAGATATTTCTGGAAATTTTTAAAAATAAAATCTATGAGACGAATTTTCATAGGATTTCTAAAGTTATTATTCTCTCTGAATCTCTTTAGAGTGAAAATTGAGCCAATCTTGAAAAAAAAGTAAAAATTTTTCACTTTTGAAAACAAGAAAAGTAGTAAATTTTCACTCTTTTAGAATGAGATTCACTCCAAAGGAATGAAATTCCTTTTTAGAATGAGAATTCCAAAGCATGACTTTCACTCCAAAAGAGTGAAATCTTGTTTCAAAAGAATGAAATCTCATTCGTACCACTCTTTTTTAAGAGCGAAAATATATTCACTCTTATTTTCAAGACTGATTCAATTCTCAATCTTTTATAGAGTGAGATTTCATTCCAAAATATCGAAAAAATAGCAGACTTAAAAGCTAGTGTAAGAATGCGTTCCGAGTTACGCATGAGGTGCATGCTGCATCATTTTATCCTTCTTTATTATTTGGTGGACGACAAGAACAAATAATGCATCACATATTCTGCGTAATTTGAAAGAACCTTGAATTTAATTCTTTGCTTCACCTGAGGAAAATCATACATCACTATTCAAATCCAGAAATAAAGGCGAGGATGTAACTTAACCTTTATGTACCTTTATAATTATCATGAGAAATGTTTGCATATTACATCCTATTCATGATAAGTATAGTACCATTCTAACGTTTCGTACACGAAAATTCAATTTACAAAAGGAAACACGATATAACATCTAAAAAAATCTACTTTCCCCGAATTTTTGGATATAACCATTTTTACTATTTCATATGGATCCCGTACAATAACGTTTTGTAGTTTATTAAAGATCCAGGGAAGATAAAAATCGGACTTTTTAACATCCTCTTTTCATGATAAAAGTGCCTGCGGCGAACGGTGACGTCAGTATTAACATCGGCGCTTGTTCATGCAATGAAAGTGGTCTAACAAGTCACCAACCATTCAAGTATACACACTTGGAACAACGTGCATTTCTCTCTCTCTCTCTCTCTCTCTCTCTCTCTCTCTCTCTCTCTCTCTCTCTCTCCTTCTCTCTCTCTCCTCCCCCCATTTCCTCCTACCCTTCTCTCTCGTGGACCGTATTTGCGACTATATGTATTTAAAGTGCTAAAGTGAAAGCGATAGCAAGGGCACTATGTTTGATGGCTGGTCGACCATAATTGCAGAATACTGTATCTTATTAATTTTACGAACGCCCGTGGCAAGGTAGATCATCGTAAGATAATTATTGCCTGATACGTGACAATTGAAAATCGAAATGCAAAAGATATTCAAAACAAAAAACCGAAGGTATCTCGATTAAGTATGCGGAGCTATAATCCTCCAGCAGTAAGACCAGACCATATAAGGTTCGCAACGTTCCGCATCCGATAGAATCCATTGAGGACTGACCTTTACGTCGCTCCATTTGCAAAACACGCCTTTTTCCTAATAATAAATCAAAGAGAAAAACTGAATTTTGTTCGCGAAATCTTCGAGAGTAACAATAATGTTAATTAATTGCTGATTTTCCTATTACCTGATAATAATCATTTACTTGACATAAGAGTTTTGCTAATAATACAATGTATACCTAGCTATTAGTAAAATAAATTAGCTGATGTCACTGAGAATAATTTTTCTTAGGAAAGTGTTATTTGTTATGTTTTACATTAAAATATAAAGAAGAATTTTGCTAATAGTAATTAATTAGCTTCGATGTCGCCATTGGAAATAACCTTCAGTTATTATTTATTTAATTAGTATACAAATTTAATAATAATACAACATACGCGCATGCGCATTAGCTAAAATCAATGTCGCATCATCAGAGTATGATCTTTGAAGGTCAAATAGTTTAATGGAAAATTAAAGTGGCGGGAAATAAGACAATTGACAGCGATTCAACGCAAATCTAACGTAGACCGAGATCTCCTTGAAAAGCTTGAGATCGTCACCCATTTCTGCCTCCTTCGCTATTGCAGACACACTCCGCGATTCTTGTTATTTAATCATTATTGCAATCCCTACACGGCGCACGCCCCCGCGATATCATGATTTAACGCCTTGAGCAAAATTGCGATTATTTTGATTGTCCCGACGGAATATTTAAGTATTTAACGTAGACATAAAGCTAGAAAAGGATTTCCAAAAGGACTGTTGCTACGCGTAGGCAGAGAAAATTACGTTCGATTTACGGAGAGCCTAAAATCATCTGTATTATATATATATATATATAT
>NW_017259222.1:518870-523914 GCF_001594045.1 Atta colombica
ATAACAATTACTTTTTTCCTCTTTTACAGATTTGAAAATCCTTTTCCCGGATCAAAATATACGCATTAATACGTGTCTATGAGATAGAATTTACGCCGAGTACGAAAAAAATTGTTTAAATTGAAATCATTACAATTTCTTACTCCAGATATAATATCAGAGCTGTCAAAATCGTAATTAATATTATATTTACTTTATATAAAAGCTTTGCAATTTGTACTTGCGAAATTGTGGTCCACAGACTAGTAGTTTACATGAACAGTAATTTACATGGAGTTCTTAGAATTAGACTTATGCCCATTTCCACCAATGTAGATTAACTTTAATCTCGGTTTAACTCTTCATCTTTTTCTAATCTTTAGAATTAAAAAAAAAACAAAGAGTAAGTTGAACCGAGATTAAAGTTAATTTGCGTTGGTGGAATCGATCTTAGACGTCTAATTAAAACATTATTGTTCTACGAAAATGTATATGTATGCGAGAGAATATTATTGTAATAATATATAAAGATGTGTCGCATTTTATCGGCAAAACAGTGATCTTGTTGGAATTCAGGCTTCTCTTTAGGATCCCCTTAATTGCGATGACTTCCGAAACTACGAGTGCCCACGCGAGTCTTTCAAATACAATCATATCAACATCGATCATATATACGATTTCATCAATCTCTAATCGGAACGAATGATTCCGTCAGTAAATCCTTGAGTCTGCAGATGAGTAAGGTCGTATCTCTTATAACTCGTATGCCTCTATTGCGCACTGGACGAGATGAGTGATGAGCGGTATCCAATAAGAATTTTATTTTATATTGTCACATACAAAAACGCAGAGCTTTCATTGGATATCTCTTGCGGTTCATCATGTCTAATGCAAGAAGCACGTTAAATAGCGATTCGTTGATATTTTGCAGCGAGAAATGGAATGTGTTTGTCTTAGACGAGAATTTTTTATTTTTTCTTCTGTTCGTCATACAAAATATTCAATCTAACAATTCGCATGATCTTCTATGATGATTTAATGAAATTTTTTTCACCAGAGCCGGAAAGCGATTCCACGACTATTGTGAGTACAATGACGTAATCTGTACTCATAGTCCTCCAAAACCGCCGTAAAACAGTCATATTTAAATAACAAATATCTGCGTTACCATACTTGTTTACTTATGCCATCTTCCAATGCCACTATAAAAAAATATATATTTTGCATTATACAAATTTTGAATGATTTTCTTATTGTAAGTAGTAAATTTCTTCTTCATCTCTCTTTTTTTTTATATTTATATAAAATAAAATTTGCTAATTTATTCTTGTTCTATATTTTAATTATTTTCTATACTTTCATTTTCGATACTATTTCCGTTGTAATTAAAGAACTTCTGTAAATGATATCAATACGGTAGTGTCGCTGCGCTTGGTTTAGCGCCAAGACACTACTGTGTCTCCTGACTTAATGAGGAGAAAGAGAGAGAGAGAGAGAGAGAGAGAGAGAGAGAGAGAGAGAAAGAGACATAAATATCGGTCGAACATACTCTTCCGTTGACAATTTAAAAAACTAAGCAACGACACGCACCGATGCGCGATAAGACAGAAAAAAAGCACTGATATTCCGTTGCCATATGCCATAAAATCCCTCGAAAGCTTTCTCGAAAAACTTATCTATCTGTTAAATTTTTAATTGACGAACACGTTGATCGAGTATTGAGAATGCGGCTGTTTAATGCCTGTGCAGTTCAACAACCATTCAGACACCTTTTTTGAAATGTGTCATGCGCCAACAAAGAATTATATAATGTGCCACATATTTAAGCAACACGCGTATATCACGTGTATAGCACGCACAATAGAAAGCGTGTGTACATTACAAATACCATTAATCCACGCCTAAGGTAAATGTCTCAGTAACTGGACAAGTATAAATATACTCATGTCCGACTAGGTCGATATTCATGGTTTTTATTTTAAGATATTACTTATCTTAAAATATCTTAAGTAATTATCTTAAGTAATGTCTTAATACGATCCTATGATTGGTTTGTGACATTTTAAGACTAAAGACGACTAATCTATTATAATACGTACTAAAATCGACTTGATATGAATACCGACCTTACACTCTGTTCCATGAAAATATGGTTTTAATTTAAGATTGATGATAGCACCCATCTCTTTTATAACAATGGAAACCTTGAAACTTATCCTTTGTTATTCTTTATTGTCATTTCTTTATTTTCGTTACTTTTTGTTGAAACTTTCAAAATGAATCCAAAGTATCTTAAGCGTTACGAAACAGTGTTTTTAGTTTCATATATAGAGAAATAAAAGAATCAAAATTGACGTATGCTCGGACTTCAAAATGTTTTAGTGGTAAATGTTTACAATAGAGAAATTTAGTTGCAATAAATTTGATCTTGACATATGTTGTGTCAAAATTGCGACTTTTTTTATTAATAACTTTATTAATAACTTTTTAACAAATAACGGATATTAACTAAAATCTATTGGAAGGTCATTTAGAGTCACGATCTTGATAACGTATATCAAGATTAAGGTCATCGAAATTGGTGCTCCTCTATTGTAAATATTTATCCTGTAATGAGGAAATTATTGATATATTATAGTTGTATAAAAATCTCTGAATTGACTAAACGAAATAAAAAATCCTTTTATAGAATTAAAATTGATGCGAAATTAGAAAGTGGGGAAGTGAATTTTATACAGAAATAGAAAAAAAAAGGTAAAAAATTCATATTTTTCAACTCATAGAGATGTTACCTAACGTAGACGATTTTTTTCTCTAGATACTCTAGAAAAGTTCTATTAAATCTCTTTTCTTTTAAGCTCGTAAAAGTATAAAATAACATTGGACCATCTGAATTACGTGAATAAACAGTATTGAGTTTATAGATCTAAGATTAAAAGCTTAAAAATAATTTATATTGATTTACAAATCAAGTAATGTATACGCGTGTGATTAGTAAAAACTTTCAATAATAACTTTCAATAAAAACTTTCAATAAGTAAACAGAGCAATAACTGTGTCAAATAGGTGACAGATTTTGCAAAAAGTGGTATTGCAATTATAATAAGGTATATTATAATGACTGATGTATACGTTTGAGTGAGACAGAATGATGATGTAAGAAATAAATTAAAGATATCACTATTATCAACATTCGTAATTTAAAATTTTAAATCTAGTGTCTATACTACAGACATCGATCAAATTCGGCCATCATCAACATTCCCATAAAATATCTCGTTCATTCGGTATTGTAAATTTTCTTGTGCGCAGCAAAAGAAACAGTTTGTGTTTACTCACCACTAGAAATGCCAGCACGATTCCTCTCCAGTCCATAGCTAAAATAATAGAAAAAAATCTTATTAATAACTAAGTCGAATTTGCACATGCGCGTAAGATCAATCGCGCAAACATCGTCTACGCCATGCAAGAGGCGCCAAATACGAAAATTTTTCATTTCTTAAGATATACACAAAACGTATATCAAATATATTGAAAATATATAAAATATCTTTACGGTATATATCTTGTAAAAATAAATGTTATAAGATGCTCATTTAATGTACGCATCGTCTATTTGACATATATTTTGACATATATTTTTCATTGAAAATGTAAATTTCTTTCAAACTGTACAAGTAGTTAATTTTGATGAAACTGTACAAGAGCAAATGTAAGTATTTACTATATTAGAGAAAAAATTTCATTGACTTTTATATAATAATTCTAGAAAAGAATTTTCGAAGGGGAAAAAATAATTGTTGTACAAAAGTTATTGCGATTAGTCGGTAAAACAGATGCCTTTAAAATGATTCCCTTAAAACAACCGAACAATTTCATTCTACATACCGGATTATTCTTTCTTTATTACAATTCTTTCTGTTAACTTTGAGCTCGTTTCCAATTATACATGATATTATATCTTTTAGCTTTATATTAATTCTACTTAACCTACAGAAGACCTATGCAGAATATCTATCATTCCTCCATTCTATCCTATAATTCAATTTGAAACATCAAGGTAGCCTTGCATTCTTCCTTCACCCCATTTTATGAACAACAATTTAACTATTTGCGGTTGTAACAAAAAAAAAAGAAAAATAATCGCCGTTTCTCCGCATCGTCTCCACGAGTGAGGGTTAAGGACAATCTCGGCGTTGAGATAACCGGTGAATGTTTTTAGGCGGGTTAGTATAATGGAGCTCCGTTTGGATGCAGACACTCGCAGACCTCGTAGCCCGTCGAGAAAGCGACATGCTTGTTCGCGAAGGCGGTGGTGATGGTGATGGTGGAGGCGGTGTCGATGTCGGCGGCAATGCACGATGCAACATTCACTTTTTAATACACGACGATAGACAGCGGCAGCAGCGGCGGCGGCGCGCGGCGATGGAGCATAGTCGACCTCGACCAACCTCGACCACTACCGGACCACCATGGTTGGCTATGACTGTGTGGCCACCATTTTCGCACGCGCGCGCCAAGTCCTTTTTGATGGTTAACGCCATCAAAAGTGTGTATTGCGGCAAGCTCCGTGATTTACGAGACCGCGCCGAGATCGACATGTCGTATAGATATGCTATGGTCCCACAGCTTCTACTTTTCTTACAGCATGGAGAAAGGGGCGGTACTTACTGCGGTTAGATTTGTGATCGTAACCAGGGGCGTGTCACTTGCGCACCAGGGACGTGTCTCTAACTATTTTGAGAAAAGTCTATGATAATATTTATGTGCAGTTACTTAAAGAAGCGATCCTTATCTGTCATTAAGTAAAGTTAAAACTATCGTTAAAAGTTACACTTTCAACATTCTTTTCTTCTCTTATTTCATCGTTAACCTATCCTAGAATTTTACACACATTAAATTCAATCCTTTAACTTTATTATATAAAAAAAATTAGACATTTCTATGGGGTAATTCAATTTACTAAAGAATTACCTTAACAAGCCATCGGTATGGATTCCCGCTGTCCGATCGATTGAAATTTGATTTTTATTTTTTTGTAAATTTTGTAAATTTAAACCATTCT
>NW_017259222.1:524014-559473 GCF_001594045.1 Atta colombica
ATCATAGTCGTATATCAACACGGTTGAATGATTTGAATAACGAATACAGAACAGGTGGGAGAGCGGAAACGGTTGTCGCGCAGGTGATTTAAAGTGCCGATTCGTATACGGAAGAGAATACTAATCGAAAAATTCAAGAATAATCTACCGAATAATTTACGTGGGAACAATTTCACACTCACAAATTTTTTTCTCTTCATTAAAAAATTACGAAGAAAATAATGATAATTTATAGGGATGCACTGGATCGTAAAATTACCGGATACCAGATATCGGATATCCGGACAGAATGTAATATCGGATATCCGGTATCCGACTAGATATCTAAGAAGACAATTTCTTCGAGTTGGATATCCGATATTTTCCGGATATCCAATCAGATTCCGAGAAAGTTTCTTATAAAAAAAAAGCTTATACAGAAAAAATTATAATTTTGTAACAATAGATAAGATATAGCTTCATAAATATGCATATTTGTTTCGAACAAAAATGGAAAATAAATCTAGTATATTTCCTCACCCTTATATTTACATTTTAATATTCTTATTGTTTATAAACGTTATAATTCGAAATGGACCAAATAAATATTACTTAATAATAATTACAATTCAAATAACAATATTGAATAAATTATATAATTAAATAATAATACAATTAAAAATCAGTAAAAATGAATGATTAATTAATGTATGAATAGTTTAAATATCGATATCTATAGTGAAATATGGTACCAAGCGTTAAAATCATCGGAGACTTCGATGCCTGCATATCAAAGCGTGTAAAACAAAGGAGAGTTCAATATTGACTCTATGACGATGATAATCTGCATATTTTCTTCTTGTATCATTCTACGAATTAAATTTTTCTACACAACAATTGCGGAAAAATGATTATAAATTTTAAAATTCAACACTAGAAATCGTGGATATTTAGAAAATAAATCAAATATACAATTATTTTGTTGTATACCACAGCCCATTCTGAGATTGCTCCCCATATTCATAATAATTTTGAAATATTCATCCGACATGGTGTCACAATATTGGTGGATTGGCTTGAGTCTTAATATTTGCATATTGGTTAACGTCCGCCCACAATGCGATGAACAGCTAAGCAAAGCCTTGAGCTCGTTCTCGTTGCATAATATTCATTTACAATGGTTATAAAATTAATATTATTCATTTAGTAATCAATTCATTATGATAGATTTTTCAAATATTAATTTACATAAGAATTAATAATTAATAATTAATAATTAATAATTTCACAAAACTACTTTTATTATGTCAGAGAATATGCTAAATATTATCAAAATTGTTGATCAATTCAAATAATAATTGTTTTAGGCTTTTTCGATTTGATTTTATAAAATTAATTTAATGTGAAATAGAAGGAATAAGTTTTAGATTTTAGATCAGACAATTTACAACAAAAGTTTGAAGAGAAAAAAAGATTTAAAATATTGTGTGTAGTATCAAAATTTGGTAAAATATGCATTATTATATATATTATAATGTGCATCGGATTTGAAATTAAATTAATAAATTGATAGAAAGATAAAATTTATCCTAATTATTTCCTAAATAATTAGAAATTAATATTAACTGTATTGAATAGAGAATGTTATTTTATATTTTGTATTTTAATTGTATTGTACTAATTGAGAATCGCGAAGAAATCATTGCAACATTGCAAGTGCCGGCCTTGAATATCCGCCAACGTAACCATCGCGAGAAATTGTTCACGTGAAGAAATAACGCCATCTTTTTGCAATTGAGAACACTGAGGTCTAATATTTATTTAAACCTAATAAAATTATGCAATCAGAAAATACTTTCTAAAGTAACACCTAAGAGATCTACTTGTAAGATCAACATAATAAAGTGAAAACGATATCAAAATATTTTCTAAATCAGCGAATTAAAACTTTGCGAAAGTTTAATATTGGAGCGTATCAATTTTTTCACTTTTTTAATGTACATTTTTATAATTATATGAGTATCTAACACATCAATAGACATCGAACTAATATTCGTATTACAAAGTGCATCATAATTTGTTAAATTCATATAAGGTAACTCCAATATTTACGCCTCGCCTACGCTGTAGAAATCAGAAAAAATAGAAAGAGTGGAAATAATTACATGCATCTACTCTGTTTTATATGTCTTATAATTTCAATCTTTACTGTTAATATTAATACTGTTAATATTAAAAACTGCTATTAATTGAATCGATTTACTAATATTTATTAATATAATAAATAGCACAGCCATGTATCATAATTTACATAAGATAATTACATAAGATAAGTAAAGAGAACAAAAAATTAATTTAATGATTATTTGATGATACGCAAGTGTAAAAAGATAGTAAAAGATTGAACATAGTAAAACACAAGTGATTAGTTCTCGCATTTTTTTGTTCAGTTTAATGTTTTGTACATCCCATCTGTTTGGGGATATTCAGCACTTTTAGCGAGTGGAATTTATGCCCAAAACATACAAACTGAATTCAGCGCATTAAATGCATTACATGAAACATGTACCTTATATTATATAACATTTATGTAAAAAATTAGAATTATTATCTTTGTATGTGTATATATTTATC
Organism: Atta colombica; assembly: GCF_001594045.1. NCBI lineage: Eukaryota > Metazoa > Arthropoda > Insecta > Hymenoptera > Formicidae > Atta > Atta colombica. The sequence continues at coordinate 526,628 of NW_017259222.1, forward strand.
GTTCTTATTCTATAATAAAAACTTTATAAACACATTTTGTAAGTTACTGTATCATTTCACTTATTTCTAAGAATTGTTTGTAATTTTTTTATAAGCTATACATTTCTTTCCTATATATGGTAAAAATGCAAAGGCTTCAAAAAAACTTTTTTTTAATAAAAAAAAAGTATTTCAGATTTCTAATATTTTTTTCATAGTAGTGAACAGTACAAAGTTTCTATTGGTTATTTATTTACTCTAAACTGTGATAATACTCTGAATAATACTCGATAAGAAGTTTTTTTGTTATATACCGGAAGGAATTATCTCAATATTATATATTATTTTTATAATTTTCAAGAAATTTGACAATTAAAAAGATATCCTACATTTTGAAATGCTATCAAATTCAATGATAAAATTTAATTTTAAGTTTCTAGAAATAGTAGTTATAATAAAGATTCTTACCTGCTGTATTTTTTCTAAATCTCCCGAAAATAATTTGGGCTTACTCGCACTGCGTCGCGAAACTTAACAGCGAAATTCCTTTCTTTTTGTCGCGCGTTCGCCAACTTTAGAAATGAACGTGTCGGAAAAGTGTCGAATCAGCAAATAAAGCTGCGCGATAACGCGATCAATCGGTCCGATCGATCATCTGTGATCTCAGCTGCAATGGATCTTCGATGATTTTGTCAAGTGTCGAAAACGCGTCCTCGCCGGCCACAGAGTCCACCTTCCGTACGTCGACATCCCAAAAGGATTACTATTCTTTCTTCCGTTTCTTTATCGCGCTTTCTTGAGAATTTCACGATTTACCCGCGTCTCTCTTGTCTCGGACGAGTTTCCCGATCAAAATCGACTCTAGCCGTTCTTTCGGAAACTTGACGCGAGTCAGTCAATTATTTATTAGACTCCTCTCGATCAGCTGAATCAGTTTATACAGACGACGCGTGTGCGGCGCCCTTTGAACGCCGCAACGATTTCGAATAAACGATATCCTCTGCGCGCACGATGAATGTCCTTCGAGTCGTTCGAATTTTAAAGTCGTCTCAGTCAGAATCTCAATTATACAAGAAAAATTATATACGATTTCTCATTTTATTTTTTTTTTTATTCAATTTGTTCATCCGAGTGCTATTTAATAAATAAATGTGTTAGGTGTATTGCTGTATTGTGATATAGCAATATTTGATAAATATCGGAGCAACCTATTATTTTAATAAAGTCATCCGCGTCGCGTATTTTTCATCCATCCTTTATCCCTCATTCCTCAAAGTTCGTTTCCCGTTTTCTGCTCTGTTCTCTTATTTATGACACTTCACTGCACCTGTTAGTTCCACGAGTTTCCATAGATCGAACGGAGAACGGATGGCAAAAAAACACGTCGCGGAAACAATTCCGTAACAATCGACGCGAGATTCGAGACTAAAACTCGACTGCACTCACTGAACCTGAATAGCTTGTTCGGCTTCGGCTCGCGGAACTTCGTGCTTCCTCGTGAGATGCGCGCGCAGAAGAGAGTGAGAGAGAAGAAAAGAACGGCTGAGTTATAAACAGAAATAAATGATCGCTCTGCGTGCGAGGGAGAAAGCGAATGAGAGAAATGACTGCATTGGACGGAGATGGAATAGCCAATCGCGCGAAAGAGAGAGAGAGAGAGAGAGAGAGATGACATGCTGCAATTTTAAATCTCAAGAAGAAAAAGCATAGAGAGTTTGAGGCGATCGAAGACTGGTAGGAGTGATAGGCGGAGGAAGTTCTGCATGAGAGCCTCTTTTGAAGGAAAAGAAAGGAAAAGGATAAAGAAAGAAGGAGAAAGAGAATTGTATGTTCTATGCAGAGTGTGTTCTTAACACTCACAACATTCATAGAATCATTTCATCCTTGTTATGTAATAGTGTCATTTGTAATAGTGTCATTTTTCAAATATTAAATAAGGACAAATATAATGGTCGCGAGCGTGTAAGCCCCAAATGAAACGTACTGAGAGTACTTGTGGAATAAAAAAAGGTAACGAAAAGGATGTGAGAGAAAAGATTTGATCACATGCTCCAACATGCTCCAATATGCTCCTACCATGTTTCAGGTCTGTTCGTTTTAGCTAAATAAAGTTCTTGCAAGGTTCATCTTTTTTCCTTTTCTCTCCACGTTGGAGAAAAAAATGAACTGTGTAAGAAATTGAAGTAAAAAGAATAAGCCTTTGTACTCATATATATATTCTAATGAGCGCGTTTGATGAGTGAATAAGAACTATTGGAGCATATTGGAGCATGTAGGCGCATGCGACATAAATAGACCTAAGAAACAGCTGCGACCGGTACGTAAATGACCAGATAGATTGTCGATAAAACAGATATGGAGCAATATATAAATATATATAAATGTTGAAAGAGAAGGAAAGAAAAAAAATGAAGGTGAGCATACAGGTAAGGAAAAAGAAGAATGAAAGTGAGTGAGTGAGTGGGAGTGTAGAAGAGATGAAAAAGGAAAGATCGCATATTCTCTTGTACTTCTTGTTCGATTAGCGGACGTCATGCAACTCGCAAAAAAAATGCTGTAGGTTTGAAGTAGGAGGTTAGAGAATGTAGGCGACGGAGAGGGAGAAAAATGGAATGAGATTACATCATCGTTTGAATTATCGTACAATGTCATCACGATTATAATCTTTCCACGTAGGAAAAGGATATTTCTTCCGATTATAAAATTACTTGCTCTAATTGTTAAAGAGAATTCTCAATAATTTCTCTATCCTTAATTTTATTTCTAAAATTGAATAAATCCCAGACTTCATTTGTTGCCGATAGACAAAGTAATATTTCATGAAACTTTATAATATTTCATGTTACTGTATGCCTCTCTATAGTCTCATTCCCGCATACAAAAATGCAAACCAATAAGACGTAAGCAGTAAAAAAATTTGTCAGTCATCGTAGAAAGACTGTTAAAGTAAAAATACGTAACCCAGTACAAATCATAGATTACAATATTGGCATAAATTTTAGCATAAATTGATTATCAATACTAGCTCCTATTTAAAGTATAAGATGTCTTGCGTTCTGTAATCAATATTGAAAATCAATATTGATCCAATATTACATGCGAATGCAAAGAATGGAAAAATGAGTAATTCATTATTTGTAAGTGTAACGAAAACCTGAGAGAAGACATGAGAGCATATTCCTCTGCACCACTATTGCTCTCTGAAGAAGTGGATGTCAATTACACAACAATATTCATTTTTTTGTAATGCTTCTAATTAAAATAAACCGCTGAAATCGCTAAAATAACTGAAATCTGTCAAATTAAGATCTTAAAGCTTCCTATTTTACCGATTAAATCATGTAATTTTTGTATAACAAATACTTTTTTCTCTTTCACCAATTCAAAAATCCTTTTCCAAAATTAAAGTATATGCATTAATACGTATCTGGGAAGTGGAGTCTATACCTAGAATGAGCCAAAATTTCAAACTTGATATATTTTTTATCATTTCTTGTGAAACATGGCGTCTCAGTTGCCAAGTCGTGACATTTGCTTGAAATGAATGCTTTGCAACTCGTACGTATGAAATAGTGGTTTCCAGACACATAATTTACACGAACAAATAACGTCGAGTTTCTTAGAATTAGACCTTTTATTGTGATTATTGCGAATTTGTTATACGAAAATTGACAGGAATATGTGACTACGTGAATCATAGGTTGCGGAGATATTGATGGGTAGTATATAAAAATATGTCGATGCGCGGCGCGACCTCTGGTGACTTCGTCGGAGTTTGAGTTTCACTTTAAAATCTCCTTATAATAGAGATTTTAATGATTTATTTTCATTAGGAGCACTGCAAAAAAAATAAATATTGTTATGTAATTTACATCTACTTCTTTAGAGGGTAGTTATGTATAAGGACATTTTGCGGTTATAGAAAAAAGACCTTTATGTTCTCTCTCTTAGAGGTTCCGCACAATAAAAGGAACAGGGAACAGAGAATAGAGAATAAAGGGCTCTGCACAATAAAAGGAACAGAGAACAGAGAACAGAGAATAAGAATTTCAACCTATCAGAAATCATGTATTGTGGAATATATAGTTTCTGATAGGTTGAAATTCTTATTCTCTGTTCTTTGTTTCCTGTTTCTTTTATTGTGTGGAGTCTCTTACAAGTAACTTTTTTGATAACTTTCTGATGTCAGAAATGAATCACATATTAGTTTCCGAGAGAATTCTAAAAGAGAGCTCATACCAGCTTTTTCGCTGTTACCGTCAAAGTCGCCCGTACACTATCGCTAGTGCATTCATTTTCGGTTTGGCAACTACGTGGTTACATCCATGACCCTGTTGATAAAATCATAGCACAGAGAACGTCAAAAGTGGATGTGATCCGAGAAGCTATTTTCCGACATCGCATTTTACTGTACGTTGTAAATCAAAAATTTTGCATTAATATACATATACATACATATGTAAAAATTCTTTTCAAAAATAAGTGCGCAGGAAAGTAAAATTATTTTTATTTAATCGGAAAAAATTCATTCATTTCTTGACTAAACAATAGTTTTTAAAAACAATTTACCATTTTTTTTTATCCATTACTAATTACGACCAAGTAGCACAGCAAAGCTCTAAAAAAGCGATTATATGCGCTTGAATGCGTTTAGAAATTATGCTTACATAACTCTAAGCTATAAGTTACATTACATATATTATGGCAAAAATGTACACTGTAGTGTACATGCCTCGCGCAGCTTTTGTAAATATAAAATTCTAATTGGCTGTATAAATAGCGTTGATAACATTAGCGTTCATAAGCGTACATGAACACTATGTATATTATTACATAACGTTATTACATAATGCTACCTTGATAACGTTTCTCAGAACACATTCTTGGCAAAATACTTACTGCGACATATGTAATTGATTAATCGGAAGAAAGAATTTTACTAATTAATTAATAAAAAGTGTTTCGAAGCATTTGTCTATTTGATTTTTTTTTGATAGCCTGTTATTCAACATATTTTTTGACTAATAGCGAGAGTGTATACGTTGTTTTTTTTCCACTGTGTTTCTAGAGAGAAAACTCTACAATTTTATTATATATAATTCATAATGAATTCTCTATGGGTATTTCTATTTACAATATTTGTTTATACAGTCGTGAAAACTAAAGAAGAATTGAACAATCGGCCGATCATTGGTAAGTCTTCGAAAAATCTGTCTTAAACCTACGTAAATCGCTACGTATTGCGTATCTTTACCCTACTAAGGTTAGGTATCTTACCCTACCCAACCTAGGTTGATGAACCAATAAAAGTATTGTTCGTTTTGTCTCTCGGGGTTGCTCCGAACCCAGCAGCGTACTTGAAATATAGATTCACACTACATACGACATCTGACATTCATTGTTACGATGAAGATCAAACGTCGTATGTACGGATATTGTACATAATGTGAATCCTACAAGTATGCTAGGTTCATTCGGAGCGACCTCCCCCCTCCTCCCCCCCCCCAGCAAACGAGAATGGATTGAAATGAATTGAAATGGATTCAGATTTTCAGAAATTGATTCACGAATGTTAAAATGAATACTTTTCAATCCTGAATGCATTTTTATTCATTTATAGGAATTGCATGGAGCATATTTCTATGTCTTTCAATCTAAAAATAATATTAATTTTTTCTGTACACAACACATATATTGCGAATACTGTTCAATTTAAAATTTTGACTAGGAAATGCAATTTTTCAATCCAATTGCATCCAATTGAATCTAATTGAATCCAATTAAATCCAATTTAAAATACGCATTCGGAAATGGATAAAAAAAAATTTCAATCCATTTTAATCCATTTTCTCGTTTGCTGGACCGAGCAGCTCCTGAGAGACAAAATGAAGAACGCTAAAATAACGTTTTTCTGTACTACTGTTAAGAGCAATCGTTAACTTCATTAAAAAATTAAAAAACAAAATTTCAATTTAAAAAAGGATTTTAAAGCTTGAAAATTTTACTTTCTAAAACTGATTATATTTTCTGAATTTATGTTTGATAATTGTTACATACACAGAAAACTATCAGCTGAAAAAAATGAAACATTTTCTTCTCACTTCGTAAGTCTGTCACGTGCCCCAAAAAAATTGAAAAAAAATTCTTTGATATCTTTGGTGAAAGTTTGAATAAGTTCTCTACAAAATCATTTTTTAATAACTACTTTTTAATAACTTCCTATGACTTTTTGTTTCTGAGTTATTCACAGATTAAGGAAAAAAAAAGCATTCTAACTGCTCATAACTCCATCAAAAATCATTATATCGAAATAAAAAAAATATAGATTCTTAAAGCTGAAACTCTTTGCTCTATCGAAGGGTATAATAATCGCTAACTTTTTAAAAATATTGTATAATATATTGAAAAAGAAAAACCATCATTTTATAATAAAATGGAAAATAATCATTTCATTTGCCTCAACCTAAATCAACAAACTGCGATCACATTTTCATGCTGTATGAGCGTTTTTGATCTTTTTCACTAGTAGAGTACAGTAGAGAGCGAAACATGAACTTAACATTTTGAAATAAATAAAATAAAAACAATGAAATATTCATTAAAAATTCACTAAAAAATGTTTATTAAAAAGACCCTGCATGCTCTGCTTTTATTATGTTTAAAAAAGTATAAACTTATGTGAGATCGTTCATGGATTTATAACTTTCCATGTGAAGGGTTCCACATAGATTACCAAGTTTGCAAAGCGAGATTTAATTTTAAAAAATTGATTTTGATTTTACGAGGAGGGGGGAGGGGGAGGAGCGGAAACCTTTCACACACACACACACACACACGCGCGCGCGCGCGCGCGCACGCACACACACACACACACTTAATGATTGCAGAGTTTCGCCTTCCTTCCCTCTCCTTTTCTCACTCCTAACTTGCAGAGCAAATAAGCATGATTGATTCTTATCTGTGGGTACAACCATCGCTTTGCCGACTTGAATTCGCTTAACACGAGTTTCACCGAAATGGTTTGTTTCAATATTTGTTTATATTATAGCAATGCAACAAACTTCACATAACATTAAAAATAATTCGATTGATAATTGATTTAAGCCAAATTAATCAAAGATCGCCCGATTGACGATTGATTCGAGGAGACTTAATCGAAAGTCGTTTAATTGACAATTGATATGAACAAATTCAATTAAAGATAATTTGATTGATTTAAGGAGATATTCTCTTTTGACTTCAAAAAATTAAAATTTTGTTTCATTTTTAGCTCTAAATCTTTAAGAATATATTTTTAAATATTTTGAGAACTCGAATTATTTACTTATCTTATAGATAATCGATTTTTTTGAAACAGTATTTTTCAAAGTAATTGTCAATAATTGTGCGTATGTTCCTTTAAGGTATTCTGACGCAAGAAATAAGTTATTACTTAAATGAAACGTATCCTAATCAGTATCACAGCTACATTGCTGCATCGTATGTGAAATTTGTGGAAGGTGCCGGCGCTCGAGCTGTACCGATTTGGTAATCATAGAAATTTTTGTTATTATATATTTCCCTTGGCTTTATACTCGTTGAACTTGAAAACGTATATACTATACATATGTATGGTTATATGCGGTAACGGATTTGGTCCACACGAGTATGAATCTATGTCCGTGCGTGAATATTGAACTTGCAATCTTCCGCGATTCGTTATCAAGCCGGAATGCAGACCTCAGTCGTGGTAGATTTCGAGCTACAACAATATTTACTTCTTGATAAATTAAAACTTCGATTTATATTTTTATATTTAATTGTAAAAATTGAACATTTTGCTTCACTATCTAGATTATTATCGAGAATATATCCGCGAAACGGCATACTACAATATTAGTAGATTTAGGTACTCTTGATAAAAAAAAATAAAATAAAATAAAGATTTTATATTGTTTGTTTAAATATTGCTTTGAAAAAATTCTGGGAGAAACAGCAAGTTACTATTCGCTTCAAGTAGGTAGTAAACTACGATTCTAGTTTATGATTTACTATTTATTAATGAATAATAAATGCCTACGCAGAGAATTTTTTCTTAGAGTTTACTTTGAAAATATGATAGACGTGGGACAACATTGTATTTCGAAGAATTTTAAATCTCTCTCATTCATTAATAAAACTACAATAAAGGATAAAATAAGTTTAGATTTTACTAAAGTGCGTGATAAAAATCTTTAAAATTGTATTGTACTATCAACTATCATATTTTCAGAATAAATTCTAAGAAAAAATTTTAAAAGAAAATTTTCTTCGTGTATAGTTATTATTCGCTCCAATAGTAAGTTATTTATGTTTCTTCTAATAATAATGAACAGTAATGTTCCCTAATTGTCATTGATTGAATAGTTATATATTTCTCGATAATTCTCAATTATTCCTTTATATAAGGCTGTCAATAAGAGTTACAGAATTGAAGCCTAAATTAAGTTAGAGTTATGTTATAAATAAAAAAAGAAAGAAACAACGTTAAGTTATAAAAAATAACAGTAACTTCATTACAAATAATGAGATGATTATTTTTTCCATTCGTAGCTATAGAAAATGGTATTTATAATAATTATTAACAGATTAAAGTATAGTAACTTTGTATAGGATTGGTGGAAACACGTTGTACTACGAGAACATCTTGAGCAAAATCAATGGGTATATAATATTCTATTACTTTTAAAACACTATTAAGTACGTATAATGTCGCAATATTTTTTTCTATATAGGATTCTCTGGCCGGGAGGATCGACGTATTTCTCTCAAAAGAAAGGATATGCTGATGCAGGCGCCAAGATTTATAGGTAATTATAAAATAAAAGGACAAATAATGCACTGAAAGATTCCAATCATTCGGATATACGTATTTTTTTTTGCTTGTTTGTCGATAGAATCGTAAAGAGAATCAATGAAGAAGGCCAGTACTTTCCAATATTCGGTATCTGCCTTGGCTTTGAACTCTTGACATATGTCGCCGCGAATCGTGTTGCGCACACAAAGCCATGTTCCAGTAACAATCAGCCTCTTCCACTAGAATTCACACGTGGTAAATACTTTTTTCAATGATTTTCTATTTTTGTTGACAAGTCAAGTTTCTTGAAAATATGCGAGAACGCGTTACGAAAACGTCAGACGCAATTAATCGGCTGAGTAAATAAAATCTTACCTATATTAAATTTTTTGCGTTTTGGCTCCAGAGCTCAAATTGGACAGGCCTAACATCTACATTATTGCTGAGGATGATCCGAAATGTCTGTTCTGAAAAAACTGTAATGTTTAATTAAAATAATTGATATAAAATAATTGCGCTTCAAGTATCACGCCATACTCTCATTGCCTATATTGTTTCATTTGTTCTTAAAATATTGAATAAAATCTATGTGTACACGCGCGCGTATGTAATGATGTGATAATAAATTATAAAACAATAATAATACAAAATGTAATTAATAATAGTTAATAATTTACTTGAGAAGATGTAAGAGAACATTCAGATTATCGTTTTTTACAAAAAAAAAAAGAAAAAAAAGAAAAAAAAGAAAAAAACTAGAAGAAAAAACCAGAACTCGAGATAATATGTCAAAATCATATGTCCATATATATCCCAATTATTCTAATTATTTTCAAATTAACGGAAATTGCTTTTTTATCCCGAATCCGTTTCTTCAAGAAATATAAACTTTTTTCAGATTATAGAGAAAGCAAGTTGTTCAAAAATGCGCCACTGAATGTTTTGAGGATTTTGTCTGAACAGAACGTCACGGCGAATTATCATCACTTATGCGTTACGAAAAAGGTGTTTTCCTTAAAAATTATTAATTGAGAGTGAAATTAAGAAAAACAATTATATGACAAATTATAAATTATATAAGGATTAATGTAATAGTAAGTGTAAATATTATGTTTTTTTCTATTCTTTAGGCTTTACATAATGTCGATTTAACTGATGAATTTCACGTGTTGTCATTAAATCATGATGAAAATGGCTTGGAATTCATTTCCACATTGGAACATAAGCAGTTCCCATTTTACGGATTGCAATTCCATCCGGAAAAGAATCTTTACGAATGGGTGATCGGGAAGAGAATTCCTCACTCAATCAATGCTACTATAGTATCTCAATATTTCGCCAACTTTTTCATTAACGAGGGTAAATAAAAATACTAACAATCAACATTGTCAATTTTTGTTTCGCATTAAAAAGAGTGAAATTGATTTTCTTCGTACAGCTCGTAAAAATTTTAACGAATTTGGGGAACAAGAGGAGCAACGGAGTCTGATCTACAACTATCCTGTTACTTACACGGCGCTGAAGAAGTCATCTTTCCAGCAGTGTTACATGTTTAAGAAAAGCGATCGCAATAACTTTTTCTAGAAATTTGTAAGATGTAACATTAAAATAGGAAACACGTCGCACGTTTTTTTCATGTGTACACAATATTTTTCTTATTTTCTTTATCACAATACTTTTTAAATTGAATACTTTACTAGAATACCAAGAAATTTTTTTCAATCGATCATCCAATTTTTTGGCGAGCAATTTTCATTCCGCCATGGAGTTTACAACTAGTCTTTCTACGTACACAATTTCCAAGTTTAGTAATACGATTATATCTTAACATTACTGCGTTTTTTTATTATTGTATAACTGAAGAAGGCCTAACATATAAAGGCCGAAACATATAATATTTTTAATTGATTATAAAATATAACAGTATTCATTATGTAATATATTCTTCATTTTCCTTAACAAAAAATTTGAAATCTAGATTCTTACATGTCCTTTAATATATTTATTGTTTATTAAATAAACTCGATTTTTTATTTGCGTGGATGTGTTAGATGAAAATAAAATTTAACGAAATATCAAGTGTAATAAAAATTAGTACGATAAGACAGCACTGGGGAACACAAAAACAAAAGAAAATTGGTACGCGCAATTTCCACATTTAACATAACACCAGTGTATATTGTGTCACAACTGGGATACATAATATTACAATGGTGCATAATAAAATTCTATACATATTTTCGTTCTATCTAAAGTAAATAATATTTTTTTAAATCTTTTTTTCCATCACCACGTTTTTCTCGCTCTGAGTCGAAGCGCGAGCTATTACTACGTTCGTGCATTGCAGACGCATATGTTGCACTGCGACTCTAAGTGCGATGTCGCGAAAAGACGGCAGAGAATAATGATGCCCAAAACACCGCCTAATAACGCTGACATCGTGTACGCGTGAGCTCGCTTCGATCCAAAACGTCGAAACGCTTAGATCTTGACTGCTTGCCATTAATCTTCTTTTATTTTTATCTTTAAACAAGCACGAAACTAAACCTCTTAAAAGCATGAATCAACTCTTAGTTTTTATTCTTGTAACGTATGATAGTTATCATTATTAATAATCATAATAATTCATATAAACATTATTTCTATTTATTCCTTGTTACATGTTCTTAGCAATGCTGTGGGATGTATAGATCAAAGAAATTGCTTCTTCTTTCTCTATCTTTTCTTTTCACTTTACACGTGTGTGTTTCGTCGGGAAGTATGTTTTCTGCCTTTGGAGGAAAAAATGAATCTGATTGTTTTTCCCCGGCGAGTCACCTGTGTATGTTACAGAGTATATATACATAATGTATATAAGCACGAAAGCAATATATATATTATACATATATATTTGTCCATCCCAAAGTGGATAAGTTCGCGATGATTCGCGTGTTCTCTTTTTTTTTATCTATGCTTATTTATTATCGCCTTCACCTCTTTTACTTTTTTTTTTCTCGAGAATATAACAAAGGTCTATGCATAAATGTAGGTAAATTCCGCACGGTATTTCATGTATAAGATGACCCTGCAATACACTGAAATTTTTCACTGTTCTTGTTACTTTAAATAGTACATATGATATCTCTAACTGTATTTCTCAATGCTTATTTTATATATATTTATATATATATATATATATTCATTATATATAATATGTATCTAGATTTCTACCGACTTGCGAACAACTTTCGCCGCACGCGGGTCACGCGTGACGCACACGCGTTAATAAATTTGTCATCCTCTTTATATAATGCCTATTTGATAGGTACTATTAATATTATACATAATTATATATTTAACGCAAACGCGACGGCGGGATGATCGGATGCGACTTTCTGTTCGTTCTTATATCGCTTTGCATGACCGAATCCGATTGAAATTTGTGAGATTCGGTACACACACGCATAATCGTTCACCACGCTGCCACACTTATTTATCTCTTTTTACTTTAATCTTAACGGTAAATACGAAATATATGGCCTTACAGGATGATTGCTACAGTGATAAGTGTTCCTCTCTCTCGAAAGATGGTACAAAAAGAATTATTTAAAAATAATTAAATTTAATAATGAAATTTAAAATGTGAACAAATTTACTCTGGGTAACGCGAAATTCGACTTATATGTATCAATTTTATCTTTTTATTTATCTGCAAGTTTACCGGGGAGATCCGGCATCAGTGGTATTTGTAATTGTTTGTATCTCCTTAAACAAAATGTGGCTAAGCCATTATATTGCACTCAATTGTAATAACTAAAACTAAAAATCATAGTGAAATAACGCTTAAGTAAAATTGGACACGTAAGCATTTATGCAGTAAAGAGCAAAAATCCTGGAACGACTGAATATCTCGGAAAGTATTCATTTTTTAGAAAAATCGCCAAGATCAAAGTCGATTTTTTGTTAATGCAAACCTCAATTTTTTAATGTTGTTCAGGGTCATGAACTTAATAACATTTGCCAAAATCAAGGCCTTTGAAAATTTTTTCTGTTATTAGAAACAACCTCCAAAGGCTTTGATTTGGACATATGACATCAAGAATGACAACATTCGAAAGGTTTTAACTATTAGTTGAACATATTAGATAATGCTAATGCCGGCAATACTGTAACTTTCAAGCCTTCTAACTCAAAAAAGTACTTAATGAAAAAATATTTTGTTTTTTCAAAACACAAAGATAAGCTATAAGAATATGTAATGAAAAATTGAAAAATGTATACTTTCCATATTTAGCCGTTATGGAGCTCTTGCCCCTCTGCATATCGCATTTTCAAATCAAAATGCACTTTTTCAAAATAGAATACAATCTTTTTTGTTGCTTTATCCGAATATTATAATTTCACAATACTTTAATAATAATAAGATCTATACGCTTGCTATTTTCTTATACATCAATATATTTAGATAATAAACATCAGTTTAGAATTTCAGAATCGTACGAGTGAATATATAAATTTTTTCTTGTGAGAAATAAATTTCAAAAACATTTTAGCATTGATTACTATAACCGCAAACAAGCAATCACAGCAGATGCCAGATGCATATATATCATTTAATAATATTTTATATAAGAATTGTATATCTGTGCAAATATAAAAATAAAATTTACAATTCGAAATACCACTCCGGATCGAATGAAAAGTCTAATGAAAGCAACGATACACTTTCATAGAAAAATTACACGGAAGTCAATTAATGCAACTAACAATGTACTTTTAAAGACTGATTAAAAACAGACAATTTATATAATTAACATTCACTCAGCTACGAAAATTTAAACAATTAATTTAGATAATATTAATTTTATAATCTACTATAATCCCCTGATGTTTCAGACATATTCTATGTTTGATTATCTATACGAATAACTATGAAATAGAAATAAGAATAATTTTTCAGCATTATATTATTGCGTTAGAACAAAAATGCGCTCATATATAAATTGCGCAAACTCAATAATGTAAAAACAATCAATATTTATCTCTTCAAAAAAATTATCCAAAACTAGCAGTCTTTAATAGTAATTTGTTAGTATTAATGCAAAGTAAAGGTATGACTATAATTATGGCTAAACTTCACTACATTCGCCTTTGCATGAATAACCGTTTACATGTTCCATATCAATATCGACTAAAATAAATTTACAAATAATGATTTACTAATTCGAATACATATTTTCATAGGAAAATACATATTCAAAGGTCAATACATTATTCAAACTCGTAAATATATTTTGCCCAACACCACTATACTCACCGAAAACCAGGGTTGGCAAAAAGACCACTTTTTTTTTGTTTCAATCTGGCCAGTGGTCAAAACTGATTTTAACCGATCAAAATGTATTTTTGCTTTTTCAGAACTTTTTATTGTTGCAAACTCATCAGAGATTGTACTCATGTACTTCGATAATTTCCATTGTTACCAGCTTTTTTTTTTCTTTCTGCCTCTTTAAAAGCGCTGATATCTGATGTAGTACACTCTCACGATATGCGTTATACAACTAATTCCCAAAATTGTTAACAATGTATTAAATTTTAAATATAAAAAGCAAAAATTTTAAAATAATATACATTACAGTTATTAACAAAGTTTTTAAGTTAACTCAGCTTAGAATTAAGATAAAGATAAAAGAATAAAAATTAGATCAAAATAAATTAGAAAATTTTATTGTATATATATTATATATTATATAATAAGTTTAAATAAAATTTTTATTGCATACAGCGCATCCATAAAGAATATAAAAATAAAAAAATATTATTTTTTAATTATTAAAAATTCAATCTTACAATTGATTTTATTGATTACTTAATATCAGATTGTCCAGAGTATTTTATTTCGTTTTAGTAATTTAGTATTGAAGTGCAATGTTCTAAAAGTGCAAATTTACTTCAACCACTAAAAAAAAATAATACCTAAAAAATAATATTTTTTTCTATTCTATTCTTATATTCTTATATTATGTATGCGATAAGAATGTTTTGTTTAACTTATTACATATTTCGATATTTCAATCCAATGGCGCAATATCCCAAGTCGAGACCAGGCTTACCTCTCGTACATATGATGCGCATGCAGGTTGTACACAGAGCCATACGGGATCTACAATTTAATGATGATTCCGAATGACAGTTTTGATAGGTTTTCTTGGCAATAGATAGTAGTTTGTCAAACCATCGAAGAGGAGCTACTAGCACGTGAAAATTTCTTGAATCTGCTTGGGATCGACCCCGGGATCTCTGGGGCATAGCAATCTCATGCGCTATGTACTACTCGTGCTCTATTTGATCTAATTTTTATTCTTTATCTCTGTCTTAATTCTAAGCCGAGTTAACTTAAAAACTGTGTTAATAACAGTAATAAATTAATAACAGTAGAATAAGTAGTAATAATAGTATAATAGTAATGCAAGTGGGGCTACAGCTGCTAACGTGACTTAGATCTCTAAAGTTCCATTATCAAATGCAGAATATTATTTTAAAATATTATTTTTAAATTTTTGATCAGATGTCCAACATTGATTCTGACCGAAGCGGTTAAAACCACTGGTTAAAACAACACTGTCCGATTCCTGCCAACCCTGTCGAAAATATTAATTGGCGAATGCATAGACACACTTCTCACATGAAGATAACGTATAAACATAATCCGAGACATTATTGACATTATATAATTAGTGCCTCTTTTAAAATTATAAGATTATTAAAATATAACGAAGAATTATTACAAGTTCCTCATATAGTCACATAATTCTGATATATAATATTCCTCTTGCACAAATTTGAAACAAATAATTATATGTTCGTTACTACAATCGACTTATCAAGTACAAGCATGAACGAAGCAAAACCAAACTTTGGATAATAATCGCCGTTGTCACAAAGAACAGTCATCAATGTTCTAATGCGTATTTTATACGCATATCACGAGCAATCTACATCGTCCTGAACAAAGTTCACTGCGAATTTTATGAAACAAAGATAGTCGCAGTTTTTTTTCCTTTTTTTTTGACATCACGAGCAGCACGAAAAGATCCCGTTGAGTCAAATGGTACATAATAAATCCATTATAATTCAAGTCCTTAAGAAAATGATGAATGGCGCACAATCTTCACATTTCTTCGATGCAATCATATATTAAGTATACACAGCATGTATCATCTTCAAATACTTCCTTTTTTCTCGTTTCTTCTTATTTCTAGTTTTTTTTTCATTTGTTCTCTTTCTTCTCCCCCCTCCCCTCTCTCTTTCATCTTATATGATCTAATATGATGTTAATACACCGGGTGGTGTCGGCACAACCACCGTGTGTTGCGGTACCACAGGCGGTGCCGGCGGTGCTAAAGGATGCCCGACTAGAACTGCCGCCGCTGCCGGTATCGGTAGTACACCGGATTGTGGTATAGCCGATGGTGTGCTAACTTGTGTCGGCGGGCCTTCAGCCGCGTGCTTGCGCAAATGTCGCAGCATATTGCCCTTCTCAACAAAGGTCTTCCCACAATCCGGACAACTATGCGGTCGCTCGTCTGAATGCGAACGCCGATGCGAGACCAAGTGTCCTTTGCACATGAAATCTTTAGGGCACAGATCGCAGCGAAATGGTCTTTCGGCATTACTGCCCTTGTTGTGCGAGCGCATATGAAAGAGAAGATTGCCCTTCAGTGGGAAACTCTTGCCACATTCTGTGCACACGAATGGACGTTCACCAGTATGGCAACGCATATGATTCACGAGATGTTCCTGTAACAACAAATTAAGAAAAAGACATGACGAATGTTATCTATCTATGATTACAGAAATTTGATAGAAAGAGAGAAAGAGATTAAGACCTACTTTATATCTATCAAAATATTATTATATAAAAAAATCAATATTTTGTTGTTAATAAACATTTCAAGACGGAATTTATTTTCTCTCTTTAAAAGAGCCAATGTACCTTTCTTGTGAATGGTTTGGAGCATACGTTGCAACAGTGTGAGGAATCTCCGGTATGTTGACGGAGATGGTTATTTAGATGTTCTTTCCTAGTGAACGTCCTTTGGCAAAACTCACACCTATGTGGAGATTCGCCAGTGTGGATGCGCACATGATTCGTTAAATGCTCCTTACGAGTAAATGACTTGGAGCAGAAGTGGCATCGGTGTGGCGATTCGCCTGTGTGTTGACGCACGTGATTGGTCAAATGTTCCTTCCGCGTGAAGGATTTGGTGCAATACTGGCACTTGTGCGGTGACTCACCCGTGTGCTGCCTGACGTGGTTCACCAGGTGATCCTTCCGCGTAAATGCTTTCGGACAGTATGAACAGCGGAAGGGCGTCTCCCCTGTACATATTTTACAAGCAAATTCGCAATGTTTGAGAAATATTCGTCACTCAGAATTCAGTGGAGTTACCTGCACAAGGCGAGTTTTGTCTGACGCAACGCACAGAGAAGGCACATCAATATCAAATCGAACAAAAATTTTAATATAGTTAAAAAAAAATAGTTGAAAAAACAAATTTACGTCTTAAATACATAAAATGTATATTTTTTTATATCGAAGTTAATACACTCATTAATTACTAAAATTGGATAATGAAGATTATCTATGCAAAGAATCAGTCAAAAAGTTGTTTGTCTCATTCTCTTTTAATAAATTAGAAATAGTTTAATAAAATCCAAGAAACAAATTTCAGACTTTAATCTATCATCAACATAATTGTTTATCGCTTTAAGATTAGACAATCATTTAAGATTATTGTATCTATCATTACAACACAGGAAAAATTTTGTGTTATTTATATTCGTATTGTGCCGTGTTTTTACGTTACATCGAAGAAAAGTCAGCTTGTACAGTAATATACTATTAGTGTATTCTGGATATAATACTCTCTAATTTTGTATATCAAATACTGAAATACTATCACACTACTATGATTTTAAGCATGAAACTCTATCTCGCGATTTATTAAAAGCAAGTATGTGTCAATTTCTCTCTAGAATCTCACATCTATAGTCTAATTGACGTTCTATATTAATTATATTTGAACTAAAACGAAGATCGAGACTTGTGCCACTCACGACAATGAGAAAGTTACAAGCTGTGGAATTATTTACAAGTCTCCGACGGTATGAGATTCGTTTGGCAACTTGGTCGGGTATGCGAAATGAAAGCTGTGAACATTTATAAATGAGTACTGTTCAAGTTAATAGGAGACATAGTAATGAGAGCGGTGTATTAGGCAGAACTGTAGCAAATGTTCCTGGGGAATTCGGTAATGAAGTAGAGTTCTGTGATACTCGGTTAGGTGTAAACATGGTGTACAATGATGAGAGACGCGTGGCAACTGAGAATGAGTGAAACTTTATGGTGATCCCGTCTAAATAAAAAATCAATTCTCATGCAAGTGTCCTCAGCTGAATGCGCCAACGTACACATACAGGGTGTCCCACTTCTAGTGGATCAATCGTTAACGATACTATCTTTTAAGACAACAGTTCTGATATTCAAATAAATATCGAGACTTTCGAGATACAAGCGAATAAGAATAAAGAGTATTTTCTGTAATGTAAATTTTAGAATCTGAACAAATAATTTCGCTTTTGTTATAGCTTTTGATATATTAATTGATTTAATTTTAAGTGGTAATTGTCACCTAAACTTACATTTTTATTTCAGAGACGTGCAACGATCTCATTCAATATTTTATGTCAAAGAAAATCAGCTCGAAGAGCTCAAGACAAAGATCACGCTATTAAAGCCAGTGAATCCAGTAGAACTAAAACAGCCTGTATGTAAAGCCAGATGTGTGAAACCGGAAGCGTGTGGAAAGATGCGTGTCTCAACTCGCGTTCGATCGAACCACCTAAATGCGCTGTTAGATATTGTATGAAGTGTGATTGACTACTCTCATAGAGTTCCTCTACAATATCGTTCTCTTATAACCTCTATAATAAAAAAAAAAAATAAAAAAAAGGGGGAAAAAGATAAAATAAATTCTGAATTCTGTTTTCTCTCTCAATGCCATATATGTAAATATGTATATAAATAGGTCACGAAACACAACTACTTTTAATATAGATACTCTTAACAATGATTATATCGGTTGCCCGTGAAGTGAACATCTGCCAACCGCTCTCACCTGTGTGTTGGCGGATGTGGTTAACAAGGTGTTCCTTTCTGGTGAACGATTTGGAGCAGAAGCCGCATCGATGTGGAGACTCACCCGTGTGCTGGCGAACGTGGTTCAGGAGATGTTCCTTTCGCGTGAACGTCTTCGAGCAGAAATCACAGCGGTGCGGCGTCTCGCCCGTATGCCACATTATGTGGTTCGTGAAGTGCTCCTTCCTCGTAAACGACTTACCTGCATATCGCAGCGTTGAACAGAAAAAAAGCATCGAAAACACGTGCGCTTCATTAGATTGCAATACTAGAGGGAAGCGTTTTATTTTATATATCATAGACACATTACAAATCGCATGATTGGGACGATTCCAAGACACGTGGTAGTTCGCAATTAATCTTTCATTGTACTAGTAATTAATCCTTGGAAGACATACCCTTGGAAGACTGTAACTGAGTCATTCTTGACTTATACTCTATCAGATTAAATTAAAAGATCGATATGTTTATAAATAAAATAATATAAGATAGAAAAAGAAGCCATTTTCAAGTTTAAATTTTAACACTCTTGCAATGTAAAGGGGACGTACAAAAATTAACGTACTCATCTCGAGTGATCTAGTCAAGGATTTGATCACACGTGAGCTGCAAGTGTTCAATCGCGATTGTTATGAGTAATTTTCGTCAAATCACGTTAAGCCAAATTCTTCGACAAAATTGTAAATTTTCATGTATGAAGGTTAGTCCAAAAATAAATTTCCTTATTTTAGGAAAAACAGAAAGACAAAGTTTGAAGAAAAGTTTAAGTTTTTTGAAGAAATTTTTTTCTAGTTCATTATACTCTAGTTGATTTAACTCATTATCTCCGTGTATATGTATGCAGTTTGTTTCATCTGAATAAGTAAAAGATAATATTATATTATTGATTTTAAACAAAAATAATGCTTATGACATGTGTATACTTGGTAATATTCGGTAGAGAAGACCGAAGTTTGTTGGCAGTTTTCACAATTTTAGATTTTTTAAACAATTAATTATTACGATTAAAATATAATACTAATAAAATAAAAATGATTAAGAGAATCTTTCTCTACATTTTCAGTAATGGTTCTATAAACTGCGTAATTTCTTTGCAATAAATTAAATACGAACATGCTGCATTGTATAATAGTAACCGATATAAAATAAATTAGTACATATAACTATAAGTTGTCTGTATAATAAACTTCGTACTAAATTAACAAAAACAGAATAGAAAAGTAATAGAAATAAATATCAGTAGTTGTGTACTTCTAAAAGTAAAAGTTATATTTTTCAAAGTTATTTCGTAATGATTAAATAGCAAAATGTTGTTGCAGAAACAAATATAAATATTATTTTATTTCTACCTTATTTTAATAAAGAGATATTAAATATAAAGTATATTTTAGCAGATTTAAATTGTAATATTTATACGTGCGGTACAGTAAGTTAATCTAACCTTTTCTTATATACGAGTCAACAGACTCCCCATCCCTGCACACGTCTGATTTTTGTCATTTTTATTTATAATAAATTAAGAATCTCTTGATTTTTTTTGTTTCCAAATCCACGAATTCGAAAGAGGCTGCGGACAATCAAAGGAATAGAGAACAGGAAACGAAAAACTGAGAGTTTCAATCTACCAGAAAATGTATATTCCACAGTATATGATAAGTTGAAATTTATATTATTTTGTGTTCTGTTTCTTTTTTTTGATAGTGCGCAGCACTAAGCCCCCGAAGCCTCGCGAAACGCGCGCGTTCCGAAAAAATGAAAATTGGACAATGGTCTAATGCGCAGGTTTCCCTCATTTTAAAAAACAAACGTCGGATCAACGCGCGCTTGTATGTATACACGTGTCACGTGACATGTATAGATCGGCGCGCATGCTTACGATCCCGTTTGAACAAAAATACAAATTTCGAATTCGCGATACTTTGTGGTGAACACGCGGTAGAATCTTTACTCGATTCATTTGCAATTGCGTGAGGCATATCGTCAAGTGTGATCAATGCAAAACGTAATTGACTGCTTTGGCATACATCTGACAATTCGTTATATAATCTCGGAACATTGCATTTTGCAGCTAAATATCCGATTCGCTATGACATTCTTTACAACAAAATCGATAGACTTCGCCGTCTATGATGCTAAAAAAAATAAAAAAAAAAGTTGAATTTTCTTTTCCCAACACAATTCAACGATATGACATTTAATATAATTTTGATTTGGACGTAAGAAAATCGCATAGTGTGCAATCAAGCTCGATTTCCGACGCCGCACAAGAAAACTATCAGTGATTTTCCGAAGACGGAATTAATTCCGGTAAATCACTGATATCGTCGATAAAAATGGCACACGCAAAACGTGTCGTATCGGAGAAGCAGCCAGGTGGTCGAACATGCGAGCGAGCGAATTAAATGACGAGGAGAAGCAGCAGGAAAAATCTCGTACAAACCGCTTAAATTTACGAAATAGCAAGTCATGCCATCACAGTTCATGATCAGACGTTGAATGAGAAATAAAGGGCCTCTTATAAAGAACCGACCGGCGGGTTGGAGTCTCGCACGATTCCCGAGGACTGAGAAAGGAAGAAAGGGGTTTTCCCCTGTCAGCAGTCGGACGAGGGCAAGCGCACCGACCCGACGCGACGCGACTCTCTAAAGTTAGAGGGGTGCCTCCTCGCCTCCGCGAAGGAATGCGCACGACTTGCGCTCCGTAGTCGACCGACCGAGGAAGGGGCGGTTTACACGATGCGCGATCAATTCTCGCGAATTTTATTTCACCGCCGCGGCAGCGAACTGCACACATACACACACACACACACGCGCGCGCGCGCGCGCGCGTACATATATACACGTAGACGCGCACGGTGCGCATTCGACATACCTCCCGGTCCGCGTCACATTAATTTTATCCAACGCACGCTCAACTTGAGAGAGAGTGAGAGAGAGAGAGAGAGAGAGAGAGAGAGATACTTGTCAAATCTCATCGATCGTGTGACGTCTACCACTGATGCCGAATCATGGCAGTGTCGATTTCTCTATTCCTTTTTTGTTTCTCTTATAACTTGGAGATATCACTCATTCGATAAATGCATGTTCGAGATAAGCTCAAAAATTTCAGAGATATACAACTTTCCTTGATGCTTATATCAAATGATCTGATAGATTGTGCATTTCTAAAATGAAATATTGTTTTATTAATTAATATTGATAGAGATGCATTCAAACATTGACAGTTTGAGATTGCAAAAAAATATATACAGTAATAAAAGAAATATTAGTACTTCGAAGCTTACAATGCGTTCTCTGAAAAAAATGTACACACTGTATCAGTTTTTCAACGTAAATTAAAAAGCGTAAATTAAAAATTCTTTTCATGTCTGTATGTGAAAACTATAGCAACTATTATTATATTAAAATTTATTATATTAAAATTAATATACATATTTATTCTTTTTCGAAGAATTCTGAACTAATTTTGAAATAGTGCAATAAGTTAGAGTAAAACAAATTATAGCTGTCTCACTCTAACTTATTGCATCTGTTCTTGATGGAATAAAAATGGACTTTATGACTTTAAAAGTTAGAATTACAGAATTATTTTCTTTTAATTCAAATTGCTTAAACCCCCTCCCCTCCTCCCCCTTAAAATCCTATGTTTTCTGACATAACATTAGCAAGATTGGAAAGTATCTAGTTATTTGTAACTGAGTTACACTGAAAAAAAAATTGTTGAATTTTAATAAATATTTGTTTCAATAATACTAAATATTTATTTACAGTAAATAAATATTTATTTACAGTAAATAAATATTTATTTAAAATAAATATGTTTACATTTAGTACATATTTAGTACTATTGAAACAAATATTTATTAAAATTTAATAATTTGTTTCTGTGTAAAGTTACTTTTTTTCAGTAACTTTAACTTACCTCCGTTTCTTTTTTTCAGCTGTAACTTTAACTTAACTTAATTACATTTCTTTTAATAACAAGTAATTTAAGTTACCTTTACAGTTACTTTACACATTTTTAATTTACTTGTCAATTCAAAGTGATTGGTTAGAATCTGAATAATTGCGCAACTGTCGCTATTTATTATGTAGAAGACAAAGGCTGCATTCAAAACGAACCGTTTTAATTTAATTTTGAAATAATTTTTTTTGGTAATAAAAAATTTCTTATTTGCCACTTTAATAATTAAAATAAAAATATTGGGTTGGTCCGGAAAGTTCGTGCCGCAAAAGATTTAAATTTAATAAATGAAATTAAAAATTTAAATCTTCTGCGTTTCAATTTTTCTTCAAAATCGGCACGAACTTTCCAGACAACTCAATAGATTATATTATGGAGTACAAATATATTTTGTTAGATAATATATTATTAAATAATATCATACTTACCTTGTTAATGCTTCAATTTTAAATCTGTATTAATCATATCTTATTAAATTCATTTTTCGTAATAAAATACTTGGCAATAACATTCTATCGATAATCAATAGCTGCGTTCAGCAGAAAAAACAGCTTTACAACTATTGTAAAATTCTTGAATATGATTGATTTATACATTTGGATCCGTAAGGAACCACAAGTAAGAATCAATTATATTGAAGAATTTTATAATAGTCGCAAATCTGTTTTCTCTGTTAAACGCAAGCCATGATTATTGCTTTTCCGTGAAATAATTCACAATCAATTTGATAAATTGGTAATTTTACGTCGTGAATGTTATAGGCTTTCTACGACAAGCCATTATTTAAGCTCTAAGCTTTGAGTTTGAAGTCATAAGAAATTAACCATTCAGAATTTGAGGAGAATTGACTATGATTGGTCAATTTCTTATAGCTTAAGACTTAAAACTTAAATAACAGCTTATTATATAGAAAGTTTATTATATAGAAAGTTTATTACGTTCATGATGAAACGAAAAAACAAATATTAACATATTTAAATAATTAAGAGTAAATAAATAAATACAAGATGGCAAGCGCAAATATCTATGCAATAATACAATCAAACGTTATTAATAATGTTAAAAAATATTGGATTATCTAGTTTTAGATTTCATTTCAACCATAATATAAATGACTGTAAAGATAATATCTATATTTTGATTTAAAAAGGCAAATATAAGAATTGAGAAAAGTTGAATGATTTTGAATGATGAATTTTCAACATGTCAACGATTTGAATGTATATTATCGCATTTGCAATTGCTGAGTTGTATTATTCTTTCGGTTTATTTTTATTTAAATTTCCTAAAATATTTTCAATTAAAAAATAGATTATCTCGGGGGAAGTTTAGAGAAAGATGACAATCGTTAATTGAAAAAAGGACACACAAGTCTTATGGAAATTGGATTTCAATGGAATTGACTGAAAATTTGATATATTGTAGATCTTGTTATCCTGATGAAAAGTTTTCACAAGCACTCCCTATAATAAATCATCTATCACTAGACTTCTACGAGACTACTTTTCGAAACTAGCTAATATCATAATATTTTATTTTCAATAAGTACAGTGTGTTTCTACGTCATTATTTGCACTTTACATGAATGTTTTGTGATATTAACTAGTTTCGAAAAATAGCGCCTCGTAGAGGTCAAATGGTTTATTATAGAAGGTCATGTGAAGACTTTTTATCAGAACAAGACCTACAACATAAAATCAAATCTTCAGCCAATTCCATCGAAATCCAATTTCCATAAGGTACAGAGTCCTTTCTGGAATCGTCCCATCAAACATCATAATTTGCTTCATTACTCATATTTTATACACAGCATAATCTTCCTTTTTTATTTGGATTAATTTCCAAATTTCCATTTAAATTACGAATAAGAAAATATGAAAATTATATCACTTACCACATATTTCACAACGAAACGGTGTGTCGTTTGTGTGTGAGCGCATATGGTTAGCGAGATGCTCTTTGCGTGTATACTTCTTGCCGCAAGCTTGACAATGATGAGGAGTTTCTCCTGTATGCCACATAACATGGTTCATAAAATGTTCTTTGCGAGTAAAGCTCTTCTTGCAAATATCACATCGATGTGGAGTCTCACCAGTATGTTTGCGAACATGATTTACCATATGTTCTTTTCGAGTAAATGTCTTCGAACAGTATTGGCATCTGCAAGAATCATGTCACGATATTCTTTTCTGTTATCTCGAAAGTTATGTACTTAACCTTATTATCCATGGATGATTTTTAATACTATCAGCATATAATACCAGTTAAAAAAAGTTTTAATAATTTTTAGTTTAAGATTTTTAAAATGTAGCATGTAATTTTTAAAATATAGCATTTCTTTCTGAATAATTTGGGTGCGACAAGTGATGAGCAGGCAAATATTTCCATCAGAATTTGATGATTAAGAAATGTTATTAAAGATATTGGATACAAAAAAATGCTAAGCAACTGCTAAATTCTAATATATAAAATCGATTCAAAATAATCTAAAAAACAAAAATTAAACGTACATTTTCTTTTCTAATTTTAAAACTTCACTATATATTGGAAAAAAATATTTTTTTTACATCTCAAAAACCAAATCTAAGGGAAATATTTCAGTGAAAGATTCAGGTTCAGCGTCAAAAATTATTCTAAAATCTTCATATACTTGCACAAAGCGCTTTACAAACTAATGTAATTATTAATTTTATTCTTGAGAAGTCATTGCATTTATATTTATTCAATAACCTTGATTATCATATTTGACATCTGAATAAATCATAAATGAATAAAGACTTACCTATACGGCGTCTCGCCAGTATGACATCTTGTGTGGTTATCCAAATGCTCTTTGCGCGCAAAACTCTTACCGCAGACCGTACAATTGTATGGTTTATCGGTAGCATGTCTCTTCATGTGACGTTCTAGTGAAGGCGCATTCGCAAAGACGTGAAAGCAAACAGTACAGGTAAACATAGATCCACCCAGATGACATTTGCCGTGACGTGTCAAATCATTCGCATTCGAGAACGCTTTACCGCATACCTGAAATTACCACACATTCAATACTGATCTGCATTTTGAATGAATTGCTAGACACACAAAAGATTCATCGCATTGTATACCTGACATGTGAATGGTTTCCTCTCAGTATGATATCTGCGATGTACAATGAGTTGATAACGAAATTGGAAGATCTTTCCGCATATCTCACAAGCATGGCTGCCTACAGACACGGGCGATGCGCTCGGACCCGGTGTCGCTTCGCCGTCGCTTGACTTTATGTCAAATTTGTTCAATTGGACCTGCTGCACGATTGGCGTGCCATTTTGTATCGTGGTAACTGTTTGCGTAGGCACAGTGCTACCTACTAAAGTCGTTCCAGCTGCAATTTCGCTCTGCAACTTTCCAAAAACTTCATGATACGCCAAGAGTTGATTAATATCTTCAACATTAACCTGCAAAGAGAACAATATTCTCAATATTTTTAGATACAAACATTATTAAAATGATTTCCACAATATCATGTACCTTGTACATATTTTGTACCATTTCGACGCCAAGAGTCTTAGCTAAATCTTGCTCGTTTCCTGCGCTAATTTTGACAACCGATCCATCTGCTGTCCTTACATCCATCATGTGTCCTCCAGGTTTCAAGTCAGGGACTTGAAATCTATAGAAATATCATTGTTATATTTATCCAATATTAATAAGGAAAAATTAAACGTTTTTGCACGTACTGGGTCATATTCAATTGCCGCAATTCCTTCTCTTTTTCGGGTTTCTCGGAGTTGTTCTGGTTTCCCCCCTCGGTGGTGGAGTTACCGCTGATGTTGACTCCAATCTGCTGTTGCTGCTGTTGTTGCTGCTGCTGCTGCTGCTGCTGCTGCTGTTGCATCAAGCTCTGTTGAAGATCTTGGGGTGGTTGTAATTGCAGATCGCATTGAACTTGACAATGAACCTGATTGTCGCTGCAGCGCTCGGTAGTGCAACTACCGCCTTCGTCCTTGACTTTGTTGTCATCTCGTTGCGCGTTCTGGCCATGCGCCGTTGGCCCGTTGTTCTGAGCATTCTGATGATTCGGTATTTGATGATGAGACTGCTGCTGCTGCTGCTGCTGTTGCTGCGGCGGTTGCTGCTGTTGCTGCTGGTGCAGCTGCTGTTGTGCTTGCGCCTGCATTTGTTGCATTTGTGCATGTGCAGCCAGATGACTAACACTCGCTGGTAGATGTGCGCCGTCTAAATTAAGGCCGGGAAGAGACACAGGAATCTGCCAAACATATACAAAAATATTTATGTAATATAATACTTAAAACATATATTTATAATTACATATAATATAACTATATGATACACTTGTGCAATAAGAATCAAGAATTTTAAATAAGTATTGTAGTTTAGAATTATATTTGTCTGAATCTTTTGATATATTAAAATATATAATCTTTCAAGCATTCTCCACTAGCTTTCTAAACGCAAATATGTATTAATAATTAATAAATAATTAATAAATTTAATTTGCACACGCATATAACTATGGGCAATAAATTAATATTAAGAAGCTTCCGTACGCGCGCAAACTGATAAACTGTACAAAATGGAATATATATAATAAAATTTCTTGTAAAATAACAAGAGACGAAAATTTAAGGGAAACAAGTGCTAATATTCGAATACTTTTCAACCGTTATAATTGTCGCCTACAGTGCGTCGTCTATTCACACGCATCTCAAAAGAAAAGAAAAAAAAAAAAAAAAAAAAAAAAAAAACCGGTGCGTGTTACCGCAATTCCTGCAAAAGCATAAATCTAACTACTCCAGATCGGAGTAATCTGTAAGCCGCATTCAGATTGTTGTCGTAACACAAAACACGTGCCGCTACACATTAACAAACCTGTGGATTCGACTGCAGAGAACTGTGGTGGCTGCTGCTGCTGCTAACTGAAGGCTGATGATGATGCGCGGCTGTTGACTGTTGTTGATGGTGCGAGCTGGAAGTCAACGCCATTTCCTGGTTCAGTGAAGAGGCTGGCTCTTTGGAGGATGATGTCTCCCCACCGCCACCACTCCTATGCGAGGAGTTGTGGTGGGAATGGTGATAGACCGAAACTTGAGGTAGCGGTCCGGGAGAAAACAGATTGGTGAGGACCCAATACTTAGCTACCGAGGAGGCTACCGAGGAGGCTAACGCTACGGCAGTACCTACACGCAGGTCCGCGGATGAATGGGGAGTACTCCCTACATTGCCAAGACTCGCGGTCGCAGTAGCCAAACCACCTGGGTATGAAGGACGACCACTTTGACCCGCGTTTACATCCTACCGATATACATTCAAACATTTGTACAACATTGATAGAGCATGCAGCGGCATGCACCAGGCTGAAATCCAATCGACAAATGCGTCACTTTTGACACCTGTCTCTCTCTCTCTCTCTCTCTCTCTCTCTCTCTCTCTCTCTCTCTCTCTCTCTCCCCCCCCCCCCTCCCTCTCTCTCCCTTCTCTCTCACTCTCTCTTTCTCTCCTCTTCCTCTCCCCCTCTCATAACAGGAAGGATATCATCGATATTCATTATCAATGAATTTACTCTACGAAGTGGTCTTTCTATATTATATAGAGAATGTGAACCTTGAGGCAAACGCTGTATATCCACACCTATGTCAGACCGTACGATGTAATCGTAAAGGCGCATTACATTTTCGAACTTAAATACATGCAATCTGTTAGAGCTTGATATGTTAAAATATAACGCACGTTAAAAGACAACGGGAGAAGCAAAATGTTAGAATTACAAGAGTAGAGTAGAGAAGAAAGCATAAGCAATCTTATATGTAATGTATGTACGCTACAAGCATTTCTAACTTAAGGAACTATAAATTACAGCAATTTGACTTGTGTATTCTCTAAATTTTTTGAAGTGAAATCTTACTCCAAAAAAAAGTCGAGATACTATCGTTATTGAAAAAGAGTAAAAATTTGCATTCTTGAATAAGAATAGCAGATTTTCATTCTTTTGGAATGAGATTCACTCCAAAAAAAAAAAAATATATTAAATTTCTTTCCTTTGGAATGACTCTCTCCAAAAGAGAAAGAATAAAAATCTACCACTCTTATTCAAGAATGCAAATTTTTGACTTCTATTCAAAGTGGCAGTATTTTAACTCTTTTAGAGTAAGATTTCACTCCAAGAAATTTAAAAAGTAATCATATAAAGTTCAAATACCTAATACTCTAAAGGCATTTATCGTGGATAAAATAATTGTAAGTAACAAAATAAAATGTAAATGAAACATTGCTTTGAAACAATAATCAAACGTCATATATGAACTTGAATTCTATAAAGGTTTGTAAAATTAGAAATCTAATCTCTGACACAATTCATTCCAGCACGCAGACTAAAAGTGAACAATCCGTAAATTAATAAAGCTCATTATACAAATGTCTCAATATATCTAAAGTCAGCACAAGTGCATTTGTGTAATCGTAATTTGCGCATTTGTAGTTTGGTGTATAGCCTGTTTTGCGACTGGAAAGTATCTCACCTCTTGTTGTGCCTGCGTAGTCGCTGGCAATGCATGCTGCTCACTATTCATCTTCGTTCACTGAAGAATATTAATTAAACGTGTCTGACATACTTCATTTTTCATCCTGCAAAATGCATTATGTAAGGTTAGTCTCGAGAATCGCTCCATTACTTGCTAAGTCAAAAATACTACTAACGAGTAACGGATAAACAAACACACACACGTTATTCGCAGCAGCCAAGAATCGAGGTGAAAGACGAAGAAGTCGATTGGGGAATCTGGGAGAATCTCAGACGAGTGAATACATCGGCCTTTTAACACAGGCTTAATTAACGTGCGAAAGCGGTGTGCGCGTTAATTAAATAACGTATAATGCGCAAATGTACTGGATTTGTAACGACTTTTCGTTGTGTAATATCGATTCACAACGATATCATGAAAAATGCGCACCATATTGCTATTGTGGGAACAAATGCTTTGATCCTTGCACGATTTGCGGTTTTAAAGTATACGTCTAATAAAAAGAGCGCGATTTCGTGCCATGTACGTGACTTTTTCTCGACAAAGTCCTATATCGCGATTACCGATATGCGGCAGCCGTTGCGTCATTTAAAATCTGGCGAAACGTGATCGTCCATTTAACCTCGAAAAGTCAGCCGTTGCCACGAAGGCGATGGGCGAACCGCGAGCAAATAATCGTTCATGATCGCGTCCGAGTCCACGTAAACATTCGCGTGAAGCGAGCGAGTGAGCGAGCCAGCGAGCGAGCGAGGGCGGGAAGACGCCATTCGCGATGACGACGACGATGACGAACGAGAAGGAACGCCGCGTAGATGTACGACGATTACATTTTAACCTCGCGGCGCTCTTCTCTCGTCGCTCTTGTCGCTTTGGTCGCTCGGCCGCGAGCGAGAAAGAGTGAGTCATCCTTTGGTACGCCGTACGCGCCACAACCAAACGATGGACTCCTTTTAGCCGTCGCTCTCTCGTATCTTTCCATCTCTTTCTATTCTTCTCCCATTTTTTTTTTCGCGCTCGAAACAAAATTCTACCCCGATAACGCCCTTAAGCCATAAGAATAACAAGGGGGAAGAGACGAGAGTGACGAGACACGAAAGACGCGGGATGAACGGGATCCGGAATGGATGGATCTTTAATGGCGCGGCCGCCGGAGCAGCCGTGGCCGTGACGAAGAAAGAAACGGATGCGTACCAACGGCCGCGACGACCATCGACGTGTCATCGGCGAACATCCTTCGTCGAGTATCGTTCACCGATGTACATCGCGTACATCGTAGTCGCCGACGGTTGGATTTAGCGCGTTCGCTCCTTCATACGCAGAGTCACAGAGAGCAACGGGGACAAGGGGCCAACAAGATGGACGTGCTACGCGGACTCGGGGCGAGGGGGATACGAACTCGGACAGACGCGCGGCGCGGAGCGGCGCGCCGCGGCGCAACGCAATACGGTTCGGCGTACCCGGGTATCCTGGCTATCTAATGGATATACGCGGGCAAATTACAACTCACGTGGTGCGCGGTGCCGTCGGCGGTTCTCGCATCTCGTTCTCCGTCGGCCTGGAGCCGCCTCCTCCTCGCCTCCTCTGCTACAAGTCTCACGCACACATACGCGCGCGCTGACGGGGGAGAGACGCGCGCCCGTCCCGATCCAGGGAATGCGCGGGGAGAGGCAGGGCTAGCGGAGGAGAGGGGCAAGGAGAGCCGTCGGAGATTAAGGGTAGTGGGGAGTCCGCAGAAGCCGTCTCATCGCCTCGTTCCTCTTCGTTCCTCCTCGTTCGGCTCGTTCTTCAAATCCTCACGTTCCTTCGTTTCACGCTGCTGACTGCCTGCCTACCTGCCTCTCCCGGCGTCTCACCTCGCCACTGACACCCACAAACAAATCTCCGATAATGGCCACGCGCCCTCGCCTACCGTCTCTTCGACTATCGCGACGGTCAGCCCGACAAAGCCGGACGCGGGACGATCGCTTTCGGTTGTCACAGACGCCAAGTCGCACGAGAATTTCACGGGAATGTCGCCCCAGCGCGGTCTACGTGCTCTCGCGGTTAACAGAAAATACGACAACTGTCATGGCGGCCCCTCGCCCACCCCGCAGGAACTTACGCGCGCGGGGCATCGCCGAGTAGACGGTCGCGGGACCGGTCCGTTAGGCGACTTTCGCCCGACGGGAGGGGCCTGACGGTGCCGAAAAAGAAATTATGCGGCCTGTTTTCCGATGAAATCTTGCACGGTCCGCTCGCATTCCTTCAGGTAAATGCGCCAGCTGGCCCCTTCCCGTCTCGCTAAAGTTGCGCGCGCAGTCCCCAGTCACGCGCTTGCCTCGCTCGTTTCCGGTGGCGGGAAAACCACACGATTATGAAAGCACGTAAAATCTTCCTTATTTTATGATCCGCATAATTTTACACAAAACTCAAGTTCGCTTTATATTTGCTGATGTTTTATGTTGTTAATTTTCAATTCTCGATTTTCAATTCGATGTTCTGAATTTCTAGAATTTTAATTCTTAGAAATTCACGAAATTCCTAAAATTCTGGGAAATTTTCAGAATTTTAAATATCACTTCCTATAATCTACTTGATGATAAATCTTTCTCTTTAAATAAATTTTTAGATTTTTTAATAGCGCGACTTCTTGTTAGATCATATTTTCCGGATATTTTTGAGATAATTAAATTTTTGTCGGTATTTATAAGATAATGTTAATAATTATAGACGTTAGTACACTTAGGGAAGTGTGTGTGTGTGTGTGTGTGTGTGTGTGTGAGACAGCCTTACTTTACTAACGTATATAATTATTATCTTATAAATACCGATAATAATTTTATCGATTAATTCGTTATTATCTACATTTACGATATTAATTAATTATTGAAAAAAATTTTAATTCTTAAATGTTAATTCTTAAATGTTAATTAATTCCAAACGCTCAGATGGTAAAGAATCAAATATGTAAACAACTAAAAAGTAATATTAATTAATTTTCGAAGATATAATTCGAAGAATCATAATTGCGAAGATTTTAAATGTAAATATTAAGTCTTGGAATCAAGAAATTCAAATTCTTAAAAAATAGAGAAAATCAAGAATCATAATTGCGAAGATTTTAAATGTAAATATTAAGTCTTGGAATCAAGAAATTCAAATTCTTAAAAAATAGAGAAAATCAAGAATCATAATTGCGAAGATTTTAAATGTAAATATTAAGTCTTGGAATCAAGAAATTTAAATTCTTAAAAAATAGAGAAAATCAAGAATCATTTAAGAACTCGCTGAAAAGTAAAGATTATGATTACCAGATTTTGAAGAATTTTAATTTAATTAAATTTAAAGGTATGCGAAAATAGATGAAAATTTAAAATATCAAAAGTTGGCAAAGTATATATATCTA